>NC_141356.1:29062580-29662580 GCF_057382095.1 Aulonocara sp. 'chitande type north' Nkhata Bay
GCTGTGGTTCGGTCTTTTGAGATATTAATTAAATCAGATTCTTGAAAAAGAAATTACAGCATTAGACGTCTATAACAGAACTACAATGCTAACCCTGCTATGTGCCAAGGCAGGGGGACGGTTTCGAGATTGCTTGATGGAAGCTGCGTGGATATTAGCATATGGCTGATTTATGGATTTATATTTTAAAAACGTTCCACAGAAAGATCAAGAACATATTCTCACGAGGTTTGTTTGTGTTTGGGGATCCATCTATGGATTTAAGGTTGGGTTAACATTGTGCGTCTACAAATATGTAACATGATCGACTGATGTCTGAACTCTTCATGAACACCTTGACCATGTTCGTATGTCTTTTTTTGCTAGCTATGCATAATGCATTGCTTCTATGACAAAGTGACAGTGGAGAGTAGATTTCCCTATCAAAGTGGTTTTATGTGACAAAATTTTAATGCACACTTGCCAGTTAATGAGAAAAAACAAAGAAAACAGAAGAAAAAAAATATTTTCTGTCACTATAGACGACATTCAAGCATGATACCAGTTATGTACTTTTAATGGAATACATGAGCATCTCATAAGTTCTTTATGGATTTTATGCCTTTTGCTTTAAACCACCAACAAAAGTCAAAATGTATAATTTATGATTTGCTCTTAGCATGAAAGCTCCATGTCAAATGTCTTGCATGTGGACTGCGGATTGGCTATCTTAAAATAGTAAAATATTCAGAAAACGATAGCACTCCGTGGCTTTGTGTGTCTTGACTTTGGTTGGTGCTTATATAACAAGATGTCAAGAAATGTCAACACCATGTATCTGTCAGCCTCTGCCAGTTTTACATCAGATTTTCCCCAAACATTAAGGTTAAGGAATCAGTCATTCGTCATCCCATAACCGGCATTCCACAACTGTGTGTACAAATTAGGAGACAGAAGTCTGTTGCCAGGAGACAGATGGACAGACTCACTGAAAAGGAACAAAAAGAGATAATAAAACAAAGATATCTCACCTGTAAAGCCAAGGGGACATTTGCAGGAGTACTGAGGGGGAGATGTTGGCTGATTTGTTGCAATGCATGTTGCCCCATTCAAACAGCTGTTTGGCTTTATCTGACAGGCATCACCCACATATTGACAATATTCTCCAACCCAACCCCGGGCACAAACACACTGCAGGAATGCAGAAAAGTATTCATAAGATCAGTAATATAGTAGAGTATACATCAATCTATAATAAAATGTATCATACAGAGCACACTGTATTAGAGAGAAATCATTGAATCGTGCACATTTTGAGCCTGGAGATGAATGAACAAATCACAGCTTCAAATAAATTTCAGTTCACCAAAAATTACTTCGAGAGATATTAAAGATGGTTTAATTGGCTTTGAGACGTTTTCAACCAAGATTTCTACCATCACCACGATATAATGGAGATTAATATAATTTTTGACAGTCAGAACTCAGTGAACAGCTTTAAATAAAAATTCATAGTACTTTTTTTTTTCTTCTGCCTTTTCATTAACGCAAATTCAATTACGCAGTTGTGAAGACTAAAATCCTGGATGGACAATAAGAAAAATCTGATCCAAATAAGCTAAAACAGGGTTTCACTCTAAATGTGCACCTCAGATGTTTCTTTGTCACAAACACGAGGTGTTACAAAGAGAAAAAACACAAACACTACTCTCTATATCTAGCATTAAAATGATTTTTATGTTATCTCTAGTTGTGCATATGGAGCTTCTACACGACACACTAACCATTTTATTACTACCCACAGTAAATATTTATTCACATTCAAACCCTAAAAGTCACAAAAATATAAGAAAACATTAAAAGAAAAACTTGCACTTGCAGTTAGCAACAATTTTTGACTATCTCTGACCAAACGTGCACCAACATAAAGCATGTAAAAGTAGATCGTAGATAAAGAACCCTATCAGTGGTCTAATGGAACAAGACTGATGGAGAATAATTAGGAGCTATGGGGCATTACAGAGCACTCTCAGGTGTTGTAAAAAATGCAGACATTTGAGAAGACTGAGAAACTGGGAGGCAAATTAGACCCGGACCTGTCAGTCTGAACAAAGCTTCCACATATACACCAGGATTTAATGACTTAGAATTGGATTACTGCTTTCTGTAGTCATAGAACTACCACTGATGTTTCTGTAATTCTCTTTGTATTTCACTGTCATATAGACAACATTAGAAAACCCCCCAAACATTTAAACATGTCTAAACCAGGTCTTATCTCTGTATTTGTACTGCATGTACTTTATATTCAGGGACAACTGTAAGAACATCACGCAATAGTTGCCATTCTGAAGCATTCATCATTACAATCGATCCAGTGCATAACTGTTGCATCATTAAAGCAGATTTTATAGTCTAAAAATGAATACTTGCTAACAAAAAAGCCACACACCAAACAGATTCACAGGAAGGTCAACATGCTCAAATTTCTGAAAAGTGCAAAAGGTTACAATACACCATTTAGATCAATATTACTCTGGAAATGATCAAATGCAATAACGAAGAGTGGACCACTCCCATGTTTTTAATCACAAAAAAGATTTTAAAAAATCTTACTACCGAAACAGAACATTTATTTTATGAATCCTAACAACACTTATGAATGAGTTCACGCTGCGTCGACTCTGTATGCGTCATGAGTCATATTTCGTGGGCTTTATTGCATTTCATTATGACTGAAACCTTGAATTACTTACCTGATATCCGCCAATTACACTCAAGCACAATCCCTCATTTAGGCAGCTGATATTGAGCAGACTGCAGTAGTCAATTATTTCTTCACAATTCTTCCCAGAAAACCCACTCAGACATCTGTTGAGAGGCGGTCAGTGTCATCAAAATCAATTCACCTTGAGCTTTAAGCACTAACAAGCAATGCTGTGTTGTTTCTTTATACGAGATTTCTGGGATTCTAATTCAGTTTTCCGCATGATCTGATTCTGATAAAGACAGGGGCGTGTCGCTAATCAGGTTAGCATTTTTTACCCATTTTCTGAAATGCTTAGCGATGTTAGCGTATCATACCAAATCAAGCTCTAATGTGAATCAAATTAACTATACTGTATAATATGCCAAATATACACTTCCCTATATTTGTATTATATTTGGTTCTTATTTAGTCAAATTTCTTGTGTGAGAGTTGTTATCTGATAAACAAATTAAACCAGTTTATCTGTTTTGTGGTCTGGTACAGTTTAATATCTGGATATCTTGAAAGATGGCAGAAATGAATGGCATGAAATGGAAACGTTTTCATAGGAAAAGCATTTAAGTCTCTGTTTCAACTCTCAACAATGACTTCCTGGAGCTTTTAAAACCGCTTTAAATCCTCCTCACATCAAAAGGTGGAAAAAAAAAATCACATTTTTATTCATTCTCAGAGGGAGACACATTCATAAGAAACGCGAATCATCTTCAAGAAGAGACTCTGATGTTCCTATTATTAGATCTCCCTCTTACCTGCAGATGTAATCATTTCCCCTGGACACACAGGTGGAATTGTTCAAACATGGTGATGGACTACACAGGCTGTTCTGCCTCTTGCACGCTGTGGCCGCACTACCATCTGCACAGACACATTCAGAGCCCTGCATGGGAGAAGCAATACAACCTAGATCACCTGCAAGCCTGGGATAGGACGCTTAAATTACACAAAAGGTACATTCGATTTCCAAGTGTAGGAACACGGAACATTATCAATAAAAGAGCAAATCACTGTAGTGATAAAAATGGGCCTTCATTGAGTCACAGTTATATTTGCTACAGACTTCTACACTTTCATTAAATATAATCTAAATAAATAATAGGTTTTACATTTGTTTTAATATGGTTTTTAGATATGAGAGGCTAACAAATGTTAATGTTCTTGTAATTCAAAGTTAAACAGATTATGCTTCTAGGAAAAAATATATATGTCAAGCAGCAGCAATAATGTGCATTATGTTGATAAATGTCCTCTTTACTCTTCTCTGCTCGGGTATCCTTAGGTGGGTCTCGAAAATGTGTAGTGCACTTGGCAAACTGTAATGAACAAAACAAAGGTCGTAGAGAAAGACAATTAGACCACTGCTGTATTTTCCCCAGAGTATCCTCTAGAGCATTAGAAACACTACCACCTCTGCAAAATGTATGAGTATACTAGCATTTCCCGTGAAAGGTGCAAATTGCAGCAGGCATCCAATTACAAAAAGGTTCTGATGAGAGCCATTTCAAACTGGCACTTAAATATGGACTGGGTCATTCAATCAAAATGTTAGAGAAAGCAGACACCCTTTCCCACAGCTCATCTTCACCGGGAAATATTAATTGCTCCCGGAGCTTTTAGAATGAAGGCATTTGATCTCGCTTCAAGACACTATTAATTTTCATGTGCCATTTCTTGTTTACGTCCCACTGAGGCAAAACAAATAAGGGAAATAAAGTCCTCACGCGATCCCCTGCAGTGCACATTTGTTCCTCCTGACATGGGTACGACTTGCAATCGAAGTTAACTCGAGATTCGCAGTAGAGGCCCGCAAATCGTTCCGGACAATGGCAAACAAATCCTGTGGGACTCTCTTCACATGTACCACCATTTCTACATGGATTTGGGTCACAGGAGGCTTTCCTCTTCTCACACGGTGGGCCTGCAAAACCAGCAAAATAGATTACTGCACTTTTATTTAGAAACTATACTGCGTCTACTGGCGTTCTTAGCATAGCATGAATTTAACTATTCTGTATACTCTTGAATCTCAAATATTAAACATGGAAATTAACAAGCATGGAATGACTTCAAAGAATTTTCACACCAGAAATGAAATGCAGACGTGATTTAGAATCCAAGAATGAAGGGGTGACTGACAGGTTTAATCATTTACACAGGGTAGTGGCATGTGTAGGGCCATTTCCCGGCACTATGCATGCATAACATTAAAAATGGTAAATAAATGGTAAATGGCCTGCATTTGTATAGCGCTTTACTTAGTCCCTAAGGACCCCAAAGCGCTTTACACTACATTCAGTCATCCACCAATTCACACACACATTCACACACTGTAAAAAGATGCTCCCACAAATAAACTTGATGCAAGACCGACTGTACACAGAGTCACCGCGTCTTGTTATTCTGTTGATTTACTATCCTAAATTGGTAGGATGATGTTCCCACCAAAGTCAAAACAATGAGTCAAAAGTAAAACTCTCAAGTTATTCAGATATGAAAAATCACAAACTAGCAGTATAATAACAGCTGTCACTTGAGTTGTTTAACTCTACTTGTAGTTTACAGCAGTCTTGTGTCTGTACAGAGTGAAATAATCATTTTATATCATATTCGCCTCAGGGAAACCAAACCTGCAGCGCCAAACACAAATTATTGGGAACTCTTCACCTAAAAATCTATTTTTTTCCCCTGAAAGCTATAAAGATGGAGTGGATTGCATTGCCTCCTCTTGTTTTTTTTTTTTCCGTTTAGCCCGCATGATGGAGAACTGCCTCAGTCTCAGGGTAATATGCTTCCTGCTGTGTGTGTGTATTTAAATTTGTGCTTGTGCCATACAGCGCCACTGCCATCCCATTAAATCAGGCCACACAGCACACACAGCATTTACATCACGACCGTAAACAGGAAAAATAGTTGTTTGATAACACTGTAAAAAGCCTCACTAGTAATATAATTAAATGTGGGATAAACCCGAGCTAATTAAAAGCAGTCTGGTTTTTATGAGAATAAAAAATGTGAGGAAAATATCTGGTCTGTGATTATTCCTGACAGTTTCTCCATGTTTGTGTATGTGGGTTATGCCACATAGGTTTGTAATTTTATTATTATTGTTGTTTTATTTATTATTATTCATTTTTATTATTTTTATTTTCTTTGTTTATTGCAGTTTTTTCAACATTTTGTGATATGCCGATTATTGAAATAACACATATTGTGATTTATCACCTTTTTTCACCTGCAATTTATACCCTCAAAGTTAAACTATGACAATATCTGTGTTATTCAATAAGATAAGACTATGGAACTTATTATTACTTTTTCTTATGTTGTTGCTGCAAACCTGACATAAATGGTACCATTAGATGGAATGGGGTGATGTTCACAGTTAAATGTAATATTTAAAAAAAAAATACAGCATTTACCTGTAATATACTGCTTAAAATTACATATCTGTTGCTGTCTATATAGGCAGAAGTTCACATTTAACAAAAAATCATATTTTACTATTACATTTGTGCTCAGCAACCTTCCTGTTTTATTGAATTATAACCAGAATACAACCAGCTGGCAGCCAAAGATTGATTCAGACTGATGGCAACATGTTAGGAATATGCCTACATTTATAAATTAGATGGCAATTATTTACAAAACTTCAGTCAGCGATTGCAGTCAGTCAAAGTCAGACTGCGACTGTTTGTAGACAGGTTCCTTCCTATCAGGCGTCCCAGTGTGTTGGATGATTTTTTTGTGTTCGTTTGTTTTTGGTTGCTGTGATTTAATCTAAGTTTGCTCAGCTAACGTTACCTCAGGATGGTGGCGCATGAGATGAACCCTGTAGTTCGCAGTATTTTCAGAGTATTTTAACTTATTTAATTAAATATCTATATTTAGTGCCCTTGTATCAATATAATATTGTCACACAAAATCTCACAGTAAACTGCTGTATCGATTTTTATTAACGCATGGTAAATGTCCTGGAACAGTTTTATACTACAGCTCAAATACTATTTTATTTTTATTCTCATATTTCACTGTTCTCATTTTATTTTTTATTTTTTAAAAAGTATACAAGTTTATTCATTAAATTCTGCTGTATTATTAAATTTCTTTATGCGCACAACACTGTTATTTTTTTTATTATTTATACATCATTTGATATACACCAAATTAAAGTTAACACAGATTTTTAACTGATAAACATGCATTTTACTAAGTAGTGAGCGCCACAGCTTTCAGCATATTGTAAGCATTTTCTTAGATAAAGTAACTTTGACCTAAGCTCTAGCCAGCAGTTTAATTTCACAACTGTGAACTTAACCAGGGACAAAGTAATGCTGCAGTGATATTGTGCACAAAGGATAAAATTAGACTGAAATCACTGCAAGGTCAAGGTGAATAAATTTTGATGTTATTCCCTTGTGAGGTTTTTTTTTTTTCCTTTCTCACATGACACCTACACATTTATCTTTCTAGTGACTTCTTTTTTTTGCATATTTTCTTTAATCCCCCTGCTGATACAAGTGCTCATGTCCCAGAGGCTCTTCCTAGCCTCCTCTGTGGGCATCAATCTTACTGTACCCAACTTCAGAGTTTGCTTTTTGCTTCAGCTCATTTTACATCAGAAATTGAGTTTTCAAAACTGGTCCACTCAAAGCTGCACCTCTACAAACTGCTTTCCTGTAGAATTTCCATCTCTCATATGTATTAATGAAGCATAATAATGATAATTCCCTCTGTAAAATGCTAACAATGTTAGTTAACACCGACGATGGTTTATATATTTATTACAGTCATTTACATTTGTGCTCTCATCTAAAACACCATTGTTTCTGCAGTGACTTTGAATTGCATCCATCTAATATGCATAAAACACCAGCATGTCAATGCCTAATTAAAACAGTTTAACAAGGCTAATGACTGCATATATACACCAAATTAAACTTACAAAACTTGGCTTTATTACCAACAAGATTTTAGAAACAATTAACACCATATTCCAAATGAAAATGGTCTTATAAAGATGGTAATACTTAACAACAAATGCCCTAGAGGTAGAGTAGAAGACAGTCAAATCAAAAGAAAATCTCATTTGAAACATCCCATGAGTTTGGCTCATTATTCTCTGCGCATAGACTTTGGCCTGTGAGGGCAGCCAGCACTGGAGCAGCCACTAACTTCCACTTGATTAATGAGCCAACTGCAGCAGGGAGGTAAAGGAAGCACGAGCTCTACAGAACTCCCAAGAAGCTGATGGGACACCAAGACACCATGACTGTGCGAAAGCACCCAGTGGAGTCTGCTTATTTGAGGGAGCAGCAGCAATTAAAGCCAATTACAAGAAGCTGCAAAAGCAGTCAGAGCATGTAAGTCCACAATTTGTTTCTGATGGAAATTATAGGAATTATCTATTTGACTTCAAACAAGGGCAGATGTTTTCTTTAATAGGGCCAACTATTTGGTTTTAACAAATGTAAGTAGCTGGTGATCATTATACTGTCATCACTGACAGCTTGGGTTAAAAGGCTTGCAAAATGCTTCTTTTACATGAAACAAAACAAAACAAGAGTAAAAAACAGCTAACACAAAAATCATTTGACTCTTTTTTTCCCCACTAGTTTCACTCCTAATGCTGTAGTTAGAGAAAAAAGTTACATTTCAAAGAGCAATTCAGACTTGAATAAAAGGAAAATATGATAAAGTTCATGTGAACCAAATTTAACATACAGTCTAGTCCACCGGTGTTGCATTAAGGAACTAACATAAGTATAATGTCCTCTACCTGATCGAAAATATTCAGTATTCAATTCAGCAGGTATCTGGCATTCACTACCAATAAGGGGATGAAGGCAAAGTGATAATTTCCTCTTTCAAAGATTTTGAAAATTATCCTGTAATCTTGCTACAGTAATCTTTTTCTCTTTTAAATCTTCAGAGCCATTTCACAAAACATCCGAGAATACCTTTTAAAATGACTTTTTTTTCTCCTTCTTTTGTATGGCCTTAATAATCTCTTGTTATAAAGAAAAAAGAATATGCCAAACAGTACTGGAAGTAACCTTGAAACAACATCTCTAAAATAATAAGCTGAAAGCATGGGCTGGACTCGAAAGGCGAAGCTGTGACACTTCAAGAATGCTGCCAGGACAAATTGTGCTCCAAACAAAACAATGAATCAATGTGAAAAGCCACTTGGAGATTTTACTCCAGAAAGTTCATTGCAGGCTTGATTTTTACAGCAGAGAGTGATATCGAGGGCAGCCCGAAGAGCATCTAGGTCTTGTAACCATTTGTGTGTGATAACGATTGACCCGACTATACAAAAATACAGCGGATGAGACTAAATAATGAGCGAATCACTAATGTGCCATACATCTTCGCCACAGCAAAAGTCCCACTCAGCGCCTATACATGAGCGTCCAGCACTGTCTCTGAAGTGGATGGTCTTGGCTGGGAGTGAAAAATGTGTCACAATGCTCTTTGATTTGCTTTTGTAAGTGATTCTTAGAGACGGGGATCAGCTACTTTAACCCTAAGCCTAAATATAATATAACCATGCAATTTGTCTCTGTGAATATGAGCAGAGCAGAAGAAAAGTGATGGATTTCCACATAACTATATCCAGTTCTCAGATGTATATTAATGTGTATCAACTTTACATCACGTGTTGTTTCTGTTGTGACCGAAAAAAGTGACGCGTTCGTTTTATCCTGAACTTGGAAGCCTGATGTGTGCCACCTGTAAAAGGCAATTATAAATACTATCATAAATGGGACTTATTCTTCAAATAACGAGCACTGAATAACATTCATTTTTATCTTTGCGCTCTCAGCAGAAACAATACACTATAAATTACATTTTACCTGATTGCCGTAAACCTTTATTTTATTAACTCCGGCATGCTCCGTTAGCTAGCAGTATAGCCCAGGCCCTTTAGAGCGGCACATCACTGGTTGTAATATGAGGTATTTGATTTGAAGTGGCCCCTTCATATATTATGATGACAAATATAACATCGAGTGGGATCAAGTTTATAGCCCACAAGGAAATGCTGATCTTTTTATGATTTATGATGATTTGAAGATAGCCCTCCTGTTTGAGGGAAATTACATGGTTCTGGGAGGTGAGGGAAAAACACTTTCCATTGTGCTTTGTATACAGAATTGCAGTAAACTGTGTGATTTGCTTGGTAGTGATTAAAACTGTGACATGCTGTTTAAAGAGCAGCTCTTCATTGTTACTGAGCCAGACAGTCCATCTACGTTATATAAACAGCCTTCTAAAATAAGAGATGCTTACCAGAGAAACCATTGTCACAGATGCATTTGAAGGATGCAGGTGATATTTGAAGGCATGTCCCATTTTCACAGATGCTGTCACAGTTTGCTTTCCCAATGATTTCAGAGCAGTTAACCCCTAAAACAAACAGCCCATTAGATGATTATTCACAGAGGACCAGGCACAGAAAAAAACAGTAGATGAGCAGAATCAAGTTTGCTTGCATGCACGGAGGTCTAATGCCTTTGATTTTAATTTTGTTAAAGAAAAAAAGTCATTACTGTAGATAATTCGGCAAGGAGCTTAAAAAAGGAAGTCATCTGGAATGCAAGCAATGTAAAAATTTATTCTGTTTGCATTACATGAGTGTGTCGGAGGGTTATGGTGAAAAACATTAACTTGATGTGTTCAATAAATCCATAATTGAGAAGCTGCTTTTACGTTCTTTCAGCACATGAGTACGTCTCTCAGAAACACTTCTTCTACAAACTTTGATTTTGTAGCAAATGCAACATGTTACAGCCACAAGTGATGTATAGGACTATTTTTAGATGCTCTGACCAAGCCCTTATTCAAACAATTACGAGAACTCATTAAATGGGATCAGTGACATTTGTGCTCACCTGTAAAATGTGGAGGACACAGACACTTATATGTTCTGTAGTGTGGATCTGTCGATCCATTGCTCAAACAGACTCCTTTGTTTTCACAGGGGTTATCCAAACAAGCATCAAACTTTTCACAAAACCTCCCGGAATACTTGTGGTGACATCGACAGTGGAATGCACTCTCTCCGACTCCTGTTTGACAGACACCGTTCCCCGAACAAAGTCGAAGCATCGGGGAGCTCCGACAAAGTTGGGTTTTAACTGTGACGTTCAGCCTCAAACCTAGCGTGCACAGCTGCGTGTCTCCTTCGTGCAGCGCAATAAAATAACGGTGACCCGGCATGAGCCACCTGGCATCGACTTGCTCTCTTTCATTTATGTTGTGAGGGAAGAGAAACTGATCTTCTCTCTGTCCTGTTGCAGAACAGCTTTCAAAGTTCTCTTTTGACACATTTAGGAGTTTGATGCCATATGACTTGAGTGTTTCATCAGCAGACATCAGCAGTTTGTCTCCATGTTGTAGCTGAAGTGGGCATATCTGTGGGAAGTTGAAAGGCTGCTCACTTGACTCGTCTCCCTGCTGGGAATCCCAACACTCAGAAACACTCCTGCAGATGTTCCCTATTAGAGTCCAATTCTTTTGGATGGTGTTTTTTTTAAGGTGCCATTCGGTTGAAGGTTGCCTGTTGCAAAGGATTTGGCAGTGGATCATATGAATGGCCACAAAAATGAGACTCACGTGAAACAATGACGATCTCATGTCTCCTCTTTCTCTGTATTTAATCCAAATCAGTTTGGGACTTTAAAGAACGACTTTATGTGATGCTTTACTCCAAAGTCCACCAGAGTAGCAATCGCCTGAAGAAAACAAAGAGATTTTTTAAAATATGTTTTACGGCTACACACTGTTGCTGCTTAAAACTTTACCCAGAGCACTAGAAGTGACTGAGCCCATGCTGTTATTATGAAGATTTCATTTTACAATAACACCACAGACCTATGGTTTCTGCGAGGGTAGCAGGAACTGTTATAATCATATGCAGTGCTGCTGACCACCAAGTGTGTCACAGCAGCCTCAGCCTCCCGGAGGTTTCTACAGAGAGTGACAATGTCAGATAAAATATTCTCTCTCCCCTGCTGGTGCCTGATACCTCAGTGTCAGGCAGCGAGATGAGTTAAAGCAGACAGCATTGTCTTCCTCCCTCAGGCCTTTTTCATACGTGTGCGCCAGATAAAACAACAAAGTAGAGAAGCCTCGCTGCAAGAAAAACTCTGCTTCTTGATCAGCTCACAAGGGCTGATATGAATAACTGCATGGCGATAAGTAATAAAACGCTGAATATGGAACACCAATATCAATAGAAGAGGGAGTGATAAAATGAATGAGATTGCAAGTATTGTCTTGGGGGTTCTGTGGGGACCCAGAAGACTTCATTTACACGAGATGAGGATGACTATTGTGTTTCACCGAACAAATTGGAAACCTGTCAGCTGATTTGTGAGAAAAAAATATTGAATTAAAATTGTAATAAAAGAAGACAAAATGTGGGATAGGTTTAGTGATTGCAGAATAATAATTACCAGCACCTGTGCAATGGCCATTTACATGTAGTTATTCGTTTTTTAATTAACTTTTATTTAAAGTTCAGTATTTTTACATTGACAATGAATCAAAGGAGATTAGATATGAAAGGATTCATTCATAGCAACAGAGCATCCCTTTATTTTTTCAGCATTTTGATGTTTTCTATCTGGTGCGAGCGGTGCTGGTGAATAAGCCTACACTTCAAAAAGTATGAAACCCGTACATTAGAGTTCTATAGCAGAAGTTGTGGTCATTGTGTGTGGGGAGAAAATGTGACAGATGTGATCCTTCTCCATAGTTACAGTAGTTCCAATTTTGGGTCCGGCAATTTCGTGGTGGCAAAAAAAGTGGCCAGACAGACAGGACACTGATGCCTTTTTTTTTTTTTTTGAAAAAGAAAGACTTTGAGCAGATCTGTTTACATAATATGCCAGGAATCTTGAGCTGCTACTGGAACTAATGATTCAAGTTCTTCTAAAAGCAAGTTTTAGGTATTTACTTGGAAGTTATTATAATACACAAAGGAATCCTGGTTCGAGACTGGATGGAGACACAAATCCCTAAAAGGGTTGGGTCAGGAAGTGAATAAGCAAGTTGCCAAAAGTTTTCATCTAAATTACCTTTAAATGGCCACTGGGACATAAAAAAACAACAACGGACATATAGACTCATCAGTCAATCTGATTTAAAAATTGCTTTAAAAAGGGTAATTTTAAAAAAGCTTTTTCCCCCCGGAATCAATGGCAGCCAACCAACAGGTACAGAAGCAGGACCTCCTGTAAATTGAAAACAAGCAGAAATAAAGCACCTGTTCTACCATGGAAAATGTCTTGAGAACCCAGATTGGTGCCACTGCAATAAAATCAAAACAATTGCCATTGCAAAATATTCTTTTCTTTTGACATTTTTCCATTGTTACATTTATTAATATAACCACAGTAGGAACAAAACTCTAATCCACAATTAAGTTTAATCCTTGATTAGATGAAACTGTGGATTTGGAGAATCGTCAAGCCTGCTGCTCTTGGCTTACAGGTTGTAAAAGTATGTTAAGCATCCCTGTCGCATGCCTACAATGTTTCAAAAGACATGTGAAGATATGGAATTTCTTATATTGGTTTTTAAAAAGTGGCTAACAAACAACTTTAATGGGTTACAGACTAAAAAACATCAAACAATTTAAAAAAAAATGAAAACATGGTAACAAAATTGTCAATAAAATTGGAAATCAGAGTTTTACATAGATAGTACAATACAAAAGTACAGAGTAAACCCTAAACTCTTTACAGTTTGATTCCATGGAGTCAAACTTTCTTTCATTTTTAAAGTGGTCTGGAGAAACAGCTTTCCAGGCTTCTTAATGATCCTTTAAAGGTTTTCTTTGGACATTGGCTGCTTCATTCATTCACAGTCCTGTGCTGTGATGAATCTAAATTTTTTTTAAAAATTGGTTCAAATCAAAATCAATATATACTGGAGAGGTACAAGAGTGAGTGCCACCTGTAAAACACATTGGTTCTGTCGTGGTTTGGTTTGGCTACATGTCCACCAGTGGTGTTTGGGATGGAATTATGAATACCGAAAAGAACCATCAGATTTCAATATCCACCATAAAGCATATTTAAAGCCTCTGATTAGCAGCAGCTTTGTTTTTCAGCATGGCAATGCTCTCAAACACACTGCCAGTGCAGAACAAAAGGCAGCCGACATCCAAAGAGTTCTGAGTTTCCTTTAAAAACTATTCCTGAAGACTACCTGTACTTAAAGAAATTACAAAAAAGCCTAAGAGAGTTAATAAAATTGGTCGAAATACTGACTTTCAAATTCCTTAGAATTGTACAAACTCTTTTTTTGCCTTATATAAAGAGTACTGTAAATTATCCACAACAACCAAATGACAACAACCCTGAAACTACCAAAAACAGCACAACACCAGAATCTAATACTGTGTCACTGTAAGGTGTTTTTGTCTATTAGTAGTAGCACAGTAGTGGCAGCTATGTTTACTGCTATCAGTCGCCTGTAACCAGTAATGTGATTTAGGCAAGAGGTCAGTATGTACTGTATACTCTGAATCGAAATTGGACTTTCACAGTATCAGCTACAATTCAATAATGCACTGCATAATGCTGTATGCTGCAGTACACGTGTTTATATCTCAACTACCACATAATAACAAGACCCAGGTCACCCCAACAGCCTCACCATGAATTTCCCATAGTTGGAGTGAAATGAAGACCACCTTATACCACCATGCATGTGGCAGTAAATTGACAACATCAACAAGCAGAATGAGTAAAAAGATAACAGAAGGCACACTAAGGCCAGGAAAGACTATCTATTTGCCACATTTCCACTGGAATTCAGAAAGAATACATTAAGCAAGTAAACCGAACGGTTGTAATCAGCACATTTGTTTCAATACCAAATTACTATCATAACTCATAATACATTGAGAAGCTGTTTAAACCATAGGTCTCTGCGCAGTTAACTTCATTTAAACTCTAAATAACATTTATCCATCTTGATCTTGACCAAATCTGATTCGAAATCCATCTAAAATTGCATTCGATACTCATTCATACTTCCACGGCAATCTATAGTGTTTGGCGTCCACTTAAATAAACAGACCAAAAGGTTCTCTTCGGATATTAAGAGGCCTTAAAGGTATTGATCAATTAGGATTAAACTGTGGGCCACACAGTGAAATGGTTCAGCTAATAAGGGCCATGGGGTCAGAAGCAAGGTAATGCTTGTGGGGGTCAACTAATTGTCTCAAACAGCCTCCTGCTATTATTGCACCTCAGTTCACTCCACAATTTAGGATGCCAATCACGCAGGTGTGTAGAGGGCAATGGATCAAGGGAGCTGTGTAAATCCTCGCTTGACTGATGACTGAGAGAGACATGAGGAGGACACAACGAATTATCGCATCATACTGGTAGGTTACATGTCAATTGCTGTCTCTCACAGGTTACAATAGCTGATACGGAGATTGAAAGAAAATTAATCGACAAAATATTTTCATAATCAGCTCCCTTTGTTCTTAAATAAATGGTTTAGGCAACTTAAATGTGAAGACTACCAAATGAAGGACATTTTCCCCAATTAATGTCACTTTCTTGACCAAATGACTCAAGAAAGAGATCAGGAGCTTACTCGGTAATAAATAGTCAACACAGCGCTGTAGGTTAGATGAAGATAGGTTAGATGAACTGGATCAAAGAGGACATTTGACATAACAAAGCTTAGTTTGATCAGAAACTAGGCCACATCTGAAAACATTTGCTAACTTGCCAACTAATGAGAACGATTACATTTTCTTGTTTTCTTCACAAGTAGCAAAGTTTGGCTCATTAAGCTGTCAGCACGATGCACAGACAGTGATGAAGATGGTGGTTAGTGACTGAGGCACAATTGCTAGTTACAGTACAATGGCACTTCTGCAAGAACGAGGACGCACAGGTGTAAGTTGAGGCAAACATTGTTGAGATAAATAGTGTAAGCGTCCTTGTATATGGTAATTTCTCATTATCATTTCCTCAGAACTTTTCACAGCCTGGCAGCTGCAGTGAGTGAATGCTGATGGTGTTTGCTATTGTGCTGTATTGAGTGTATTTTTTGCTTTTTTCCCCCTCGCTGCATAGGGACTGGAGATGACTTATCGGAAGTTTATATTTGTACGGCATATTAAATTAAATTGAATTAAATTAGAATTCAAGTTGTAAGCCTCCTACATTGATTAAATCTGCTGCTGTTCTGTCATAACATGTCCCTCAGGATCATCGTAACAAAGAAAGGGTCTTTTGCAACTCTCTGTGCCACAGTGAATCTGCTGAAATTATTAAATCAGAAGGCGAAAGAAAATCATCTCTCAATTTATCGCCACACATGAGGTATGCGATGAGATGAACTTCATGACCGGCATTACAGACTCGTAGGCTTTTATCAACTTGACAATATTTGGTAGAGCATCATTTGTCATCAGCATACCAATTCATTCTAAAAGCTTCCCGAGTGAACAACACAAAACAAAACAAAAAAAACAACAGAAAAAATCTGGAACAGATATTTTACCTGAGAAAGTCTGACTGTGAAGTAAACACAGACTTTAAAGCAGCTAGCACAGAACTCATTTCTCTGTCCACTCACTGTTAAATTCACTTTTGTCAACACTGTGGTGATGGATTTGGTAGATGTTGTCCCATTTCAGAGTAGGTTAGAGCAGAAAAAGGTCAACTGCCACCATCATTAAGTGGGTTCGAACACAGACCGGCTCGTGAACATATTTACAAAGCCAAAACACTTCAGCTACATTTAATAATAATAAGAAGAAGAAAACGAGCTTTGGTTATTATTTATAACCTTCAAACTGATACAAATCAGCTTTATTACTATATCAGCAGCGGGATGTCTCTGAAACAGCAGTGAACCACCAGCAGGCTACTGGCCACAGCCACTGCTGGACTGATCGTTTGTGCTCCCTGGGTAGATGTGTGGATCGCCACTAATCACCTATAACAATGATGAGCATCCAGGCCTAAAGCCCCCTGAAAATTAGCCCGTACATCAATTTTCTTACTCTAAATGAAGTGATTGATGCCAAAGGCAAAACCAATTTTCACTCAAATTTCAGGTCTGTTTCCTGAATCATGTAAAGTAATACTGAGAAGACAAGTCATACAGTTCTGGCCTTTATCTTATAGAAGTGCATAGGAAATTAAACTTCACAGACACCTAGTTTTTTTGTTCTTTCTTTACTCTCTAAAACCTTAAACAACATTTGAAAGAAGCAAAACTGCAGAATGTTTTCAAGTCTGTAATATCTCAAACCATGGGTAACATTAGGTCAAAGCCAGCAGCACAACAGCTTTGCCAGCTTGAAATGAATTGCTCTTTTTTTGTTTGTTTTAGGCACTACCTTTATCAGTCACCAGCCCCCCTGTATAGTCTACAGTGTTTCCTGTTTATTTGGGGCTCTGGAGGAGAACCTCAATAAGTTAAGGCTGTGAGTTTTTGTTTGTTTGTAACACTTGTGCAGTGCTTTGGGGATTTGCAGTATATACACTTTCTGCCACGCAGAGCCCTAAGAGCTCTGCATGAAGGAAATACTGCAGGCACGTCTGTGAGGCAGCTTGGTTATCATGATCCAGAATATGTGGCACACCTGCAGACCAGAAAATTGCTTTGGAGAGTTTCGTTTATTTAGTTATTTTTATCCATAGTTTTTCTTGTTTGTTCTGAGTCACCTATATAGAGCTTGTGGCATGCTAATGTTAGGTGTGGATGCTGGAGGTCAAGCAAAAATCTCTTCTCCATCTCCACCAACTCTTCTCTTAAAAACTTCACACGAGTGTACAGTATACCTAAGACAGTGTATTTTCCCCTAAACAACATATTTGTGTTTTAAATCTTATACAACGAATAGTTTCATGTTTATCAGTTTTTTAATCACCAGAAAAACATGTTTTGGTTTCATTTGACCTAAATAGGCAAGTTGTTGTGCAAGTTGTCCATGCCATGAGCACACCAAACCATACACAGCTAATAAACTCATCTTTAACCTAGAGAAAGTATCATTCATAACTTACAAAAAAGGGTTTTTTATTTTATTTCCACTTCACCTCAATACTTCTTAAATGAACTTGGGACCCAGAAAAGCCAATTGCCTTCTGAAGCTTGCTCATATGCAGTTCAAGTGGTTTTAACTCGTTATAGCTGATATCTGTGCGGCTATATACTGTTAACTGCCAGTATAGTTTTTATTAGCACTGCTGAGCCAGCCAGGGATTTCCACTAGAGTCACTTAAGGTTTTAATGTGATTCTCCTGTTCGGTATTGGTTTTGACACTGTGCCCTGTGCACACAGATTCCATGAAACTTTTAATATAATCCCATGTAGATGATGAAATCCCCAAATTCTTTGCAATTTTAAAATAGAAAAGAAACTCTTACGTTGTTGAAATATTTGCTCGTGAAATTTTTCTTTAGTGCGAGGGGGAAAAACACAAAAAAAACTGAGTTCTTACATTGAATGTATTGTTTATTTTTTAATTAAATGTGGGTTTACTATTTGTGGGTTTACAGCGAAGCATCTGCCTTCATCTCACTCTATCCCTAGCATCCTGCTCTGTCACAACAACCCTCTGCATGTCCTCCTTCGCTACCTTCATCAAATTCCTCTGTGGTCTTCCTCTTTTCCTGCTGCCTAACAGCTACATATTCCACATCCCTTGTCCAGTAAATCCACTATCCCAGACTATCTCAGCCTTGTCCCTCTTTTTCTCCAAAGTGCTCGACCTCAGCTGTCCCTCTGATACTCTCATTTCTAATCCTGTCCACTCTGGTAATTCCCAGCTTATTGCATTTATTGATCATTTGTTTATTCCTGTTACATCTATTTAAAAATCTTTTTTTTAACTTTTTGATTTAGATCCCATTTGCACGTGGATCCAAAATGTACCATAACCGGTGATTTGTGGACAATTTTCATAACTACGTGACTCACTTGAACTAAAATAAAAATGTGTGCTGCTAAAGTTAGCCAGCTTTAACAAGTGGCGCATGTCTTACTATTTCCCCCCCATGGTGATGTCACATTTTGATTACTGAGCACCTCAGGGTGTGCTGGATGACATTATACAAAAAACCTTTTTGGTTCAACACCGGTCATAAGTAATTTCTCCTAATTTAAAGACATTGATTTTTTTTTTTTACACTAACAACAACAACAACAACAATAATAATAATAACTGTGCACACTACTACAACCTATATCTGTCTTAAGAGTTTGAGAAGTTTTAAAAAGTTATTATAATGCAAAGATGAAAGAGGCTACGTCAACAAGATTGAACTACAGCTTAGCATTAAATGTAGCTAACGCGTCCCTCTGCCCCCATCCTGCAAATGCTAGGCCCAGGATTTACTATGGACGGCTAATCTTACTAGTAGGGAGTACACATGGACCATCTGCTGCATGCAGAAACGGTGCAGCAGACACCTCTCTGCTGACTCGCAATTAACGCCGTTTCATCGTCTGTGCCGGTGGGATATATGCTCACCATTAAGTTGCAAAGGTGTTCCGCCCTGGGACGGTGACTTGTACCATCATTCTGGAGAATTTGCTAGCCAGAGGTGAGATGTGTATCTCCGTGGGGAATAAGACAGCTGAGCCGTCTAAGCGACACCGGGGGAAACACGTTGCTAAGGAAATGTGATCAGAAGCTGAGGGCTGAAGGCGTGCCTGTCTGCTGAGGAGATGGCCCTCTGTGGCAGGTCAGGGCGGGGATACGGGGCTGCTTGATTGATTATTTAATTAGGCTTAACAAAATATTCATTAGCGAGGCGAGTCATTATCTTGTGTAAACAATTGAACCTCTCCTACAAAATGAAAATGGTTTTTATATAGCCTATTACCTGAGAGGTGAAAAAAAAAATTGACTGCGGTCTCTCAAAGCCTAGCTATAATTGATCCTCTGCAGGTCTGGATTAGGAACGCGTTTAATAAGAACTAAAACTCCAAAACTGTTGTTTCGTGCATCTGGTTGCCTAGCAGGCTAAATGAATTACTGTAGCACTTTGTCATGCATGCGCTACTCCAATTGCTTGGGCTGATGTGAAGATTACACTAGACTATCATAATGCAACAATTCAGAATGTGAATAGCTTTATCAGCTTTTAATTTTTGCACCGGATTATTGGGAACATTTTTTTAGGAAATGCATTTCCTTTCTTGATGAGAGTTAGAGGAAGATTGATTTCATGTGGAGCTTTTGATTAGTATTTGCATAATGAAAAGAAGCAACAACGGCTATAGCCTGGCCTGTCCGCACTACTGAACAGTTTCTATCATCGCCTCTGTTCAGTGCACATCAACTGCTTCAGGAGTGGTTATGTGTGTCTGTGTCTGTGTGCAGCAACTTCCTGGAATTGCCACTATTGGCCGGAAGTCAGTGGGAAAACTCCTCAAGGGTACATTTGGTACCATTTCACATCTCACTTCTTTTTTTACATCCTCTTCGATCTAACGCTCACAGAAACACGCGCACATAAGCAGCAGGGGGTACATCCATAGTGGTATTGTGTTTATATCATATTTAATATTTATTTGCAGAGGGAATGTTTTGACAGCTTGTGTGTGATTTTGTTTTTCATTTTTCCTTCGATGACCTACATCCTGCTTGCTGTACAGGTATATTCACACCACAGAGCCATACTGCAATCAGTCTTCTGCTGGTTGTTGCTGAAAACAGTATAAGCAAGGGGTTAAGTGCCTTGCTCCAGGGCATTTTGGCAGTGGCTGCTGAGGGAGAAAGGAGAGTGTTTGCCATTTTACATTCCAACCCTGATTCCTCCAGCTGGCCAGTGACTCTCCATCCATTAGCTTGTCACTGATTTATTTCTGTTCTCTGACCAGGAAACATACCCGCGTCCCAATAAATACAATGTATTTCCTCAAAGATCCTCCTCTGTTATTTACATTGGCACCAAGGCGTTGCTGATGTTACCAATTATGGTGATGAGTTTTATGCAATGGGAAATAGTGTTGCAATATCTGGGACTGCAGAAAACTGCAAACTACTTTTTTTTTCTAGCAATAGAAACAATTAAAACAACATTTTTGTTATTATTTCCCCATGTCATTTTATTGCAGTAATAAAGAGAACATGTATTTGACCCATTTCTAAGCTCCACTGAGAAATTGAGGGAGATGACAGATATTTTCATAAAGGTCACCCTCTTCTCTTTCACCTTACTTTTCTTGATGGTTTGCTCACAGTAGTATTCTCAGCACACTTCACTCCTTGCAAGCTGCTTCTGTGGTGTGTCCTCCACACTCCTCCTCTGCTAGCCACAGGCTTTTGCCCTACAGAAGCTCTTCAGATCATCACATCAGTAGTCAGTTTCAAGTAATTTCAGGATCAATTTTTAAAATGGCTGTTCTTATCAAAATACATCAGTGTGAAGCACATATCTGACCTTAAGAGTTGACATATTCTATCTCCTATGCTTATCTTGGTGAAAGACACTTAAGTTCTCGAATTTGGTTTGCTTCCCCACTGTGACTAGATTAACGAGCTGCCCTTTTGCTTGTAGCATCAGCCATATTTTCTGCAGCTTTAGGTAGCTTCATTATATACAGAAATATTGACCTTCAGCGCTTTTTATGAGAATGTATAGCAGGGAAAAGCAAGCATTTATCTATATAGCCCTGCAAACTATTCTCATCATTCCATATCTTCCAGTACTGTTCCAAGTCCTTGCTGGTATTTTGGCTCTTTGATATGAAGTGAATATTTTACATTTGAGTCTTGCTTTTTCACTAAATTCACTTTGTAACAATAACATTAATTACGCAGTCATTATAACAAATGACTGTACAGCTGTGTAATTTGCATCATGCTGCCCTGTAATCTGGGGTTAAAGTGGGCTAGAATGGCATTCTGGCACCTTCAGTTAATAAGCAACAAAATCTAATAGGCAGGTAATGCATATTACTTTTGAATTAGTTATTTTTTCTGTTGCAGCCTGGTGTTGCTTCCAGTAACTGGATAGAGATACTTGCTCAGTAATAACAAAATAATGACATCCCCAGGCTTACACCTTTTTCAACACTGCTTTTTCCTTCTTATCCTTGTGACGTAAAATTCCTGCACCTAGATGAGATGAGAGATTTTTTTCAATGGTAACGCATTTTTAAATCAAGCATTAGGTCTATACAGTAAGAGTTTCTGAATTATCGCGACTAACTAGTCAATTTTTTTAATATTCAAAGACTGCATGAAAATACTGGGAAATTTAATGGCTAGTATTTTCATGCAACCCTAAATTCAATCACCAAATTCTAGTTTTTCTAATGCCTTACTGTCCAGGGGTTGCAACTCAGCAATAACTTGTGAAACATCTGCTTAATTCTTTCCACACTGAGTTGGCTAAATCCACTAATCTAATCTATAGGTATGCCAACACTGACAACCTCTCTGAAACCCTACAACATAATCTACACAGTAACCTCATTGGAAACGTATCTACATGCTGTGTCGACATAGCTCGCAGCTGTTTTGATCGGCCTGGTTTTTGAATTTATCAGTAAGAAAATAACAGTCATTGCCTTAATATAATGACAAATGTCAGCAAATTCCTGCAGGGAGGTTCTAGGTCCTAGCATTTTATTTGTTTCTGTCATGGCTGGCACCAGATATAAAACACCGGGACAAGACCACAGTGGAATTAACACATAAAACATGACACAAAAGCATGAATGCTGGTAACAGCATCAGCCACCAAAGAAAGTCTAAAGCAAAGAAAATCTGCTGGAACTCACAAAACAAGTTGCAACTTATTTCTAAGCAATTTTTCTCTCCACACTGCACCACTACACCCAATCTTAGAGTTCCTGCACCTGCCAAATGCCACTTTAAACCCTGCCTGTAATGTATGTATGTCTTGGGTTTGTAATTCTCAGTATCACCGAACAAGGAAATTAGTTTTTGTTGCTGTTGTTTGTTTTGTTTTTTAATGTAAAAAAAAAAAATGTTCATCCATTTCCAGTATTAGTACACCAAGAAAGTTTAAGTGACACAGAAAGCCAGAAAATGTACTTTAAATCCACAGTGATTAAATTTATACACATTAAGCCAACTGCAACAATCACTTTTAAAGGAATTAAACAGAAGTTAAACAATAATTGATTAGCAATCATTTGGGGTAGTTTTTAGTACCTTGCTGTAGGTTAGAAAGTCTGTGGGCTTGATGCACTTTACTACAGTAAGTGCTGACTCAACAACTTGTTAATCAAGCCTGCAGTTATGCACACACAGTCAGCTGCATGGAGCCCGCTGAGAAATACTTGGATCCCTCTTGAATATAGATATAATTAGATTGTTGCACAAGATCTTGCTGGCTGAATTATCAGCCAAGCCACACGCTGCATGTTCACTAAACAGAATGTAGTGAAGGATGCAAAACGACATCAGTGGGATATAAAAAACACACAAACTCCAGTTTGACATTCAAAAGTTAAAACACTTTACTTAGTTAAAGATGGTCAGATAACATTCTGCACTGCCAATACTGTCAGCCATTAACTCTAACTACCAGTATAAACGTAAAAACAGACCCAAATAGTCGACATTTGAAGAACTTCCTGCCCAGAATGTCAAAAAAGAACCCAGAAAAGTGAAAATAATGAATCTAGACAGACATTACTAAAATGTCACAGAAAAACACTCAAGTATTAATTACTGATTCACAGGCCAAATGCCATGTTGTAATTGCCTCAAAATTTTAATGTTTAAGGTGCTAAACTAAAAGTTATATTTCTTAATTTTTTCCCTGAGAACCGCAGATATTAATCAACATTTACATGTGGCAGCAGTTATTCTGCTGCCCCTGAGTTATGTGACCTTTTCCACTTTCTCAACTGCATACCACAGTGTCTCCTGAGGTAAATGCTGTTGTACTGCATGTAGCATATGCTCATTTAATAAAAATGCAATATATTATCCTGCAATTCCCCAAATTGACCTACAAAGATTGTATTCCCATCAGGCTTGGGGGCAGAAAATATGTATAAAATGAGTAATTGCTGCAAATGCAAGGAATGAATCTGTGTTTACACAGTTACAAAAATCCTAATAGGCACACAGCAAACACATATACTCACAAATACTGTAGAAGTGGGCAGCGTTGCCTTAAGCATTGCTTGTGACTGGTAAACAGAAGAAACATAAATATATACAAATCCAGAATATGAAATATGAGAAGAACCACAAACAAGCATATTTTTTTCTGGCATTTCTGTGTGTAATTTTGTGCATTTGTAGTTCCCATGTCATTTTTACCAGTAATCAATCTTAGGTAGTCTAAAAAAACATGAATTGTTATCCCAGATTGTGCTTTGCTGTTTGACTGATTACTCGACTCAGTTGATAGAGCAGAGAGGGCGCTTGAAACAAGGACACCGCCATATTTTTTCCTCTCTACCTCCGGGATTTAAATATTAAACATAAAGGATGGCAGATTATTATCCCTGTCACCTTGCCTTAAGCAATGATATTCTGTCTTAACAGTGCCATACAGTACCTGCTGTGTCACATATTGGTGGGATTACTCTGAAAAAGAAAAGAAACTGTCTGAAGCATGCGAGTTAGGGGACCAAAATTTGCTCCATTGGAATTGGCTTATTTACTGTTGTAATCTTTGGTTACAGTTTAAAATATTCAGAGGACCTCTTTAGTGAAAAATATCATTGTGCTTAATATTTATACATAATAGAAAATCATATTGAGATGTTTTGGTGTAAAATGGCTTTTTAAGTCCTTGCTTTGTTGTAATGTCCCCATTTACAGTGCTACATTCTGATGAGGCCATAATGATCTTTTTAGCACCACAAAGCAACAGAGTAACAAGCGCAGGACTTTTAATATTTAACCTGTCTTGCTGCAGGAGAATAACAACATTTCCAACATGGTGTTAAAATTCAAAAACAATGGATTTCGAGAGAGCATTTTCCCCAACATTTGTCAAAACTGAGCATTTAATATATATTAAAAAACAGGGATGCATTGGTTTATCAGTAGAGCAGCTCTTATTTTCCCTGTTGACTATCATAAGCCTATCAGCGTTATGGGCGGCTGTGTGCAGGCCAAAGACAGAACACAGACAAAGAAACCAAAGACTAGAAATGATAAATAATATTATAAACTCAAACCTCAGGCATCCTAACAATCAGCCAATAAGATGAAATTCACTGGTGGCAATTTTGTTTCCCATGAATTCAGGCTCTAACCTTATAATTTTGTATGATGCCATATTTGTTCATTTAATGATACAGTGATGCCCAAAATGCATCTTGACCACCCAGTTAAAAAATAACTGAACAAATTCCTTTGTGAAATCAACATAAAAATAGGATAGAAAGTACAAGCACTGTATCTAACTTCTGATTGGGTGGCCAGCCTACACCATGTGTCCGAAGTTGCCCACTGCCAAATCTCTCCTCTGTTTGTTCAAGGAAAGCACAGAACTCTGAAGCAGGCCTAACAGCACCACACTGAATGAACTCTAATGGCTCAGACTGCACACACAGCACCACTGCTTGTAAAAAATACACAATACACAAATATAGTACAGTAAAAGCTCAAATGTATGTACAAACTAGCACATTTTTTATTAGTATTTCTAACATTAGTTTATGTTAGAGAACCACAATATCTGGCGAAATCAACACTGGATGCCTGAGATCTTCGAGCCTTCGGGCGACACTGCATTAAAAACAGCCAAAGCTCTTCTAAAATGGACTGAGGCAGAGAAGAAAACTGTTCTGTGATCAGACAAATTGAAATGGTAAAAGTATTTCTGGAAAACATGAGTGCTGTGTCCTCCAGGCTAAAGAGGAAAGGGACCATCCCAGCTTTTTATCAGCATTCAGTTCAATAGCCTGCATCACTGATGGCATGGAGCTGCCTCAGTGCCTGCGGAATTGGCACCTTGCACATCTGGAAAGGCACCAGCAAAGCTGAAAGGTATATACAGATTTCAGAGCAACATATGATCATTCAGACAATGTCTTTTTCATGGAAGGCCTTGCACATTTAGGAAGACAGTGCTAAACTGCAAACTGTATCTGTTACCTGGGTTCATAGTAGAAGAGTCTAGATGTTGAACTGGCCTGCCTTCTGTCCAGACATTTCACCAATTTAAAGCATTTGGTGCACCATGAAGTGATGAATATAATAAAGAAGAAGAACCAGGAATGTTAAGCATGTATAATTCTATATCAGGCATGAATGGGACAACATTCCTCACCCAAATGTCTAGCAGCGGGTCTCCCAGATGTTTATGGCCTGTTGTTAAAAGACGAGGGAGGCTACACAGTTGTAAACATTGCCCTATCCCAATTTTTTTTTTAGATTTGTTGCTTCCATCGAAAAAAAAGGAGAAAGAAAAAATTACATTTTCTCAGTTTAAATGTAAGACATATTTTCTATAATCTATTGTGAAAAAAATATGAGTTCAGGAGATGCACACCTTGGAGTTGCACCAGTTTAAATTATAGGAACTATAAAACTGTAAAATCTAGAGTTATAGCTATACCTTCCTCTTGTTTTCCTCATTTCTTTCTGCTGCCATAATATAGCATGCTCTAGGTATTCCTGGAGTGATCACTTGCTGAAAGCTTTTAAACCAACGAGAGAAAAGAACAACAAAACATCAGTATCAGCGCAGAATCTTAATATCGGTGCAACTGATCTACTTGCAGTTTAGCACTACTTGTAGGGTTAACTAGTTTATATTCTAGTGGGTTAGGGTATGATTTTAATTAAAATGGGGAAAAAAAATGGAAAATTATCAAATTCAGTGTCCTGAACACATCAAGATATGCTGCTGAAATACAGAGAAAAAAGGCTCCAACAACAAAGCACAGCTCTGCCACACAGCTGTGAGAAAATGATGATAAAATCAATGCTCAGAGGTCATTCTACTTAGAGCCAGTGAAAAAAAATCCTTGTGAGCACTGGGAATAGAGAGCAAAACTGCACAATGGAAGGAGGGTTACAATATTTGCACAAAGCTGGGTTTATCCTGTTCTCAAAAAGCTTTGTGCAAAGAATGGCATCGTGTACCTGTATGTCATGCATTTTTAAAAACAACAACAATATCAACAACAACTTCAGACTTGCAGCCTACATTTCACGTTGTGCATTTCTGACATGCCAACACAGTACATTTCCAGCAGGAAGAGCTCATACCATTTACTTATTTTCAATAGCTCGTTTCCATGACAACATTATCAAAATTCTGTTGCTGGCATCTCTCTGCTTTACTGGAGGTGGGTATGACATACCAGGGACCATTCAATCCACCCAACATTTTAAATATGAGGCATTTAAAACACATTATTTTACCCAGAATACAGAGTTATTTTGCAGATACACACAGTATTCACAAGTTCACAGATACTTTAATAGCTTCTTTTCACTTGTGTGTCTGGGAGCAGAAATGTAACTCCAAAGCAGCTTTAAAGCTATAGCAGTTTTCAAAAGAAAAAACTGGGTTATCTTAAATTCCACAATAGGATACTGTAGAGGAGATATAGAGACTTAACTGCTGTGACCATAAATAGACTCAGATGTGTAATATTCAGAACCACTTCAGCAAAAACTTGTTTTCCCAAACTTTATTCAACGAGCTGGCTGATGGATTTCACGCTAGTTTAAGGAAAGCTACAGAGTCAGAGGCATCATATTACAAGTATCAAACTTTGTAGTGTCCTAAGAGAGCTATGTGAAATCCTCAAAGCCGGCAAAACATAAATCATCACAAAAGACATATCAGATACTGCTCTCTACACTCACATGAAAGTCTCAGTTGATGCTGGGAAAATCAGTGAAGTAAAAATGTCACTACCTGTCTATACTGGTGTGCTTTCTGGCTGTATCCTCAAAGTCTCCCCGCGCCTTCGCCGATCCAATCATTTGGATCCATGCTTCGTGACACACAAAGGAAAACTACTGTACCCCAGTTTCCTTGACAGTGTCTTATTTTATAAAACCCACTTAATGAAATGTATGCCACATTAAATAAGCAGAAATGATACAAAATCAAAATATCTGATCAAAGCTGCAAAATGAGTGATGAGTTCTGTTAGGTGTTCACTTCACTTGAATTAAATCAAACCAGCTCTTGGGCTGCAATTACACTGATACAGTAGATATTTCATATGATGTTTAAGCAGCTATTCTCTCTGCCTTTCTCCTTTACTTGTGCATTGCACTTGAACTCCTACAAATACGCCTGGAGTTTTCCACTTCCAAAATGTTATAAAATATGTAGTCAATCATGCATCCTGCGTTGTTATCATGGGAAGATTTTTTTAGCTGTTGCCAACATTGCTTATTCATCTTTAGTGAGTGGTATTTTGGAGTAAGTGATGCTCTGAGGAGATCATTTATTCAGCTGTGAACTATTTCAGATATACACGTTGCACAACTTACCATTGCAGCTTTTGAAGTAAACTCAGATAAGTGGGAGAAATGAAAGCAAGGAAACGTGTGGTTTTTAGTATTTTAAAGGCATCATTCATTACAGTAGGTCGTTTTTACATCATGCACCCCACTTAAGGTGACCACTGGTATGTTTTTTTTATTTAAAAGTATAAAAAAAAACACAATTCCTTCCATCCATCCATCTATCCATCCATCCGTCCATCGTCTTGCACTTATCTAATTCAAGATAGCGGTTGGGTTGACCCTATCCAAACTGTCATAGTGCAAGAAGCTGGACAGGTTGCCAATCTATGGTAGCAAATTGCAAATACAAATTGCAATTATTAGCTACATTAAATAGTTCTGTAATTAACAACTTTTACTTCATGGCATGTCAACTCTGCAACAGTCAGTACTATTACAGTTGAACTCTGCAAAACATTCATTCTTTAGGGTAAAAGATTTACATGGAAATAACAGCACAGGAAAGGCAGATGGAAAATAGCAGTTAATTCCAATGGTTTGTAAATCTTTGCTTCAAACAGTTATTGGGTGGTATTTACATTCCCAAACATCACCCTGAGGTCTTGTCAGACTTTGCCTGAATATAGAAAATATATCCAGAGATGTTTAAATAACATCAGATTTCATTTTACATTTATCGTCTACAGGTTAGTTTGGAAACTTCTTGCAGATATGTCAAGAAGTCATACTTTCATATATTTGAGCTTGTCTAATAGCATTTCTCCTCTGATGTAAAAGACTAAATGAATCAGCCTTTGAAGTGTTCCATATATTTAATACCATCCATAAGCAAATATCCCTGATATTTTGATCATGACCTGCACACCTAATACTCCAATTCCAATTCAGATTCTCTTATGAATATTAATTCGTAGAAGTCATTAGCAGTGAGTGCTCTGATACACATGAAATAAATTTTCTTTCAAGCTTTTTTATTAAAAGGAAAAAGGAAAAAGAGTAATTGAAGCCAAATAGTAGTCATAGGATTGGAGGAAAAGGATCAAGCACATCCTCCTTTTGACCTAGTTATCAGTCGACTTGGCCTCCCTCCAACTGAATCATTACATTTGTGGCGTGATCCGAACCAAACGCCACTACTGTCCATTACGCACAGGTGTCTTCAAGTCACTTCTGACTTTGCTCAGTCTGGCTGTAATTCCCTTGATATATTATCGGATGGTAATTGGATGGGGAGTAGCCATGACTCAGAGAGGCCTGAACATGAATCAAGTTGGACAGAGCATATCTTTGTACCCAGTGACACCTAAGAGGTCATTGCTTTTGGAGTCCAGAAGCATAGTTTTCTTTTTGATGGCTAATGACTGAACTAAAAACATCTTTAGTGTTGTGCTATTATGCTGTAATGGCTGAATATACAAGAGGAAAATGCAGCGGCATTTTTTCTTTTTAGTTCAACCTGACCTAATGCCAAATAAGTTTATGTTTGTTGCTGTATTTTTATGTTAGATATTTGTGTGAAAAAGAATTACACTTCTGTGTCTATTACCACTTTGGGAAAAAAATTAATTTGGTCAAACAAGGCTGTGGTCATTTGTGTGTGGATTGTCATTTTTATCAGACACCACAAGCCCGATTTATGGCAATAGGAAGTGGTATCACTTGCTTTTCTGCATACTGAGATTTAATAAGGTGATACAAGATGTGACATGTGGGACTCCAAACAATAACACAGTAAGGCAATGTCAACAAAACCACCTCACACACAAAATTCACAAGATCAGCGCTTGTATTTCAGAATAGGATGCACAGAGGGTGGCTATGCTCACATCTCTAAAGAGGCTTTGAAACTGGAGTGCATTGCATTGTCCCTGCTGCATCCAGTACTCAGCCCTTGGTTATTCAACCAGGTGCATGGACTGGATCAACTGTGCATTTGTGAGGCTGTCCGCTTTGGAGGTTCCCTTAGTCAGCAGCCTGGTTCCTTAGATGTAATATCCTGTTTCTATACCGTGTGCTGCAGGTTATTTGTTATATTTCCCCTGGTGCTTCACACAATATGCTGTTCAAATGGAGCTGTGCCTTTGGAGTAACACGCCAATTTACAGTTCACTTTAAATATATAACAAAATGCGCTGAAAAATTAGAGGTCAGTGGTTAAGAGATGACGCTCCTGCACTGATATTTTCTGACTAATCAACATGATGCAAAATGTTGCAAATTATTTTTCCAACTTTGTCAAGCACGTGTGGTGCTTTAGTCTGTTCTACGTCACTGTTAAACGGAAATACTACATGGTGCATTTCCATCCTCAGTATTCTGTATAATTCCTAATAAACCGTGGAAGGTAAAACTGTAAACAAGAAATAATACATTCATGTACAGTATTTTTTCATATCTCTTGCTCTCTACATTTTTCTGCCACATTGTGCCATATTTTGCACAGTGTAGTGTAATTCCCTGAAGACACGTATCTGCAATTGAAATGTGAATTACTTAATGCATGTCATTAGTTTTATATGCACCACACTCTCTGTCTGCTATGAGTAAAATAAAATCAATAACATTAACTTATTTGCATCTCCTTAAGACTTAATATGGTTAATCAAGAGATATGAATCTCAATTTCCACATTTTAACCCACACGGTAATCATTTCAGAACTATGGGAACAGAAACAAAGTCATTTTTATAATGTTTTGAAATGCCATCATTTTGACCCATTTACCCATCAGACTTTATTTGCACAGACAGCAACATTCTCTGCGTTTGTGCTTGGAGGAAGCGATTTAGCCTGCTCATTGCATAATCATTTCTTCCTCCTTTGCTTGCTATACTTAGCAAGTAACCTGACATGCCTCACCAACAAGGCCCACAGACACCTCCATCCTCATGCAATGTTTTCCAAGGACTTTTTCCTTTGATGTATGAAGACCCGGCATTGTTAACACTGGGAAAGTGTGTCTAGCATGCTAATACTGCAGATATTTATTTGTAGAGCAGTGTTTCAGTAGCCTCTTTCTCCTTGCTGCCTGTGTTGAAGGTTAGATTCTGAATCTTGCTGTATTTAGTATGTTTTCATTTTCCATTAATATTCTCCACAGAATGTATGCACCATGTTCAATAAATATTATTGGCCCATATATTTTACCTTTGTGCTTTAGAGATGTTAAGTGATTTCTATAGCCTTAATTCCATGTATATATATGATATGATATTATGCCTAATTACTTTCTTCTTCTTTTTCTTCTACTTCATTTTCTTCTTTTTATTATTAAACACACACACACCAAATAGCTACAAGGATTAAGTACCCATAGTCGGCATAATTTGTCATAAGATTTTTCAATTCCTGACATTAAAAAATTGAGTACGAGACCCTCTTGGAAACTGTTCACTCCAAACAGCCCCTTTGACCGAAGTAACTGTTGCTACAGTATATCACAGGGATTCACACCTGTCTCTGAACTTCACCTTCATTTTGACATCAGCTACACACGTGTTAAGTTATGTGACAACATCGTGATACACATGGCTGTGTTCTTGTTGTGTGGATAGAATCAGTTCACACAGACACAAACATAAAAACACATGTCAATTTATCAAATTAACTTTGTGGTAGTTCCTGCTACAGTATGTGTCCCTATCGCCACACTGTGCCAACATACAGTATTGTGCAAAAGTCTTGAATCGCATATTATTTATTTATATTTTGTTATGAAAATAGGAAATAAGTGCAATGACTTATTGAATCCTAGGCAACAATTGATAGAAATGCAGTATATAAGGCAACAACAGCATTTGTACAATTCTATCAAGCATGAAAGTCAATATTTGGTTTCACTACCTTTCTTCTTTAGCACAGCTTGAACTCTTTTAGGCGAGCTTTCTTGTAATTTCTTTAAGTAGTTTTTTGGAAAAGTTCTTTCAGCTTCTCGAAGGATATTCAAAGCTCTTCTTTTGATTTTGGCTGCCTTTTTTGTCTTAGTTAAGATGATCCTAGACTACTTCAATAACTGTAAAGTCCAGATTGAACATTGTGTGTTTTTCTATCCAGGTGTGCTTTTAAGGCATTGGCAGTGTGTTTGAGAGCTTTGTCGTGCTGAAAAACGAAGGTTTTGCCAATCAGAGGCAAAACCTCTGGGTTCAGGGGTTCAGGACAAACGGGCACACAAAATAAAACCTGCCAAAGTATTTACACAAACACCATAATGGCAGAAGTTTTTCTTTCAGGTTTCTGGCAGAAAATTATTTCCACTTTTGAATCATGGTTTGGTTAAGTTTAAGTATCAAAACAATTTGGTTAATTTTTGGAAAATTAACTAATAATAATGAGCCAAAGTACATCCTTTCAACAACGTCGTAGCTTGTCAGACAGAAAGCTTTGAAAGAAAGCGTTTCCCTGTGACACTAAAACAAAGACAGACGCTCAGTGTGGAAACAATACCAACCTCACTGTCAATGCTGGTAATAATACTGGTTACACTATTGCAGCTGATACAAACAAGCAAAGCAAAGTAAAGCAGAGAAGGCAAACAAATAAAATGTCAAGTCCAAATTGATGACCAGGAAAGGCGAAGGAACAAGCTTCACTGCAGACTGCAAACTGAGTGTCAAATATAAAAGCATTGTGTTGAATTTTAACAGATGTCATTTTTTGTATGCTTTAATTTGGAAAATGCTCCTCTGGTGCCGGCAAATGGAGCTCTGCTACATTAAACCCACTCGCAAGACAAAGTGATGTGAGGTATTGTGCTGGCTTTGTTCTTTCAAGCAGGCAGGTTTTGCCAGGTATGAATGCAGCAACAATGCCAACCACACACACACACACACACACACACACACACACACACACACACACACACACACACGCACAACTCATTTTGGAGGTATGCACAACCCTAACTGGATTATAGAGCTTGTAAATGTGGTAAAATGACTGCAGATGAAATATGCAGTATATTTGTAAGTATATTAAGTATAAGTAAGTGTCCATGACACATGAAGACAAGTAATCAAGTCTTTTTGCTGGAAAAAATAATCATATTTTCAGTATTGCTGCTGACCCGCAAGTTCAAATGTTGCTGGAACACATGAGCAGCTATTCACTAAAGGCCATTTGAGAGTACATGCAAGAGTGTTTTGTGAACTTGGGAAATTTGATCGTGTCTATTGGGTTATGTGTTGTTGGTCCTTTGGTAGTATGGATTAACAGGCCCATTCTTATGAACCACTGGGGCAACTGTAGCGAGAGTTTTGTCAGCAGAGCTGTTCCAAGTGGACACTGAACACCACCACGGCTGCCCTTTGTAACTGGCTGCATTAATACGGGGCGATCGTGGCTCAAGAGTTGGGCGTTCGTCTTGTAATCGGAAGGTTGCCAGTTCGAGCCCCGGCTCTGACAGTCTCAGTCATTGTGTCCTTGGGCAAAACACTTCACCTCTGGTGCCTACTGCCTACTGGTGCTGGTCAGAAGACACTGGTGGCGCCAGTGTCCGGCAGCCTCGCCTCTGTCAGTGCGCCCCAGGGTGGCTGTGGCTACATCACCAGTGTGTGAATGGGTGGATGATTGTGTATAGTGTAAAGCGCTTTGGGGTCCTTAGGACCAAGTAAAGCGCTATACAAATACAGACCATTTACTTGACAGAATTTCGTCAAGCGTTGGCCTCTGGATCACCTCTCTTCTTTTTGCAGATGTTGTGGTTCTGCTGGTTTTATCAGACCAGTTCACACTAGTGTGGTTTGCAGCGAAGTGTTAAGCAGCAGGAATGTGAATGAACACGTCCCAGTCTAATGCTATGGTTCTCAGCTGGAAAAGGCTTCAGTGTCTACTCCAGGTTGCTGAGATGTTGCTGCTCGAAGCTGAGTTAAGGTTTGTGAATGTGTGTGTGAATGGGTGGATGACTGGATATGCAAAGCGCTTTGGGGTCCTTAGGGACTAGTAAAGCGCTATATAAATACAGGCCATTTACCATTTTAGGGGTTTGCTCATGAGAGAGCAGTAGACTGGATTGGCAGATAGATGGGGGAAAAGTTGATAGTATTGTGGACACTGTACCAATCTATTATGGTGAAGAGAGAGCTGAGCAGGAAAGCAATGTCACCTACTGTAACCTACAGTATGAGCATTAGCTCTGGATAGTGACTAAAACAGTGAAACTGCAGATACAAATAGCAGAAATCTACTTCTACTTGTCTGGGCTTTACTTCTGGGGTGAGAAGCTCCTTCATTTGGGAGCAACTTTGTCCACATTGAAATGAGCCATGGGGAGATTATGTTTATTGAGGTCTAGGCATCTCTTTGATCAGATTTTGATATTTGCAAAGCAGAAAAGGCGAATAGTCATCTACAATAAATGATATATTAGTACCTTGAAAAAAATCCAACCTAATGCACAGAGCCGTTGGCACTAATATGTAGTATCTGAGGTTGAGTTGTAGGTAGCCTCAACATTTTCCTCCAATCAAACTCTAGCCATTTATTTGAAGCTATTAAATGTCAATATGATTGACCAAACAGGCTACTTGCTGTAAGGTTAGGGTAAAATAACAGATTTTACTGAAAATGTTATCTTTTAATGACACCTATTCCTACGCTCAATGCAGGAAAGTTTATTGCAAAAAGGAAGAAAAAAAGATTTAAGTTTTATTAGGTCCAGTTCTAATGGCTGCTCCAGTGCTCTGAAATCACAGTGATTCAACCATAAGGGCATGTTTTGAAAGCTTTTTAACCCTCTACACTAATGGCAGGATGAGCACTCAGACATAGCTACCATCTTATGAAATACACAGACAACATGCTCCCACTCACTCTGCTCCCAGAGTCTGTGCTCTGCAGAAAAATATCTCCTGCCCCACGCTGCCAGTTTGAACTGCTCCCACTGGGTTTCTGTCTTTGCCATACCGCGTGGACAACAGATAGACATCGAGCCTCCTTCCTGCCGCAGGCCTTCCGGCTACTAAGCCAAACTGGACAACAACAATAACTCATGCAGCTAATGTAGAAACAGCTTTTCCTGCCTACCAGTAGTAGCTGAATAAATGCGTTTACTGTTATGCCCAATGCCTTTATATGTTTGTAGTCTAGGTGGATGTGAAGCACTCTGCCCTGAAACACCTACCCATATGACATGGAAAAATACAACAAATATTGAAGATAATTACACTACAGTGAATAGACTTGTATTGAAGCAAAATGAATGAAATTTAAACACAAAGATCTTTGATGATTTAGTAATGCACTATAGTTTTTCTTTTTTAAATCTTATTTCTATTGTTACTTATAGAGATATAGATATAGATATAGAGACACAAAATAGTGTTGACATCTGAATGTTTCAGCACTGCATTTGTAATTCAGAGCAATAACACGTTTAAGTCCTGAATGTTGCTGACAGGTGTCATTACATAAAAACAAAATTGTCTTGTTTGCACAAATGCATAATAATAATGAGGAATTTTTGCAGAGAGTAGAGAGGATAGGGGACAGGAGGGGGGCAGAACAAAGGGATTCTGTGACTAATAAGAGCTTTAAACCAAATAATGATGAACATTGATTTAACTGCATTAGGTTGCCCCTGTGTCTGCAAATGATCTCATCAAACACCTACTTCTGATGAGCATGTAGGTGAATTACGATGGACTGTGAAGTAAGTTTGATTACAGCATTATTCCTCAAATTGTGTTATACTAAAAAGTGGGTTAAATACTGAGTTAGTCATTTTTGATAAGGATTGTGCATTCTCATGCTAATTATTATTTTCATATTAATAATTATATTTGTAATAAAATTGTTATTGTAATTGTAACAAACACATACAGTTGGGGTCATAAGTTTACATTCATCATGAGCATGAATGTCATGGTAATTTGGGGCTTTTAATGATTTCCTTGAACTGTTCTTTTTCCAGGGTGAAATGAAGGTACACCATACATCTTTAATGACTTTAAGAAACAAAACTTGGGTGCACAAGTCTAAGCTTATTTTAGATTTCCTCTAATCTATTCAGGGTTAGAATTATACATATAGGCTAAAATGTGCACATGCTTGCTGTGCTGGACAGTTGGCATAGTATTCTTACATTTAAAAGTCTCACTCCTCCAAACACTGGCCATATAGCTAAATCTAGAAGGCATTTGGTTTGTCCATGTGGAAAGCTGCAAATTTCAATCGAACTTGAAGGTGTCCATTTTAGAGCAGGGTCTTCTTTCTTGGTCAGCAGTCTATTAGATCTCAGGGTGACAGTTTGGGTATTCTTTCAGACCTTGGCAAAATGGTGACACATCTGCACAATTTTTACTTACCCAGAATTATTTGAAACGATGATCTTGGAATCTGCAGCTGTTTAGAAACGACTCACAGAGACCTTCCCATCTTATGTAAATCTATAATTCTCCTTCTTAGATCGTCACTGAGCTCCTTGGACTTTCCCATTGTTAGATTATTTGTTAGGATGCCTGGGTCGTTGACCCAGGGTTTTGAATTTATTATATTATTTATAATTTCTAGTCTTTGGTTTCTTTGTTAGAGTTCTGTCTTATGGTTTATGTCTCTGTGTTCTCTAGTTGCTCTGTCTCCCCTGTCAGCTGTATCCCCTTGTCAAGTTCACGTCTCTGTGTTATGTTTCCTGTCTTACTTTGAAAGTCTGGTTTTGCTTCCTTTGTCTCGTTAGGCCTGATTTGCCCCAGCAGTGTTTCTCTCCTGTTACCCATTCCCTGATTGCTCCTCTGTGTATTTAAGCCCTGTGTTTCTCTGTGTCGGTGTTGTGATCTACCCTTATCTTGCTGTGTGTGCTGTTTGTGTAGGTTTACCTTGGAGTCTTAGTTTTGTTAACTTTTTGGAGTTCAGCATTAAAGCTGTATTTAAGTTCACCTTTTGTCTCAGAGTGTCTGCACTTTGGGTCCTTTTCCTGCCTGCACACCGCCTTCACATAACATTGTTGATCAGATTAGCACTGGCGAGCAAAGTCTTTTTTTATATGCTGGCAAAAAAAAACCCTACTAGTTGTATTCAATCATGATCACTAATAAGAAGCTAAACACCCCTGTCTTTTTCAGGTTCAGAGACCTCATTGAACCTTCAGCACTAAAATATTTAAGTGAGTGTTCATGTATGTATTTGAGCCTGTATGTATACTTTTTGATGCTGCATGGATAAAAAAAAAATTCTAAATAAATTCAAACATGCCAACAAATTCTTGGAGGTTTTTTTTGTCATCAAAGATGTACGGTGCACAATCATTCCACCCTGAAAAAAAAAACAAAACAGTTCAAATAAATCAATAAAACCTCCAAATGACCAAGACATTCATTCCCATGATTGAATACACCCATGCATGTGAGTGTATGGAAACCTCTTACCACAACTGTACTCTTGTCTTTAAACCCCTGATCTAATAAAGTGAAACAAAAAAGGATTCATAGCTGCATCTGTAATGCTTTACTACAACTTATTCTGGATTAGACTACTTTAACTAAAACATGATTACAAGCCTCTCTATTGTCATTCTGTTGACTAGATTATACCCATGGTGTGCTGCAGAGGTTAACCTGAATGCTACATGTGCAGGAAACGATGATGTAATTACTGAGATGACTGTAAGCACTCTAGAGACCTGCTTTGGCTCACTATGCAGCTGACAATAAACAAACTCAGCAACTAAATATGACTTGTCATGCCTTTGTAGGAAAATCTGCAACACAAAGCAGTAGCCTACACAAACTGATTACAGACAGTATTGTAAAGATACTGCGTAGAATATAATAAGTGACTTAAAACAACCTCTTTGTTTTTGAAAACCTATAGGACAGAAAGGAGTGTTAAATGATGTATTACATGTTCAACATTCATCATGTGTGAGAGACATTTAAAATATTAAACTGAAAACATGTAGATGGTGAAGCACAGTATGAGTTTGGTCTACTTACTTCTGCTCCTATGGACTCTGTGAGCCTGTGTGGTGCAGTATAGCTATGCTTCAAGAGTCTGTTTTTGTTGTCAGCAGGATTTTTTTCACTCCTACATAATTCATAACTCTGTCCTTCACTTCCATATAGTTCTACTTGAATGCAAGTCAACCCCCTTTCACACAGACATAAAAATAGAATTTCGTTTTGAACATCCATTTCCTGGCACAGTAAACCTCCTCTCTTACACTGAGTGGAAAACTGAAATCTTTATGTGGCAAGGATTTGATCAAAATGGAGGTTTGTACAATGAACTGTATAACAATATGATAATCGGAGTTTTAAATATGACATTTAAACAGTTTTTCAGCAGGTTCAAGGCTTGATAATATCTCCTGGTTTGTAATCTTCTATGCAACACTGAAAGGCAAAAAATCTTTCACCAACATTAAATAAACCTGCGTTCAGATTGTAGACTAGTTATTAATTCTGCTTGCAACAGTAGGTGATGAGTAAGTTTTGCACATTTTGCACAAGTGTGTTCAAAGTAGAGTTGTCACAAATAAAAATGATCAAGCATATTCATGTTCATTTCTTGTGTTTTTCTACTTTGTTTTAAATGAGCTGCACAGATTTCCTTCTACCCTCGACAGAGCCCTCAGTTGCTGCTTCCCAGTCCTCGTTTTTATTTGTTCAGGCCCAGAAGACAAATGGTTCTTCAGAAAATTTGTTTCCTTTGCTGTTTTTGGAAAGGTTATCTTGCCATAGCAAATCACATGGCAGCAACTCAATGCATTTAGTTCAAACCAGTCATCAGAATGGCAAAGAACATTATTTTAAGTGACTTTGAATGGGGTTAGCTCTTGATGCCAGATGGAGTGGCCTGAGAATTTCTGAGTACTGGAATTTTCCTGTGCTCTGAACAGAAATACTCCATACCCCACAGGAATAGATATGTTGAGGGATAGCAAGAAGAGTGAATCAGAAGTTTAAAAGATGGTAGAGAGACCTGTCATGATGTGTGGTTTGGAAATGGAGGCACTAACAAAAAGACAGGAGGCACAACTGGAGGTTGGAGTCTCCAAAGTAGACTGCAAATATATCAGCGGGACATTGTAGGTTAAGCAGTTTGGAGACGAGGTTAGAGATGCAAGGCTGTCATGGTTTGGACATGTGCAGAGAAGGCGCAGTCGATCTATCGAACAAGGATATGGTATCTTTTTGAGCACTTACAGTGCTTCATACAACATGCCTCATTCACTCATTCACAAGTACTTTTTTAAGTACTAGAAAAAGTACTTTGAATTTAGTGTTTTCCATCTAACATTCACACTACGACAAAGTATTTTGCCTAAGTATACTTTGCAATGCAGACTGGAGCAGCAAGGGATCGAAGCAGCGATTAGTAGGTGACCTGATACCTCCTGAGCTAAATCCAGCCTGTTGCTGAATAAGGAGCTGCCAGGCAGGAAGAAAAGAGGAAGACTACAGAGGATGGTCATGGTTGTAGTGAAGGCAAATTGAGGCAAATGATTCCCTGTGGCAACCCTTAAGGGAGCGGGTGAAGGAAGACGAAGAAGAAGAAGAAGACAACCAAGGTAAGTTCAAGCTGACATTGGTGGTGTAACAATGTGTTAGATATTTTTTTAGTACCAACTGAGCATTGTTCAAATGCCACAGCCTGCTGGATTACCTGAGTAATATTTGCTTTAAAAAAGGATTTCTTCCGTCCTTGCAATAATGTGATCTATTTCTCACTTTGTAAGGGACAGCCTTACCTGATTTAATATGGAAACAGTCATAATGGTTTCTGTCAGTGATCCAAGTTTTGACATCATACCATGACAATTTTTTTACCTGAGAGATGATGTAAGGGTTTCAAACAAACACATTTGCAAGGTGAGTTTTGAGCACTCAGATGAACAGCACCTTTGGGATATAGTGGAAGAAGAGCTTTGCAACTGGGTGCTATCAAGTCAATATGGACCAAAATAGTGGAAAATATCCTCCCAAGACGTTGGTGAATCAGTGCCACATTTCTGAATGAAAAGGGAGCCTGATCTGGTACTAACAAGGGAAGGTGTACCTAAAGAATTGTGTGGTGACTGCTCTAGAACTAGCTTCAGAATAAAGACATGAAAGTGGTATTAATGTATTGGTATTGGTACCGAAAGAAAAAGAAAAAAACTGATTTTCCCAAATGACTAACTGCTTCTTAAACCACTTTAAAGCTTTTATGTGGTGTGCTATTGAGGAGACAGATTCATATTTTAAGATGTCAAAACTTTTAAAAGGAAAACGGTCTCATTTTCCGTGATATTTATCTTGTGCCATATGGGATCCACAGTAAGGGCAAAGGTTTTATTTCGAAACGTGCTAACTCAGTCATTGTATGGGATGTGTCTCCAGAATAGGTCAAATCATGTTGCTATTAATATTTCAAACATGCTAAATGGAAAAAGATGTTCATATGGTTGCAGCGTCCAAATAGCTATCCCTTTTTCTAATAAGATGATATATATGAAAGACAATTTCCCACATCAGATTGGGTAGATGGCCCTATCTATTACTTGTTGAGCCATTTATCTTACCAGCATTGATGAATTCATTATGGTGACAGTTCTTGTCGGCATAATGAAATGCCACCCAAAAATTGGGTGGTTGAAATGGAGATTACGGATATCTACCCCAATTATTGTAAAGATTCACTTGTTGGGAGATCCATCTTTCTTCTGTAGGCTCATATTACTCAGCAAGCTATTGTGTCTGCCATTGCTGAAGGTCTCTTTGACATCTAAATGAGTTTAGAGCTCTCCCCCCTTCAGCACACATTTTTCTTTAATTGTGCCCTTGTATGCAAATAGGAAACTTCAGCTCAAGCTCGCTATAGATAAGATATGTTTCCTGAGTACCACTTTAGATTTTATCACAGCACATTATCAGGTAAAAATAGCTTTTAGCCCCAAATATCGATTTTTAGACTTTACTAGATGGTAGTTTATTAATACTATTAGCATTGTGCTATGACAATTCTTCCTAAGATTGGCAGCTTGAGAAAAACTTGGACTTAATGGGATATAATCATATTTAATCAGATAAAATACTGAGTTTCCAATGTGGACAAGGCAAAAAAATAAATAAATAAATAATTTAGCAACACAATTCATTGTGCGTCACTTAAAAAGACAAACTGTAGACACCCCAAACACAGTGTTCCTTTACAAGCTCCTTTCACTCCCAATTGCCCAAAGCTGTGAAAGTTTTGATGGGATGTGTGTCGCTGGATTATGGTGCCTACATTCCCCTCCGGGCTTTCATTGTAGGTCTGTGACATGGGCACAGGCATTTAGTGAGACTCCCGAGTGTCACTGGCAGCACAGCAGGACACTGTAAGGCTCCAGAAAACACCATCTATCATTGTCATAAGACCGATCATCCACAACAGCAAGGCCTTTCTTTCAGCAAGAACCATGACACCCATTAAGTGCTCTCACTGACCCCTTTATGCCTCAGATTTCTTTTCTTTTATCTTCTTTTTTTCTGTGGTTAACATAATTTAATTCTGTCTAGATGCTATATTTGTCAAAACCAGCTTTTGATGAAAAATGTTTATAATCTCAGGGCAGAGTTTACATTAGGTAGTAATTGCCTGCTAGATATCAAGCTGTACTTGTGCACTTTATGATCCAGATAAAAGTCGGGTCAGTCAAAATCACAGTTGTTTGATCATCCTGCTTTGTTCCCCACCAGATGAGAGATTGTGCCTATGACAAGAGTTATGAGATACTGGATCTTCAACATTTGCTAGCCACTGAAGGCCCTACTGTAATGAACTTCATGTGGTCAGAACCCTAACAGGAAATAGAAACCATATGAAAAAAAGATCATTTCTGTCATAGAGAGGAAGATATTTGCAGATGTACACTTGTAGAAAGAAATATACACAAGCAGAAACAGGCAAGCTTTTAAAGTTAGTCAGTGTGCCAATTTTATATATTATATACAGTATGTTATTTTCTTACCACAGCTGTTCATTTTATTTTGTTTCTTAAGTTAATATGCTGAAGCTTACGTTGCCATGTCTGGTTATTTAAAGTGAAAAAAAACTGAGTCATGTTCAAGTTAAAATCCACTCGTTGAAGTGCCTAGTGAGCCAAGAAGTTAATTTCAAGCCATGCCTGCAGTACACAAATGAACTGGAGTTTATTTTGGTCAGTTTAAAAGTTTTCATGAGCCTATATTCCTTGCACGCTTGTATTTCACTTTACACAGCCTGGAGCCCAACCATAAAATCCACCTACAAAATGTAAAATTACTGGTCAATCAAAACTGCACATCCTCAATCTCAGTGCACTCATGGTTCTTACAAGACATCACAATTCTTATAGTGCATGCATAGCTCTCTGCCCACGCTGCTCCCACGTTCCCGGAGCTTGTTAATGCAGATCCCAACAAGGAGTCATTTTCTCTCTTTCTGAAATAGGATGTAAGCTCATTCGGTTTGATGGAGCTTGCTGCTTTGGCTTATGAAGTGAGATGCCGCCTTGGTCAGCCTCTTTGCAAATATGAACACACATCTGGAATAATCCACCTGAACCTGTGGTTCATTTCAGGGCATGCAGCTGTGTTTCAGATGACCCATGTCAAAACGGCTAACAGGCAACGACATGCACGAGTTTCTTCAGTTGTCCAATCAGAAAACAGTCAGTGCTATGCTTTTTGTTTGCCATTTGACTGATTTACTGACATCAGCTTGATCTTTACTTAAAAAAATAAAGATATTTTATTCATATTTCTACTTCTATTTTCACTTTGTACATTTACATTTTTGAATCAGTTCCCAAGATTTATGATGTTGCTTGAAATTGGAATAAAAGCAACATATGAAATGTTGAAACTGAGAATCTGTTATGGACACAACAGGGCCTTTCTCTCATTCTGCCAAACACCACTAACCTGGCTTTGTGCCAGACTGTTATACCTGCTAATGTGATAGCTGCACACTGACCCGCTTATCAGAAAGTCATTGAATTACTGGAAACCAAAGTTACTGTTCTGAATTAGATGCCAGCAGTATATTTCATTTTTCCATTGTGTTTTTGCATCACCACTTTATTTAACAACATACTAAGCATTTGGAAACTAAGTAGGCCAGCTGCTGTAATTTTGAAAGAAAATTTTTCTATCATTCTTGCTAGGACTGTGTCTACCCAGGAATCTTAGGTATATTTTTTGGAAATGTTTAGTTTAAAAGAAACAAGAAACAAGCAATTCTATTGCTGCAAAGGAAGAGGTTTAACACTGTCAGCTGCAGGTCTTTTGCTTAAACAGTTAAGTCCTTAAGTATCTGGACGTTGTCACAGTTTCTATAATTTTGCCAGTCAAGATGTTAGAACTTAACAAGAACTTAACAAAAGTATTTCATTGAACCTTTAGGATTTGTAGACAATTTTGTACATGGTTTTTAAAGGCTCAAAACTTAAATGGTCAATATGAGGTTCAAAGAGATGTCAGTACATATCATTAGACTGGAAACAAACAAACAAACAAAAACTTTAGGGAAAGACCAAATCAACAATCTTGCACATTCTTGAAAAGAAGGAATACACTGTCCTGCTCAGCAACAGCAAAGGCTTGAAAGCCTGCAGAAGACAACCAAATCACAGATGATTGCAGAATGACTTCACGACATCTAACCAAGTCAAAAACACTCCAGATGAAGAAGCTGTGTCACTGCTGAGGTCTACAGTCAAGAGACACCATCAATACATGTAGAAATACGTTGACAGAGACTTTACAACAAAGTACAAATCACTAATTACACCCAAGAATGAAAAGACTAGATTTGACTTAGCTAAAAAAAAAAAAAACAGCTAAAAGAGTCTGCTCAGTTCTAGAAATTTTGTTTCAACAGATGGAACCAAGATTAACTTGTATCAGAACGACAGGAAGAGAAAAGCATTGAAAAGGAAAGGGGCTCATGATCTGAAGCACACCAGTGGAACTGGGTCACTAGTGTTTATTGATGATGTGACTGCTGATAGGAGCAGCAGGATAAACTCTGAAGTGTACATAATTCGGTTATTCTACGCTCAGATTCAAGCAAACACCACAAAACTGATGAGACAGAGTTTCCCAGTGCAAATGGATTATTTATTTATTTAACCTTTATTTATAAAGGTAGTTCCATTGAGACTCAATGTCACATTTACAAGAGAGACCTGTTTCAGGTAATTACCCAAAGCATACTGCAAAAGAATTTCTCAAAGCAACGAAATGAGATATTATCATCAAGCCATTAGTGCATGCTGTTCAGTTACTGAAGACAAAACTGGATGCAAAGAAACTCACAAACAAACAGCAACTGAAGGGAGCTACAGTAAAAAAACAAATTTCTGAGTACATGCAGTAACTTCCACCACATAACGTATCTGTTTTTTTTATAGCAAAGATTATAGATTAGTTTCACAACACTGAGAAACATTCTTTACTTGATGAGATATTTGCCCACATAACTTTCATTAGAGATAAGTCCAACAGGCAGCAATAAATTACTGTATTTTACAGTTAATGTTATATGATGAAAGTGCATTACTGAGTCTGTGGGCAGCTGTAGACTCTAAAGAAGTCAAAGCTCCAGGAACACTTGTAGGATGAAGAACAGCTTTATTACCTGACCAACGTGTTTTGGTGTCAACTTTATCAGGGTCATCAAGAGCTATATTGCAGACAGTGCTTTGAATGCCAAACATGTTTAAGTAAAGAAAAAATTCCAATGAGAAAAATTTGACACAAGCAAATCTGCGTCTGGTATTCGTATCCACAAAACCAATCAACCGTGTGATTTTACAGAAAATAAGCCAAAACAACACAAAAAAAAGGAAAGAAAAATTTTAAAACTCCCAATTGTTTGGATCCAGCATATTTTATATTTCACAAACCGACCACCAGCAAGGATGGGTGGTCGTGTGATATAAGGCTGAAAAGGAAGCGACTTATGTCAAACCTAGGTGTGTTTGGTACCTACACTGGAAAAATATCAATTGTTGTAGCAGAAACTTCTGTTCTGGCAGCTGAAGGCTCACCAGGAAGTTAATATTCAAAAATGGTAATGAAATGTTTAAACCTTTGAATCGTTTGATCACGATGTAAACTGAACAAAAGCAATATGTTCAATTGATCGCAAACATGCTCCATTACAATGTATGACTGTTTTGTGCAACAGAAAATTCTTTATAACAAAAGTATTAGATAAAAGAGCCTTGCTGAGTTGAGTGAAATGTATACATCAAACTACTCTTGTGGTGTCCTTTGCACAGATTTTGCTGTAAGGGTCTGTGTTGAACAGCAGAGCTGGAAAACATCCTCCAGCCTAACAGTCATAAACAGGATTGATGTCCACAACCAAGGCGTTTGACTTTATCCAGTCGAGCTTGAGAGAGATCATTCGGCTTCATTGAGCTGTACTGTGGTTTTGATAGAATCTTTTTTCCCCCATAATATTTTCTTTGCCTGTTGCAAGTCATTATCACAGGGTAGCATGCAATGTGAAGATTAAATGTTCTCTTATACTATTAGTTAAAAACTGAAGTTCCTTTAAGTCCATACATGTTAAATGTCTCATATAGACTGTCACAGTCCATTCCCTATCGGTTTGTTTGCAAAAGAAGAAGAAGAAGAAGAAGAAGAAGAGTACTGGCAAGCTGGAATATTAAACAAATTATCAAACTGAAAATATCATTTTATTTTGTAGTTATTTTCCTGCTTGCTTGTTATGTTTTTCAACAACAAAGATAGCATTAATCTGCTTCCCACTAGCATTCACATAAAATTGTAATGATGCTTATATTAATGGGGCTTTAAAAGCGATTTGACTGCATCCCAGTGTTTATTAAACCACTTTAGAATTTGTCTAGCAGTGTGAAGGGACATATTAGCATCAAACAATATTGGGCCATAATGAGGGAATACTGTTTGGACCATAGGATACATCTGGTCCTATAAAATGGTCTCATATTCTTTGGTAGCTACTCATAATGCACTGCAATCATGGGACCTATTGTCTCATGAGCTGGATGTCTATACTATTATAGGACCCCTGCCATCCTGTTAAACAGTCTGCAACAGTCATTGCATTTTGAATGCAGTCTTTTATTTTCTCCAGACTGAAGCTCATTTAGACTTAGAGAAATGACCAAAAGAAAATCATTTTACTGTCTTTCAGTTATTCAGAGGTTGTTTGTGTGTGTGTGTGTTTTAGTTCTGCTTGCTTTGTTAAAACATAATTAATATAACAGCATAGTAATTTTCAGTGCAGCACTTATTCTCCAAGCTGTTCTATGTCTATAAATATGTGAAACTGAATTTCAAAACAAATATATATTACTTATATATTTTATTTGCTTTTAATGTGAACAAAGCTTAATGACATGTAAAATGTAACTCAGCTTTAATTTGTTATCGATGTAAGTCATGATTTTATTATCAAGTACAATATTTGTAGGCTTTTAAAATTAAAAACCAAATATTGAGTATTTAAAAAAATAAAAACATTACCTGCCTTTTTTTATGGCAAAATGACATCATCCAGTTGTATCATATTTTAATCATGTAGATTAATATCATTTCTTATGGAACTGACAAAGGATGCATATTGAAATATTTTCCAGACCAAAGAAATGCATGTCCATTGATGGACGTTCATTTATCAAATTAAATGATGCATTAAAAGTATTGAAAAATATTAAGAGAGTAATACACTAGTCCACTGAAGGCAGTAAAAAATGAGTCTGTCTAATTTTTTTAATACAAATGTCCTGTTTATTGTATAAGTTTACAGATCTTACACTTACAGGTGGATAGAAAGAGTCTAAAATGTGTTTGAGCTGAGGCAGAGTTCCAGTTGATTTTCATCTTTATCGTCAGCGTTTATGCAGTGCAAGTTATAATGTGCAGCCTGAGTCTGGCTCATTTTCCCCAGTGCAGGCCAAACTGTGCTACTGGGGTGTGCAAATCAGCCTGTGGCATAATCTGTGGTAGAATCGACACAAATTCTACACTCAGACTCCTCCTAGCATTCGGTTATCCCAAAAAACTGGTGAAGTGCTACTTGCTGCACATAAGCAAAATTAATAAATAAGAGAGCTAAACCACTTATCCTAAATTTTCCTTTCAAAATAACTGAATAAATGATTCTTAAATGTATAATTAAAGATTGTTTTGCATTCCTTCAGTGTACTTGTCATAGAAAAAGGATGTAACTTTTTAAGCAAACTTTTACTGACTCATTAATGTGCAAAACGAGCACTGATTGTTTTCAAATTAGATTCAAGCTTAAGTAGTTCTTGCAGATTTCATACGAGAACGAAGGCGCAAAAATTACAAGACATGAAGACAGTGAAGTAAAATAACAAAGGGATTAAAAGTGACGAACCCTCTATCATACAACTGTCAAGGGGCTATTTTTACAAAAGCAGTTACTTGATAATGGACCTTTAATCTGCAGTGTTTGCCAGAAACCTTGCACCCTTCTACACACTTTTCTCTGTTATTAATTCGTTTTAATCCACCGCAGGACTTGAACAATGAAAAGTTTTTTCTGTTAGTTTATTTCCATTAGTATCTGGATAAATCGATCCAGCAGGATCCAAGACTGAAAAGCTATCTTCTTCTTCTTCATCTTACTATTATTATATTTAATGTCACATTTAATGAAAAGAAAAGGCAATAAAATAAATAAAAAGGCAATTGGACCAGCAAGTCTGAGAAGACTGCCAGTCATTGGAATTCTTTATTACTAATGAGTCGAATAGATAAATGTTGGGTTTTTGGTTATATTTCCAATATTTAATATGTAATGAATTAGGGAACCAAAAAAAAAATTCCTAAAAGTCTTAATTTGATAGGGACCACATGTACTAATTTTTTCTTAAATGTTTCCTTTGCCTCAGTGCCTTGTTTTTTGCAAGTTTAGTAAATGACACCAGTAAGGAAATTAATTTATCATTCAGTATGTGCAGATTCACACCCAGCAGGATGAAATCATGCAACAAGCTACCATAGTACTAGCACTCAAATTAAGCAATATACTTATTAATTAATAGCTAACGTGACCACGAACCAAAAAGATAAAGATAAACAGAATAATACAGAGTCAGCGTTTTTCTTTGCATTTCACTTGCTAAAAGGATGATGGTGAAATCATTAACATGAGGTCCATTTAAAGCTAGAGGAACGCTGAAGAATGCAACATCCCAACCCACATACCTAAAGAAATGTATACCCCACATTAATATATATTGGAAACAGTGCAGAGGACATTAATATAAATAGCTATTTTCTATATAGATCAGTTTTACTGGTCAAATGTCATTAGTGTATCACGGGTTTACGAACATCACTGCAGTATTTCAAGCTACATGAAATGAGACTGTTTTGCAAAAGTGATTTCAGTTACTGAAAATAGTGAAAAGTAAGCACTACTGTGCATGCATGACAGCTGCGTGGGTTGCAGTGAGCATTTTAGAAATCCTAAGTTCATGACTCCAGAGTCTCACATTAAAACTCAACTGTCTGAAAAATGTACCTTTATATTTAAATGTTATCTTTCTAATAAGGTTCGAAATGTTTTGGTTTTTTTTTTTTTTTTACAAAACTACTCCGCTGGTAGAGAATTCAACTGTTTCAGATGTAAATTATATTTCCCTTCTTTTTTTTCTTTTTGCACAACTCCTGACATTTTAAAATAGTATGGCTAATTAATATCAGAATCAGCCTTAAAAACAACAACATTTGTTATATGTGGGATGTAACCTCCTTTAAATGTCATCCTGGAGCAGAATGGTCTCAAAGAAAAATGTATAACAGCTTTTTACAATAAAGAATATATTTTAATCTCATTACTGAATCTTTCCCGTTGTAGTTGTGCTGCTTTTGTTGGTGTTTTTTCTTTTCAATGACATAAAAACTTGACAGATAAGATGATGATGTGGGCAGAAAAAAAGTACTCCACAAATGTAGAACCTTTATTATTAATTTTTTTTTTATTGTAGTCTTTTCTATTGTTGCTTTGAGAAAAGACTCTCCAATTTTTTATTTTATTTAGGACATGATCTCTGTGTCTTATGTGACACTAAAAAGAAGAAATCACATGTTTCTTTTCCTGACGAGACATCTTGATTGTAGACATTAAAAACAAAATTAATACAAAATAAAATGCAATTATTAACCTACAGTTTTTTGCAGTTTTGCTACTACAGACTTTTTAAAAAAAATTTATTTACCATTGTCAATCTTGGATCAGTTATTATGCCAGAAGCTTATGGAAGAGTATGGAAACATAACACACTCCAACAGTGGACAGGTGGACATGAATCAGTCAAATTTAACAAAACTAAACTAAACCTGTGACCATAATTTATGGCTAAAATCTTCATTGGATTTATTCTACATATTGTACAAAATGTGCTTTTTTAATTGTATTTTTGTGTTTGTTTGTCATCAGTTGTTTCATCACACCTCTGCTAATCTTAATTATGAATTTAACAAAAAATGAAACATAAATATGTATTTTTTTTTCTCCTTTTAACTGTACGTTAGCAGGAGCTTTCTTCTCTCAGGAACTCTCTGCAGGAGGGGGAGATACAGGAGAGGTGGAGGAAGATCTCAGCCTGGGCGTTTACCGTCTTATGTAGTCTGGAAGATGTGTGGTTGGTGGGGTGGGTGCAGTTTTCTCTGTGGTGGGGTTGGGTGGACTGTCCGGGGCTCTGTGGAGCCGGGGGGCGCTACTGCACTGGGCCCCGGTCTGATGGGCCTGGGCCCCCCTTCCCTGGCGGGTCGCGGAGGGTGGGAGTGCCTACTGGGGTCAGCGGGGGAGCTGGCCCCAGGGAGGGGTTACCTGCCCCTCCCTTCCTTCCCTCCCCATCTCCAGCTGCCTCCCTCTTCCCGCTCCTCCACAACCACCCACACATGCAGGGCCTTGGAGTGGGGGTATGTCACCAGGGTGCAGAGGAGGCTACCCCCCCCCCCTGTCCCCTTCTGGCTGCCTCTGCCTCAATTTTATCCCACAACTTAGACATTCACATTATTCACACTCTCATTACACATACATATAGGATCTTGGGGGTGGGCACAATCACGGAGTCCAATCACCATCAGGGTGTATACCTCACCCCTGACGTCGTTGCCCACCTCTCAATTTTAAATACACTTAGTCATTGAGGGTTAGCAGGAGGGACTATGCGCTTACCTGCTGCTCCTTGGCAGGTAGCTCCATGCCCTCCTGGGTTTTAATTGCACCTTAGAACACATATGCATCAACACTACAATGAGCGGGTGGAGGGAGGCTTGGAGTCTTCTCCCACCCCCATTCTCTGCGGCCTGCTGGAGCGGGAGGGCTAGTGGGAGGAGTTGGCCGTCCGACTGCGGTCTGGGGTGTGGGGCCTCCCTGCTGCTGCGGAGTCGGGGTGGTCTGCCTCTCCCCACCGCAGGGAAAAGGGTAACACCACCTGGGTCTGGGTGCAATTCCCCCCTCCAGGGGCAAGGGTACCTAGACCCGGTTTGTAGAGTACGCTTGGGGAGTGTGATTGTGTGTACAGCGTCTCTTTATGTCTGTCTCCACGTTGGTTGAGTGTGGAGTGAGTGCATATGAGAGCATGAGGGTGGGAATGGATGTTTGTGTCTGTGTGTGCCTGTATGTCTGTGTCTATATGTCAGGTTGGGTATCAGACGCCACCTCTCTGGGGACACCCCAGGCCCTCCAAGGTTTGGAGGCCTATCTCCACCCACCACCACTTCCCCTGCCGGTGGCGGACTCCCTCAGGTGTCGGTGTGTTGGTGGTTCTTTGTGTCTGGGGGTGGGCGTCCGGGTACACACCGGCTCACTCCTTGGCGGCCGCTTGTCGGGGCCTGGGGCCTGGGGCTCGCTCGGGCCCCTTTGGAGGTGGGGTGCCCCCGGCCTCTCGGCCTAGGGCTCGGTCACTCAGGCGCAGCTGGGGGCCGGCGGAGCTCACGGGCGCGTCACTGCAACCCCCCCTGGCTTCTGCTCCGCGGCTGCTGAGTGAGCCCTCATCTGGGACTCTCCTCAGCTCTTACTGGGACAGTGGCGCGGCTGCCCCTCTGTTGGTCTTCCATGGTCTCTTGTGTTCTGGGGGCCTCTGGATGTCTGGAGTTTTGATCTCCTCCATACCCGCTTCACACCCTGGAGGACGGGGCTGAGGCCCCCCCACACTCCCTAGCAGATCATTACATGGAGAAACCTTTGGAATGCAAGCATGCTGATCCACACAGGTATGCACACATGGGTATTCACAGACGCGGACTAAAGCTTTCTTGGCTGCTGCCTCAAAGCACACTGTGCGCTGTCTATCTTGCGTGCTGCACAATATCGTTTATTACTTAGTAAATACTGATATCTATGACTAGCTAGTTTATTGTGATGGTGCTTTGTTTTCTCTATTATTATGTTGCTCTTTGTTGTTTGCTGTCTCCTCTGTTTGTTTGTTTGTTTGTTTGTTTTTTTTTTCTCCATACAGGTGACCCAGGAGTTTTTTTTTTTTGTCTCTCTTCCCCCCCCTTCTCACCGTCTCTTCTCCCCTTGGGTTTTCTTTCTTTCTCTTCCCCTCTCTCTCTCATTCATTCCCCCTGTCCTATTTATTAAAAAAAAAAAAAAAAAAAAAAAAAAAAAAAAAAAAAAAATGACAAAGGATGAACTGAAGCTCTGCCATCACGTAATGTCGCATACTGCTGTTTCTGATGTCATTTAAAAAAAAAAAAAAAAAAAAAAAAAAAAAAAAACTGTACGTTAGCAAATTGATTTTGTAAAAATTCCTATTGTAAATTATTTTACATTATGGCGATTATCACGTGTGATGACAAAGCAAGCAAAGCAAAAACACTGGAACTGGGCCGTGTTACCATTAACTTATTTCTTCATCAATGTAGGCACTTCTGCTGCTTAAGAATGGGAAACATTTTCCTTTGAGCTCACACTGTTTTTTGACAAGAGAGTATTATATTTGTATACTTTGGTTTTAAACTATACCTGCTGCACAAAAGCAAAATGTGCAAAAAACGCTCTGAGCAGAATCATGCTATCAACTCAGCAGGAATTCAAAGTATGAATATAATGAGGAGAAAAAGCCACTTAAATGACTGCGTAGTTGTATTGAAGCTTTGAAATAAATTTAATTGTAAACCTAAAACATTAATTTTTATGACACATACTACATGCTTTCTTGAGTGTTTATCTGTTGTAAAATAATACACATAATTGCCATGTATTCAGCTGTATGCCATAGGTGTTTTCTGTATCTGAAGACACCATGCCTTTTTCTTGAATTAAAAAAAAAAAAGTGAACCTATTGTTCCTGTTCTGACTCTGCTTTTTATCCTCCTTCAACAGGTATTATCTGTTTACAGCTCCCACTCTGGGGACCCAGTAAATATTGCTACTTTAACACTCTGCAGCCTCTGAGCTGTTCAACATGCTTCAGTTTTCAATGGATAAAAGCTAAATGTGTTTATCTCCTCTCTGCCACTGGAACTCTAGGAATGAATTTTAAACAAGGAACACAAACCAGCTAGCTACACCACAACATTAACACAACTGCATGTAGAGTCAAGTGGCCAAGTCATTACATTCTGCCCACAACTAGAGATGGGTTAGCTTATATTAAAAATTAATGTCCCAATATGCCTGCAGGGCCATTGTTGCTAACCTTGGTCCAGATACAGGATGCATTGTGTCCTCGGGGAAGGACCCGTGCCACCTGGAGTTACTTGGCTGACCTAAATCCTGGGCAACACTGATAGTGCCTGCTGTGACTCACCTTCTGTCTTTGGGTCTAAGGATATAGCAGGCAGTCTACCTGCTCTTTTGTGTGCTCTCAGTCAATTCCTGCTATAATATCAAAAATAATAAGAGAGTGATCTAGAGTCGTCTTTTACTCCCAGAAATTAGTTATCGTACCAGCAAATGTCTTCACAAACAAGCACAACAAACACAAACTTATGATTATTTTTTTGATGATCAACTAAGGCAGAGACTAGTTGTCCATATTTGTATATATATTGAAAAATATAGAAACTTGCATCAAATGAATGCTCACTATTTAGCTAAATGGAGGTTGTTTGTGGTTTATTTATTCAGTGTTCTTGCTAGGCTGTTGTCACCTTTGAGCAAAAGCTGAAAAAAACCCTTACATTCATTGAAGAAAAAAAAATCGATGTTCATATATGTTTCCAGACATATAACATTATCTGTGTTTCATGATCAAGCTCCTGTCATAATCCTTTATAACATGAAAATGAACAAAGATGAATGAAAAATGATCGATGTCTCAATGCGGGCAGCTTATTTATCATCGGAACCTAATTTCTTTGATCTCTGACATCGTAGACAACAACTACTGAATGAAAGCGCTTTTCTCTGCAAACAAAGCCAGCTGCGACTCCACGAAATCATACACTATTTGTCCATCTGCTGGCAGACAATGTTCAAGATTTATCAGTGTCAAACATTTATTTTTTCCCCCTACTGCACACTAAAGTGTGTGTCATATCTAATACGGCTAAAGTGCACACGCTATCCAGACAGTGATTGTGAATAATCATATTCACTCAATTTGAACTTTATAAAGAAAGGTGGAAAGTCTGTTTAAAAGTACTTATGTTGAAGATAATGTAAAAGACTTCCCATTTCCTGTACTTCTTCATTGAGTTGAGAATTGAAGTGGATAATTAAATGTACTGCCCAGTGTAATTTGTCATGTCATGTGAAGGACCCAAGGCATTTTCACAGCGAGCAGATGCTACTCAGCACTTCTGTAGCAAAATCTTTAATATGGGTCACAGTTTCCTTAGCTGTTGTTCATGCCAGATGGCTAAGTTACAGGGTTTTGCCTTTCAAATCCACCTATGCTCACATTTTAATAGGATATAATTGCCTGTATTAATGAGATTCTAGTATATACTTGTCTCTGTGGCTGTGAGAAAAGTAGCTGAATCCCAGTTGCTCATACCGATCAGTAATGCTATATTGAACAGACAGTGTGTGTAGACACACTGGATAAAAAGGAAGAGGGCTGCTGGGTTGTTACATTCCTAATAAAGTCGAAGACATTCAAGAAATAACTATAAAACTAAATTCAACCAAACAGCATAGTTTCACTAAAAAGAAACACATCAGCATGATCGTCATGGCTCTGAACTTTAATATACTGTATGTACAAAGAGCTAAACAAACAATCAAGATTTCAACATTTATTTATGTTTTATCCTAAGAGTAACATTTCTTTTAATAAAGGGTGTCTATATTTACCGCAGATTGTGCGTAACCCTATAAGCACACAATTCCACTTTATAAAAATCTCTATAGTAGTAGATAGATGTGTGCACGACAATAAGGCCAAAAGAACAAGTTTTTCTTTATCAACAGGCAAATAGAAATGTAAAAAATAAAAAAGCTACAGCTGAAAATTACCTGTGACTAATCAAAACTGTCAATTAGAAAAATTATACCAGCCCTACAACAACGAGTCGGTAAGATTGAATCCATAGAAATGATTTTAGAACATTTTCATTTTTAGCTTGACTGCAAAACAAAAATAAATGTTTCATTTTCAAGGAATGTACCGTGCTAGTGCCCATTACAAGAAAATGGCCCATTTAGTGTTTTTTATTGGCCTGGCATCTGTACAGAAACCTCCAGGATACGAGGAGTTAAATACTGAAATGGTCTAAGATGTTATTACACAATTGCACTGACATTTACACAAATCACAAAGTTTTTCTCTGTAGGCTTTAAAAGTTTCTGAAAGTGCACTTTAGCTTAAAGTTTTTTAGTCAATTAGAAATGTATTTTAAGCCCTCCACAATACAAAAGAAAATGCAGAAGACCTGCAAACAAGCATTTATAGGTGCGGAACATGGTCCATCTTCGGTAGACACAGCATGACAGATAGGTTCTTTTGATTTGGCTCAAATGAGAAGCTGAGAGCAAAAGATGTAGCATGCTGAGAAACAAATGTAACCTCTTTTATCTTTTGCAACAAATACAGCCTGTAATCACATTCTGATCACTTCCACATTTATTGCAAAAACAACTCTGTAAGAAATGTACAAGCTAAAAAGGGATGCTGTTCAATTGCTTTCCCCAAAATAATACAGTAAAGTATAACTCGTGCTCTACATCACTTAACATTTCAAACGATGCTTAACCACCTGAAAGTGAGTGAGAAAAATGAATGGCCATGTATCTCATCACATGAATGCCTATGTGAACAGCATAAAGTCTAAATGTATTTATTCAGGCCTAACAAAGCATGCATTTAAATCCAGAAGCTTTTTAGAACCCTACCTTTTACTAAATTTGCATCTTTTTGCATTTAAAGTATTTAATATGTGGATAATATTAGCACTCAGGTGTTATCATTATATACAATTCCATAGCTTAGGAAAGTGCCCTTCTAGGAAGCGTGCTGCTTTCGCTCCACTCTGTGTTGTGATGAAAAAAAACACTGACTTTATTGATTGTAGCAAAATAGTGGCTGTTGATTAAAAGACAGAACTGTGAGACTTTGACTTTTCAATCAATTTAAGACTTTCTGGATTCCGATTATTTATTTTTATTGAATATGAAAGATTTTAGATTGAATGATAGACTGAATGTCCTAACTCTGCATTATTAAGTCTGTGGTCATCTTTTACCTTGTTATCTTTTAGTCATTAAGCTCTGCAAACCTAATTTACCAGTCATGTCATAGTAAGCCCCTGTCTTAAAGACTGCTGGCTGTGTGCAGGGAGAACATCTGAAGTTATTGATCCACTGGACTCATATGACCTTCTGATCCAAATCACAGTAAGGCCTTATCAGTGACATCCAGGGATTTCTCTAAAGCTCTAATTGTCACTGAAGCTTTAAACATGAATGCTAGACAGAATACCAGAATATGCAACTTCTCTTTAAACGCCTGCTTTTGCCACGTCATAAAGCGAGACACAATGCGGTCCTGTATTAAAAACAATTCACCTGTCACTTCTAAAACTCAGTGCCAGCTGCCACCCTGGAGGTTGGCCAAAGTGGCAGATTGTTACGTCAGCTTCCCTGAATTCACCCTAAACCCCCCCAAAAAACTGGCTGGATTTTGCTTATTAAAATACATTAAGTTATGTGTTATTGTGTGACTCATGACACATGCTCATTGGCCAATTTTGTTCTTACACTGACAGTACAGCCAGCTATTTGCAATCAGCACAGTGCCACACCTGCATTTATCTGTCTTATTTTAGTTTATCGAGCAAATATGATTTAATGGGCATTTCTTTTCTTTTGAAACAAATTGGTTAAAATCCTGTGGTTTTGTCTTCACAATGTGTTTTCTATTTCTCAGTGTTTTTCTGAAACTACACACCTTGACAGGCAACAACCAGACAGAGATGTTTGGCTATAATGGTGAAAACCAAACGCACCATATTAGTGCAAAGATCTCATAATAAAGACCTGGACACCTTGCAGTCAGAGTCGCCCATGAACTCCTCAGTATACCAGAGTCAAATGTCAGGCCATCTGTCTGACAGCTAATGTTGGGCCAAAGTGGGTCATGCAACAGGACAAATATAGAGAATGAAAGAATAAAAAAGAAAAGAATCAAGGTGTTGCAACTGCCCATTCAAAGGCCACAGCTCAACCTGGTAAAACTCTTATGTAAACTTTCTTTTCAGCATCGCTCAATATATTGCTAAAACATTTGTTATGATGCAAAAAAAAAGAGGAATAATTAAAAATGTGCAGAAATTACCTTCTGGTGCACCAGGGGCTTCATGCTGAGGATCACACACCTCGGTCTTTCCTGTCATTACCTGATTGATGTGCCAGGAATACCCAGTCATAGCAAAATGCCAAACATTACTGTTACAAAATAATTTGTTACCAAAAATAATGAGCCCTCCTATTATTCACTTTTACAAGCCATCCAACCTGCTGCTATTACAGGACACAGTTCTGAACTATTGGAATTTTCAATCCACTACTGTGATCTGTTTAGTCAATAACAGAGTCCCACAGTTAGACTTGAACTGAGGGCACGCTCAGCATTTTAAAACTATTATACTAACAAAACACCCAGAATGTTTTGTTTATTTGTCATGTCGGTTTCTTGCCAAAGGGTTGTTCAGCATAAATGCATGTCAGCAGTACAAAGACAAACAGCACCAGCTAGGAACATCTGGAGCACTCGTTTCCTTAGTTTAAGATTTCAAGATGATTAATAATATCTTAAATAACCAATTATGTGGGCTTTGCCCATTTGCTTAACATTGAAACAACATCAGTGAATGTACACTGCATCTAAAAGTATTGTATTCATGCCTCGTGACTAAAATTAACATATACAGACACATTGTTGTTGCGGTTCAGGATCAGGGTCAGCCATGGATTTGAGAAATTGCCATTTTCAATCACGAATGAGAAAGATTTCCTTTTTTCCAAGCAGATTTTATAAATTGTTTGTTACAGCGGAAAGCAGAGAAAGCTACAAGCAACTGATTCTGTTTGATGAAGCCAGGTGAGGGGCAGCCAGTCAAAAGAAAGCAGGCTTTCACTCATGGGGTCAGGCGCTATTATGGCTTGTTGGCGGCAGTGGATGATTTTATTTATTTAGTTATTTATTTTAGTTAGTTATTCTTAAAAAAAAAAAAAAACGCTGAATGAGGGCTGTTCGATATAACGATATATATCGGATGACGATATAAAAACGTCTATCATTTCATTTTACGCTATCTTTGTTTCATGGTGTCGCAAAATAAACTGTTTACGGCTATATTTTTTCATCGTTTTGATGGTCACTGTAGTGGCTATATTAATTTCTTGAAGTTCTCTCTTTCTCTTATATTTAATATAACCACACTACATACGGACAAGAGCCTGTTTTTATGCATTGTCGTTAGCAACAACAACGGTAACACCATTGCGTGTCCGCTTGTTTATGTTCCACATAAACCTTTCACAATAAAGCTCAAAATCCTGTTGAGACTTTTCAAAATAAACTGAATCACGTGAAAGAGCAGATTATTTACGGATGAGAAGTAAAAAAGAGCCGCCAGGTGCTTAAAAATAAACCTTAGACTCAAACATTAGAGCAGGCTTTTCCCCGCAGCACGCTGTGTAATAAATACTCACAACTTATGTCTAAAAATGTATAGTTTCATGCATCTGTTGAAACACTGGACTCCAGCTGCATGACGCGCAGCTGGAAACACTTCCCGCAAGTCGAGCTGCACGATATTCACAGAATTTACAGAAAATGTTACATTTTTGTGATTTATATCGTTATCGGACCATAGAATTCTTATTTCGGGATATGATATTTTGGTCATATCGCACAGCCCTACTCTGAATCAAGCAAAGCTTCTCTAGTACAGGTCAAGAACAAAAATAAGCTTCTACAAATGAGATTCGATCCAGTTTAAGATTTGTGAATGATTATGGTTTGGATTGAATGTGAATAAGAATAGTGTCTCAAGACACTGAATAAACCAATAACCTGATCTTTCCCTGCCAGTGCCAAAGCATAACCATAAAAATATAATATTAAAAAGTGACTATGAGATATACAGTACACCGTTTTTTCGATGGGATATGCAATGTATATGGACACAATGTGAAATATGTGAATGTCTTACTTGTTTATTATCAGCACATTGAAAATGTAACTTTAGTTTCTGGAGACAGGGTTGTATCAGTAAAAAAAAACAGCTAACTAATTTATGACTACTGGTGGCATTATCTTGTGCAACACTGACTGCATAATAGAATATTGCTCTCATTCCCAGTTGGGTCAGGGCTAAAAAGTAATACATGAAATCTCTGTGGTCAGATGACCTGCTTCTTTTGAGAGAAGCTCACTCTTTGGACACACAAGACGAAGCCATTCAACTCACCCTTCTCCTGCTATCTTTGTTCGATTTAAGAACATCATTATGATTTTCTTTAAGTCACCTTGTAATTTGTATTTATGAAAAGAAACCTTCATCTCTCCATCTTAATGAACTATTTAAAATTAAGTTTCTATGTGAAAAGAGGCTTCTGACCCGGCATACATAAAAACTCCAAATTCTACAAAGAGTCAGCTGGAAAACCTAATAATGACATTTAATACTATTGATTTACTTAGGTTATTCACTTTCAATATGTACCAAAGTTTGCTTTTGTTCTCAGGAATTCTGAATGCAACAAATAAAAACTACTATAGTATAAACTATAATAGGTCTGACTTCTTACCTCTAAAGAGATTAGGATTCATCTCCAGATGCAGAAAACAAACTAAAGTGAAACACAACGACTGTCCTGAGATTACAGATGGATGTTGTAAACCCACATAATCATCACATATTTAATGTTCCCTTTTTTGTAAGGCCAATGACTCATTGGCATTATAGTCTGCAGTTTCATATAAAATATTAATGTGTCTCTACAAGTCTTTAAAGTCTAGCCAACTTAACACTTGCAGCACACCTAAACCCCATATCAAACAGCAGCAGCTGCAGAGAAGCCCCAAGCCACCTCAGCTTAATCCAATTTGACTGGCCATCACTGTGGGCGATGCTGGATGGAACATTATGTGAGGTGGATAGAGCTTTTTACTCTGCATTAGTGGAAAGGGATTTATCACTCAGCATTTGACTTTGCAGTGAAAAAGTAAATTGGTCAAATCTTAATATTTACACACTTGTGTTCAACGATGGGGCTGTTTGAGTGATAAAATGAGCAATCTACCATTAACAGTAATAGAAACATACAAACAAAATACTGGGTCTTAGTCATTGGAATCTAGTATTTCTTTTATTTTTTCCTTCTACTTTTCATAATTAGAAACATGTAATTTTTTTAAGTAGCTCACAGGATTGTAAGCAATGTTGGCTATCACTCTTTGACCTTGAAATGAAATCGGCTGACTCTTTTTAAGGGTAGATGCACAAGTTGGACAACCTCCATTTCTGCTGCTTGGATGCTTCACAGCCTGCATATAATTTGTAAACTGGTGAATTGTCGGAGGATTCTGAGCTCCAGTGACAGAGAAAGTGCAAAAATAAGCTTTTAGCTAATCCACGCCAAACATATCAGACATCTGTCACTCGCAGTGCCGGCCAGCCTTCTGCTTCGCAAGCTCATTTGGTGCTTGAAACTAAAGATTTCAGGCACCATCTTCAGATTTTGCTGCTATATTGCTCTCTATACCTTTCCAGCTGCATGTACTCTATTTTCACTGCCAACATATCAATGGTTCCCTGTGGTTTAAATGTCAGTAAGATGCTCATTCCAACCGACAGAATTAACTTACAGTCAGCTCAGCAACGGGGGGCCCAAATGATGGGATACACCACATCAGGAGATAATGGCACTCACCTGAGCTGCAGCACAGTGAAAACAACAAAGATGTGAGCAGATGCAGAAGCACGGTGGCACTGTGATGGCCCCAGAAAAAGAAAAGCAAAAAAAACATGCGGGATTGTTTTTTTTCAGATTTTATTTGAGGGAAAATATGGTAAAATATGTCATGATTCTGCTCTGTCTTTGACAACAAATAAAGCATTAGTGGGTACCATTCCTTTATATTCACACATTCAAAACATGTACATTCTGTTGCATCTCTATTTTTCTCCCTCTGTCTGTCTCTCTTAAAACAGATGGTGAGAAGGATTCAATCCTGGATCAGATGCGCACACAGAACAGGTACCATATATAGCAGCAACTCATTTCTCTTCAGCACTGTGTTACAAAGGAGTCTTTTTCAAAAGTGCTCCACTCTAAGGAACAAAACGTTGCTCAATGGGATAGCCCATAAGCCTAACAGTGCTTGACACAGTTGTTTTTTTAGCACAGCAACTGTTCGTGTCCTAAATGAGCTCTAATTATTAGGAATACTTATGTGATCGTGGCTGAAAGAAAGGAAGAAAAACTGTGCCGAGGAATATTGCAGTATTGTGTTTTTGTGAGTTTTTTAAGAGTGTAAGGAGACCGGCCTTTACATTTGACCCATCCCTCTGTTAACTCGGAGCAATTGGTATAACTCAGCATCTGTATTTCCTTAAAATGTGAAACAGAAACATAATCATGTGCTTTAATGGGGATTTTTAAAAAGTGTGCTTCAGTGGACCTGGGAAATGTAAAACTGAAAAGCTTTGGCACCCTCTGCTGTTAAAGTGATTTCTAGATGGCAGACATTTGTGCAGACCTTTGATACGGATATGGCAGAAAGCAGGAAGGCAGTCGTGCAGGCTGATGAAAAGAAAGATGAGAAATTGATTCTTTGTGAGATTTCAGGCCAGTATTTTGCTGTAAATAAACTTCCTATTGAATTTCTCTTTTTTTACAAGAAGATATCTCACTTTGATTCATGTTGGCTTTTTGACAAAGCTTTTTTTATTCATTATTTATACAAATTCACTACTCTCCATTGAAAACACACATTTTCTTTTCACGTTGTTCAAAGTTCTTCTACCCAGGTGACGATTCCCAAAGGAACACCAGACTAATTGTTGCTGTTGGCTGTTGCATATCCACATAATGCCGTGCATCTTTTCTCATGCTCCCTGGAGTACTGAGCATTTCCGAGACTGTTATTTGTCGGAACAGCGCTTTGCCTGCATGGTGTATGGTGCGCTCTGGTTATCCAGGGTGAAGTAAGACAAACATTAATTGGTGGTACTGGATCCTTTGCTCTGTACCTGCTGTGAGCCCACACCACGCTTCGGTGTGGCAACCCCATCATCCCTCCCATCCGAAATCTCCTCTGACAGGGCCAGTAGCACAGAGCTCCTGGTTATCATTTATCATCCCAGCAGATTGGCTAGTGTAACATGCGGCAGACTGATGGGTCATCCTCATGCTGGGGACCTGGCTGGAGTAAAGCCGTGGCGAGTTGTCTGCATGATTGGAGAGCTGAGAAATGGAGAGGACGGCTTGTCATTAAAGAGAGAGGCTGGACCTCTCTAATTCATCTCACTAGTCACTGCGTTGTGGTGTAAGTTCTTCAGACAGCTCCAATATCATATTAGCACACCTGCAAAGGCCCCAAGAGGGAAGAACAGGCCTTCGTAGTGGTGTTCCTCACGTGCTCCCTCAGAGATGTACACCAGAGATTGCCCCATTAATATATCCCACAACTCACTGGGGGGTGGGGTGCGAGAGGTAGCGCCGTTCCAATGCACATCTGTAGGATACCACAGGTGGCGTCTTCCCTGCCACCAGGGAGGTAGCTTGATGGTGTTTTTCAGGGCTCATCAGCTCAATTGAGAATTTCTGGTGGGCTCTGTTGGCTGCGGTGTTACATAGTTTACAAGCCATCAAATTACTTTTCCCATTTTGAGTGCAACCCTGTGCAATGTTCAGCCAATTTTATTTTTGACTTAATAAAACAAGACTTTTCATCTTCACTCCCATTCATTTATTGTGAATGCCTCTGTACCATCAAAGGATGGTAGCTGACAGGGCATCATTTAGTCATAATCTCTCCAAAATGCCTTTGTTCCTCTTAAGAACTTGGGCACGGCAATAAATACACACTCGTACGCATGGACTGTTGTTCTGAAAAGGTCAAAACAAATATACTAATCAAAGATAGTGTGGAGCGATACAAGCTGCTCAATTAACCAGGAGGTGACTTGGTGGACTCCTGGGGATATTTGATGTAGTCTCTACACATTAATGAGTTAATTTCATAGCAATGCTCAGCTAGAGAATCTCTCTCTCTCCCCTGAACGTCACCATGGATACGAACTCTTTTTCAGTGTTAATGGGCCAAACATGGACAGTTTTGCTTTGATGACAAATTGAAGTATTGGCTGGCTTTCATCTGTTTTAGAAGAAATATGGCCTTAGACACGAACCTAGATTTCACCATCCAAGTTTATAGCGGCAATATAAACTGTTTTAAGGTTTTAAAGTGCATTTTTACCTTAATGGAAATCACTTTTATATTTCATCTTTGGCATCCAGTACCTCATCCGTCTTCCTGTTACACATCTCCTGGGATGGACAGCCTCAGACAGGCCCTACTCAATATTGCAGTGTAAACTGTGCCAGATATTTTTAGTGGTTTAATGAACTAAGCTACTGGATAAACAATCATTTGAATAGGTGAAGGGTCTTTAAAACACAACACCGAGTGATCCATTATTTTCATTTCATAGTGGAAGATTTTAACACGTACTATATTAAATTATTTTCTGAGCGCAAAATCTGTCAAAACTCACCCGCTGAGATACAGTATGCAGACATCAACATATTAGCAGCCAAAATGCTAATGGAGGAAATTCTGTGAGGAGTTGGGTGCTGCGATTCAAATGGACTATCTGGTTGTGATGACAGAGGCATAGTTTTACCATGACCATTCATGCTGCTGAAAGCAGCTCTCTGAGCAGATGTGATCAGCAAAGGCAGTACCTCCCTCCAGTCCAGATTGACAAGCCAGACCAGACTCGGGAGATGGATATCACAAGGGACAGCTGAGCTGCAGGAAACCAATGGTGCAGGCAGTTTTCAGCCAGTCTCATTACAGTAGACAGGTTGATCCAGGCAATTGCTCCTCAGACAAGGTTGTCTCCAAAGTACTAATTGTGCAGTGCAGTTTTGGGTGACATTTATGATGCAATTCTTTGGTTTAAAATTGACTGTAAACAACTGGAATGATTGTTTATACCTGAGAAAAACAAATTCATGTCTGAGCTGTAGTCGGCAACACGCTTTGGAAATATTAAACACTAAAGTAAGGTGAGATATACTTTCATTTAGTTCTTTAGACAGGCCACATTATTCAGAATTGAACCAGTGAATGTCCAATAGATTTGAACGATGGAAACATCTGATCTGGAGTTTGCTCATTCACCAAATCTAGCTTTCGTGCATTGTTTACTACTTGTTTACTACTTAGCATAAAATCTGCAGATCACTTATAGCCGCAGTCTGTCTGCATTTCAGCCATGTCTCATGTGCCTCATTCAGCATGGCAAAAACATAATCTCTGAGCATTAATCTTTATTATTCAGCAGAGCCTCTGCAGAATTTAAATCACCAAACATATATTCAAGGTCACGATACACACAAAAAAAGAAAAAAAATGTGCGGAGATTACGAAATCATATTGAATGCCTCAATGAAAATGTAAGTAGAATGCCTGCTATTGACTGAGGCACCTTTATTTTGCTCACTAAAACCATATTAAATACATATTTCATAACACATCCAAAGGCACTAAAGGTATTCAGTTGAAAGATGCATTTCAAATACTGTTTTTATGAATGGGGTGATTAAGCATTCTGAGACTGTAGTTTTTAGAGACATTACAGGTCAGTACTGACCACATACAGCATACATATTGAATTTATCAGAGTCAAATTAGAATTTAAGTTCTTGTTGTCGCTTTAACAGAAGACAATTCTTTTCTTCTTCTTCTTCTTTTAGTCATTTTGTATGAAACACTATATGAAACCATACACCCTTTTTAAAATAACTATAGACAACTCATATTTTGTGTCTACCTAGTAAGCCAGCATGAGAAGCAACATGTTTTTGGCATCACTGTAGCAGACAAAGACTCCTTTGCTTTGCTTGGGTTCTCATTCTGGATCCTATGATGAAAGAGCTTATCTAAGCAATAGTTTCAGACTCGATTAACAGTATAGCAATAGTCCATGTAAAACATAATCAGTGTTTGTGTCCTTACTGTGAAAGGGAATAATTTATACATTATTTGTTACTTTTTACAAAATTGTAATGGATTATGGTTTCCTCCTGGTAGAAAGTAAATCATTACAATAATCGTTACATGACTTTAGTCCCATTTAACAATATAAATCTAAAAAGTCATTTTTTTAAAAAGGAGGCACAAGATCTTTCATCTAGGGTTTGAGTTTTGACACAAAATCGGCTCATCGGTGCCTTTGTTATCTGCTGAAAATCAAGACTTTTTTCTGCTGCTGTCCTTGCAAATGTTTTGCAAAAAGTTGATGTCATGTTAGCAGCAGTGGAAAGCTGTTTCTGGAGCCACCACATTCCTGTCCTTTCATGCAATGCAAATTAAAGTAATGTCTAGGTCATCATTCCTCAACTCTGCTTATTTTCCCTTTCCTCCACACAAATCCAAGTCAGCTGATTAGCACAAACACAAGTCCACAGGAAAAAGATTTTTTTTCTATCAACCCAATGTCCAGAGATGCATGAATAACTTATGTAGTGCAGGGAACAACATATTTATTTGGTTAGTGTTTGTAAAGTGATTATTAAATGTATTATTTAGAGCAATGTGTTATATTGCATTGCTACAGGAAAATATAATGTGATTACAGTACAGTTTTTATACCAAACAGTGAATATATGAAACTAGAGGTGCAACTGGATGGACACAGAACATTCACCTAAGAGAGCAGGGTTTGAATCCTACTGTATGTAAAGCGAAAAGCCAGATTCCTGATCCTTAGTGATCATAAAACACATGCTTATACCCATTTAGTTTGAAGGGCTTAGAATGCAGAAGGGAACTTCTCTCTTTTTTCAGATTCTGCCATTTTTTTTCCTAGATTTCTGCCTACAGCAGCTTATATGCTAACTGGCTTGGAATAGCACTTACTGTAATATGGTAAATGTGAGTAAGAATGTAAACAAAACAGAGGGTTTTTATAAACGCAATACACTGGGTTAAGTTATCTTTTGTAAAATGACAGGCTTTTAAAAAAAAAAAAAAAAAAAAGCAGATGACTCTGTCACTCACCATTTACTAAGGGCAAACATGAAACCACTGACTCATAGGAGATAGAGAGTAACAACCAGCCAAACAACCGGGTAGCTATCTTTGAAAGACAGATGTTTGCAGAAATGAGATTGGTCGAAGTCCTAATGAAGAAAATTCTTTGCAAGTGACTACTTGATTTTTTTTTTTATCATACCTGAATATTTCCTGTAGTTGTGACTTTATTACCCAGTAGTCTCTACAATAAGTTGACTGGACCAAATCAACTGTGGGTCTCCTACAAGTGCATAACTTGAAGCGTAGAAAGAATTGCCTCATAAATGGGATCTTGTGGATGTCCTGAGAATCCAGCTGCCCTACAAGTGTTTGGAATCAAACTGAGCTGTAGTATGCTCACTTTAACATATACACTATATTGAGATTTTCAATTTAGATGAGCCAACACAGAGTTACAGTTCATAATGAAATAATTTCTGACAAAATGGCCATCCACTGATCTTTTGCTCCATCACAACTGTCAGCACATCTCTTTGTTTAATTGTACGTAGAAATAATGTCCAGTTACACACATCTACTAAGCTGTATATTGATGCATTCCCATAACAACACATAGACTATAGCCTACCAATAGAGACCATGTAGTAGTGAAAAGACTCTTACCTCAAATATTACGCATCAGTTGATGTAGGTCTGCCGTCTAATCATATCGGTCTCTCTCCATCACCGCCATGGGCATGTCAGAATGAAGTCACGAGGAACATTATTGTAAGAGTGACCTATGCCTCAGTGACTAAATGCCATTACCAACAGAGCAACAACAGCATTGCATAGGCTATGACTGAAATTGTCTTATTTGGCTTACTGCCACAATAACAAAATAGTGTGTCACAGATTTGGCTTGAAGCAGCATTTACATAGGAAGATGCACCAGTGTCAATATATCTCCAATTACTAGTCCAAATAAAAGTTGTGACCGATGAGGATATGCCCTCAGCTGCCTCAACCAACAAATCATTTTCCTGGCCAAATTTTCAATTTCTGAATCTAGCAGACGTACTGCTGTGGCAATGGCTGGAGAAAAGGAATGAGGTGCCACATCTTCCTGTGATTACAAAGAAATATGATAATCATGTTAATTAAAGGTTTGTAAATAAGAAAATATTAACACAAAAACTGTGTAATCAGTCTGCGCTGAGAAATATTGAGGTAAATGGGAAACCACATTTCTTGAGACTTACGAATTATTGTAAAATATCATACATGACAAAAATGAATTTGCATGCGTTCATCATAGATTTCGACACAAATCGTGATTAACAGTGCCAGAAAATGTGTTAATTTACGAGGAAAAAAATTATCTGTATTTTTTTTATGCTACTGAAGTTCTGTTGAAGTGTGGGCATGCTCTCAGGTGAGGAAGCTTATACTGTTAATTAAAATATACACACAAGCATTCCAGTCTAACCAAATTGGGGTTGTCCTGTCGGCAGCAAACGTGAAATGCTTGAAAAGTTTCTTATCACTTCACTTGAGCAAAAGAATTTCACTCTCCATTGTCTGCCAGAGAGGCTAATTATTTTATCACCAAAATTTTAATTAGCTGAATCTCAGTGTTGTCCATGGAGCTACAAAGCTTGATAGAGCCAACAGTGTGTGTGTGTGTGTGTGTGTGTGTCTGAGGCTTTTCATATTAAAAAACTATGATTCTGCTGGAAGAGTAAAGGATGAATAAGAAAATGTTCCTTACGCTGCTTTAAAAAAATGTCTGAATAACAATCTGAAATGCATTTTGGGAATGCCCATATTAATGTCGAGCCGATATCACAAGGCAGACCTCTCTGATTCTAGTTTCTACAAACAGTAGCATCAGAGAAAGTGATGCTACTCAATAAATTAAACTACTCCAGATCTGCTTGCACAATGCCTGAGATCTGAATTTTACAGCCGTAAAGCGGAATTGAGGGGGTTAAACATGACAGAGACTGAATTTAGTTCATGGCTCATGATTAATTACTGCAACTACAGAATAGAGAACTCAGCGGTGTTAACAGTGTATAACACCAATAGCAAAATTATGGGTTTAACTCACATTTTAGTCTGTTATTAATGACTAAGCAGCTCTTTTCCAATGAACTCCAAGACTGTCAGTTATTTCTATCCCACCCCTCTCATTTCCTCGCTGCATTGAGTAAAACAAATTACAGACAGGAAAATTAAAACGTGGCAGGCGATTTGTCGCAAAGATAGTTTGTTATTGCGTCCATTGAGAATTGATAATTGCCAAGGTGACCCGCGATCTCCTTTATTAACAAGGACAAATCTCTCTATGCTGACTGTTCAGGGGATCTTTCAATGAATGACTTGGTTTTTTTGTATGAAATGAGTTAAAGTGATACGCATCAGTCATCTATCTTTTAATTTATATATTTATAGACTAACACATGAAAAAAAAGGTTAAATTATTATGTGATCATTAGTTTTTTTCAAAATTCTAATTTTATATTTATACACATACACACAACTGAACATATAACAAGACATTACACTGGCTGTTTTACTTATAAAACATAATGTGGAACTGCAAGGCAAGAGGAAAGATCTAACAACTGGTAAGATGAAGCACTGGGCCCCAAATCATTAAGTTTGGCTTCCAACCTGCTGTTTAAGATGATGCTTTTAAGTCAGGAGTAGTTGTCAATCCACAGTGTGGGGGTATGGAACATTTACATAGCCAGAGAAGGGGGTTTGTGGGAGTCTAAGGCCTAGTTGGAACCACATTCAAAGAAAATGGATAAAGGCCCCGAGGAATCATGCAGTGCCGCATTGTCTCTGATGGGGGGGAAAAAAACAAAAAAAACAGGAACACTGCTGGGGAAAAATACCTTGATTTAAAATTCAGTTCCAAACCCAGGCATGGAAAAGCAAATAGAGGTGCGAGTGGAATGTAAAGCAGAGCTGTATGCACCAGACTGCCATAGTTTAGGTCACACATGCATGACAGGCTCTACATATATTTTTTTCCTGAATATTAAACTCCAGCAATAGAAATAGTGCCTGTTGATTCTTTTCCAGGCAAGACTGCCCTGCAATCATATACAAAGCTCATATACATTTTTAACACTTTATTTCTAATTATTTAATAATAATTCCAAATTATGCATGGTTTAAATGAGGAACGGTTTTAATATATTATTTAGCTCCTTTTTTGTTAACAGGTAACTCTGTAGCTGTGAGATTTGGACTGGTTTGGTGGAGAGCAGTGTCATTTATCTGAAAAAGAAAATTCCTTTGACTGGAAAGCAGAATAGTATATTCAACATAAAAAAAAAACCCTAGCAGAGAAAGTAATCAAAGATGCTGGGAAAAAAATAGACGAGTCATCCTGGGAATTATACAATACTCTTGATGTATGATTACCTTTTTTTGTGGTTGCTTGAGATAGAAGCCGCTGATGATACAAAAGACTGGCTTTTAAAAGTTCCAATAAAATGGAAAAATTAGAAAAAGTTTTTATACCTAGTTCATAATTATCTAAAATACAGTGTGTGCATTTCAACAATAAATACCATAAATATGATCAAAATGGTCAAATCCCATTACTCAATAGTCTGGTGTTTATATATCAAAATTACACACAATTAGACCATTACTGGTTCCTGAACCCATCCACTTTTGCTCAGCCCTCCCATCATATTAAACCTGCAATTTTCAGAGTGGAAATGTAGCATGTCTGTGCTGGTGGCTATAGTGGATTTATTTTTGAGAAACAAGCAATATCCATTACAATGTTTTTCTGGGCGCACTTTAGGCCCCTTAGTACCATCTGGGGATCCTTTACCATGCCAGTCCTTTAAGGGCCACAGTGTATGGATTTTCTGATGCTGATTCCAGCAGGACATTATGTCTTGTCACAAAGCTCAAATGACCTCAAACTGGTTTCTTCAACACTGTAATCAAATTGCTTACAAGGTTACCAGATCTCACTTCAATAGAGCACATTTGGGATGTGTGGGAATGATCATCTCATCATAGATATGCAGCAGACAAACCTTCAGCAGCTTTACTACGCTATCAAGTCAATGTGGCCCAAACTCTCTGGGGAATGTTTTCAGCACTGTGTTGAATCTTTGTCAGAAATATGTAATGCAGTTGAGTAAGGAGAGTTCTGTTTGAGGAACTGAACATGATTTATTGAGATAGAGAAATTAATCAGTGTATTTTTCCAATAAGACTCCCGTGGCCCATCATGGCAGAACATAATCCCAGTGGTAATGGGATTTAGAACAGGACCCCTTTGGAGTCTAGATACCAGTGGTGAAGATGAAGACTGAGACTTGGATGGAGCTCTTAGTGACTTGAGTGAGGTGGAGATAGGGAGGAGGAGGGTTGCACGAAAGAGTCTGAAAGGGAGAATGATGGAGAGCCCAGATTTAAACCACACAAAGGCACGGCTGATTGGCTCAAAGAAGGCTGGCAAGAAGATGATTGGACTAGAGTAATGATGCCAGTATTAAGACTGACAGCGTGGGAAACTGGTAGCGATGTAAAGAACAGACAAGCAGCTGAACACCCAGGAAAGCAAGCGGATGAGTGATTATAGATCTTCCTTATTGAACTTATGCATAGGCTTCATTTCTGAAGGCAAAAGCAGGCCCAATATGCAGTAGTACCAGTAAGGTGTACCTAATAAAGTGTCCAGTAACTGTATTAAAACACAGTGTTTTTGACCATCAACTAATAATCACACAACACACACTAATCCAATTCTGAAAGTCTAGCATTTCAAATGGATCAGCAACTTTAAAAAACACTTTAAAAAATCCCCAAACGTTACCCATGTAGTACTGTTTACTCCTCACAGCACTCATACAGTAACTTTGTTTCTTTGATTTCCACTACCTACAAAAATAACTGTGTGTTATCAATGGTACATTCAATAATTCTGATCATGTTCAAGGTTCAGTTATGCTTTCAGGGCTTTTAGCTGAAAACAAGCAGCGGTAAGGGTTAAAAGCATGGGAGTCATTCCTGCTAAAGATGAGATCATATCACTCCTAAAAAGCATTTTCACTCTGCTGACTGACTTTTAGATCTCCCGGATTTCTGTGAAGACAGCCTGGAAACACCATAGGAGGCAGACCTTGGCCTAATGTCTCTGAGCAGAGACATTTCAAGACTTTGTTCTTACCCTGGATGGTATCAGAGTGCACTATGTCAGTACACCATAGAGTTCACCTCATTAATCACGCAAGGTTATTCTAAAGTGAGGTTTTAAGTTGAGAGAGCATGTCTCTGCAAATAAGGTAGTAAAGAGTCTGTGAAAAACATCAGAAATACATTTTCCCTTGTAAAAGTAATGAAGAATATTTAAACTTTAATGTTTGAAGCCTGTTAAATGCTTTACACACATTAAAGTTTTGATAGAAGTGGACCTCTGATACCTTCCTTTGTTCATTCTGTGTTTAAAAGATAATTTCCTCATGACAAATTTTAGATGATAAAGAATTAATTCTGTCGCTCTTTGTTTCTTTAGGAACTCATTGAGGGAACTTCTCGCTGCATATTGCAATAAATGCAAATATGAGTGGTGTTATTTACACTGTTGCCTGTGTTTGTGAGGAAAACATGGATTAAGGGAGAAAAAAACATAAAACGATATAATGGCATTGTTTTTCACAGCACTGTGTTTGTGAAAACACAACATTTTCTAACGGCATCAAAAATTAAATTAGCACGCTAGCAAACTAAATGTGGTTAATAATGCATTGTTATTGACTAGCAAAGAGCATGTGTGCTCAGGAGTCAAAGGGCCTTTTCATGGGGGACTCATTTTAATACACTGATTGCAAGCGACTGTGCGGTCTTAAAAATGCTCTAACTATGCATCTTTTTTTACAGGCATTGATTAGCTCATATGGTTAACATACATTTCCCTTTGCGCCCACTTGAAGTGTTTATCGTTGCCATACAAGAAGTGTAAGAACTGCCCTCAGCACTTAACCCCATCCAGACTCCAGCACTCTGCAATTTCTGCACCAGTTTTTAATTAAACATGAAGAAAAATGGGAAAACAGCCCTTGAAGGGATGCACTCACACTTTAATTTGTTAATAGAGTTGTACATCATTAGGGTAATGATTGCACTGAACCATAAGACACAAGCCTGTATACACTGATAGTGACATCCAGTAGACATGATGCATAAAAAAGCAAAAAAACCTAAACAACCAAAACCATTACCACTAGCATGAATCTTTAATGCAAATACAGCAGTTTATGAATGCATCAGGTGGTCACACATGAAATGTTTGTGGACGCTCACAATCTTACGGTATGTGTAGATATGTTCACAGGAGTCATTGGCATGGCCGTGCCTCTTTGACCACACTCTTTGTGAGTTGAAGTTGCAAGAAAAAGAAAGCTTTTTCAAAGGTTCACAAGAAAAATTCGACAAGATTGTAAGTCAACATGAATGCAGTCTGCTCACTGAGACTCTACAAAGAACAGCAGTGTTGAATGGAAATGTCATTTGCTTAGCAGGTATTTCATAAAAGACGAAAACAAAGCACTAGCAAGGCAGCATTTTGACACAATAATGCACCAAATTTTCTTGTCTTTTTCAACACTTTGACATGGGATAAATATTTGAGAGAAGCACAAAACCACCAGCAATTCTCCTTGTGGACATTCTGAGCATGTGTGCAAAATTTCATCCAGTAGTTGTTGAGCCATATGACTCAAAACCACAGATGTTAACCTCCCACTGGCATTAGAGGGAAAAGTCACAAGATCAACAACGTTCATTGCTTGGGGAGCTTTTATGCCTGGGTAAATTTAGATGCCAGTCTATTCAGTAGGTTTCAAGTTTTCACTTTGTAAGTGACCTGTGTATAATTCTAGATAAAAACTCACTTAAGCAATTAAAAATTCGCTAGAGGTCCTAAAGGTCAGAGGAACTGGAAAGCCAAAATCATTCTCTGGAGGACAACTAATGTCAGTACATTTCAATGGTTAAGATATTTCAGCCTGTGTTCAAGTGGTTATCCTCCTACCGCTCTCATTTCCATGCTACTTTTGTGGCATAAAAAACAAACAAAACAAAAACAGAGTGACATCTTTGGTAACAGCAATCATTAAACCTAACTAGCTGTGTGTAACGGAGAAGATTAGCTGTAGCACTTCTGCATGGCAATTTGTGGAAGAAAATGTAGCAGTGCAGAAAACAGCAGTGGAAATAAAACAAAAGAAAATACTCCAGAATCTGACAGAAATGCACAACTTCTGTAATGACAAATGGTGTAATAGCGTCTTCCACAACAGCACAGGAGGACGCACAAAAGAACTGAGCACTTCAAGAAAAACTTCCCTCAGATACGCTCATTTGGGGTTTACCAATACGTCATCCAGCTGAGATTCCTACAGGGAGGAGCCCATTATCACTGTGCAGACAGAAGTAACATATGGACTCCCTCGTCGTGATTGAGTTGAGCTGAAAGTCTGAATACATTTCACTGGTGTCTAGAGAATTCACCCTATATGCCTGCATATGTTTATGCACTGCACCATACTGTATGAATTGGTAGGTACACTGAAAACTGGAACCAAACATGTTTCTGTCGCTGATTCAATTTATATATATATTTGTATCCACTCACATGCTAATCATAAAGGTTGATTCACATCAATAAACTGATATTATCACATGATCAAAAGGCTAATGTTTATCACACTGCATTTTGCAACGGCCATGAAATGAAATGCAGCCATAATATCAGAGAGATATACTGTTCGGCACACGCGCACGCCCACAAGTGTTAGTGTAGATTTCAGTCACACAAACACACACACAAACAGGAGCAGGTGATAATAGGGCTATTCTATATGCGGGGTCATGAATAATTCAAATTCCATGTGCTCAAACAGACTCGAGTTGACTGAATAATATGACAGATTCCGCAACTGCTATTAGATGAAAAAAAATATCACAAATGTTTTGGAGATTCTAGCAGAGGATAAACTGCCGTGCTGCATGTGCAACTACTACACTTGCTGAATGCAAATCCAAGACATTCAAAAAGAAAATTCAAGAAAAATTCAAGAAAATTCAAAAGCTTCATTGTTATCACACAGTGCAGCACAATCTTTCACTCTTGAGCTGACTGCTTACTTGGGCCACAATTTCTGGACTCACATTCCCTCATGAATGTAATCTTAAATGTAGTAAATGTAATCTTTTCTTCTTGTTGCAGTGACAACAATGCAACCACAGAGCATACCAGCTGGACTCTGGAAATGTCCTTGCAGAGGAGAGTGATGGCTGCATTCCTGGAGCTTGGCAATTGGCCTCCTCGTGAGTCAGTGGAGAGATACTTATTGTGTTTTCATTGTTCAATAAGGCTTTGCATGAATTTCTCCCACCTCTTGGCGTACTGAGCCAAAAGCTCCCTAAACACCCAAGTCTTCATTATGGCCGTGGAAAGTGGGCTGACTCGAGGTCACCCCTGATGTTCCACTGACTGCCTGGGGAAGACTGGAATTAGAAAGCTTCTAGTCACAGGCCACAGAAACCAACAGGACTCCAAGCTCCTTTATAAGTTTGGCAACTGATTAACAATGTTGTAAACGCTGTGTGGGATAGGATGCTGGAGATACAAACGAGTCCTTTCAGATTCTCACAACGCTGCTGCTCTGTGTGGTTCTGTAGCATTCTTTTGGAAAGGCTGGCTTAGAAACACTTCAGATTGAAACTTCCTGGAAATAAATAAACAGCTTCTTCATGCAGCATCTGCTCAGATGGAACGCATTCAGTCAGGGCCTGAAAGAGACGGCCAGGCTAATGAGAGTTAACTATTCGCAGTAAAATGATTAGAGCAGCTGACCAAACTCTCCAAGAAAAAAGAAATCACAAAATAAAACTACACCAAACAGTTGTTTCTGTCTGGACTTACCAATTGAATGTCATCCTTTTTGAATATGCAAATAACCCAAATATGCAAATGAATTGAGCTCCAAGCTATGTGAAAGTCATGCACAATCATTTCTCCATCCATCCAAGCTCTACCCGCTTGTGTCCTGTGGAGAGTGGTGGTTGGCTGGAGCCTATCCCAGCTGGCATTGGGCGAGAGGCGGAGTAGACCCTGGACAACTATCCAGCCCGTGGCATGGCTAAAACAAAGACAGCCATTCCGTTACCATACATTTTCTTTTAAGCACATGATCAGGTCTGTGCTTAGCCTTTGTATGGGATACTGATAAAGAAAAGGCACATATGAAAACAAAACCCTTCCTCCACCTTCATTTGGAGGGGCGGTGTGATCAGCAGGTGATTTGGATCACCCTGAAGCTCCCTATCCCCATTCCATTACAATTCCATTCTTCCCATGAGTTCAGCCAGTGGGAGATGAAGACTATTGCAGAACCATTTGTGCCTTATTGTCAGCGGCCAGCTGATGAAGCCTGGAGCATTTAGTTCACTACTGATGATTGAATGAATGCACATTTAGACTGTAAGAAAAAAAAACGTTTGAAAGAGTTCAGGGAAAACATTAAGGCGGTCTGTGCAAGCACTCCCCCGAGAAAGCAGAATAAAGTGAAAGAAAAACAGCAGCTTTAAAGTTGCACCTGTAAGGTGAAGACACCCCGGCACAACTTTCCACAGACGGCACAAGTTGCCCCATAAGCATTTGTTCTTCCAGCAGCGCGAATTCGGGCAAACAGGAGGACGTGCAGGGTGCTGCAAATCGACAAACTGTGAAGAAATCAAAACAGCGGCTGTCACCCATCAGGAGAGAAGGGAAAATTACCAAACACACCAGTAGCATTTATGATCACGTTATTCTCACACCCTCCTCTTATCCAGAAAAAAAATTTTAACAAAAATAAAAAAAATCCGTGAAATATTCCTGATTGGAGAAGGGCGCAGAAGCAAAGCGCAGTATTGTCTGAAGCACAACTGAGAGGGTCCAGCTCAGGGGGGGAAACCCTTTTGACTCGAATTAAAGGGAGGCTGTATGAGGGGAAAAAGAGAGAGAAAAAAGAAGGAAAGAAAGAAGGAAAGAAAGAGGGGAGGAGGAGGAGGAGGAGGGCAGGGAAGAAAGTGGTGGCGGTGCCAGACGCAGCGGCAGTAAGAAGCGTACGTACGTGCTTTATCTTAGCGGCTGAGTGTGACGTGATATTGCAGCCTGCTCCTGGAGCTCTGCAAGCACCAAGCAAAGCGCGTCTATTTCTCTCTGTGTTGTAACTCACTGACCCCCCAACATCTCACATCCACCCACTACGGATCTTTTTTTCTTTTTCTTTTCCCTATTCACCCCCTTTTTGCGGAGAGGGGGGGTCGGTGCGCGACTTGATGGAGAAAACATTTCGGTGGGAAATAGAGACGTGGAGTCTGCCGAATTAATTTATGGTAAATACTGTAAGAATTGCTCTCGTCGTCACTCCAAGAATTTCTTCCCCTCTGTCTCTCCTGGTCTTTCTCCTTTCTTCTTCTTCTTCTTCTTCTCCTCTCTCTCTCTTTTTCTCGGTGGCTGTCGTGTGTTGTTGCGCTCCGTTTTGATGGGAAAAACCCAGAAGAAGGAGACGGGGGGATATGTGCGGGCAGACCGGAGTGTAACGCATTTTATTTTCATCCATTGAACCATCTTGTTGCGCCGGACTTCTATTGTCGGGAATGGGGAGTATTGATTCACTGGAGGGCTGCAGAATTTATTTATAAAGGATGTGGTCAAGTATGTGGAAAAAATAGCCATAGCTTCCGCAGTGTAAGGTAAGACATTATTATTATTATTATTATTATTATTATTATTATTATTATTATTATTATTATTATTATTATTATTATGAGATGAAGGTCTTCGAGCAAGTGCAATGGCAATTTTCATATGTCATCTGTCAGTTAAAGTTTAGCCTCCCTCTCTCAAACATTTGCCCCGTATATTCATCACGATGATTTTGGAGCGTTCATCCGCTCACATTAGTCCAGGGTGCTTAACAGAGGAATTTTAAGAGCTGATCTCTCTCTTAAGAGCCAAAAATCACTTTAAAGTGCCGAGCCTCGAAGTGACACTGCATGAGATGTAGCCCGTGGCCGACGTGTCTCTATATTCAGATTTCCTCTCGAGTCTAAATTGCTCTTAGAAGCCCGGCAATAAAATCAGCGTCTCTTGACCGATTTCTCGTCTCCAGAATACTGATTTTATTTTTCTCGTCTAGCCCTGGTCGTGAATCTTGTGGAAGGACGTGAAATCATGTGAATTTATCGCGGCAGAAAGATGATCCAACTCAGCACCGCTTCCACAAATCCTTATATAACGCACATATAATTCTGGGGTAATGTGACGGGCGTGATTCACGATTCAAAGAGAAAGAAGTTGAAGACATATGCGCAAATGGATCTATTATGTGAAAACTGGTAGCCCATCTCTAGCCTACTTGCGATTTGAACGCCCACACAGACACACACGCAACACACAGTTCGAGACACGCGCGCGCATACACAGACACACAGGCGCACACGTACACACACCCTCGCGCGCATTCTGCTGTGACACTGCTCACAGCTGCATTGCCTGTAGGATTAAAGCAATCAGGACATCGCATTGCATTCTCTCTCTCTCTCTCCCCCCCCCCCCACACACACATGTAGATCCGCACACGCACACATGCAAGCTCAGACATACAACACACACACACACACACACACACACACACACACACACACACACACACACACACACAGTCTCTTTATCAAATTGCATTGTCAAATATGCCTGAAATTCAGAGACATGCAGGTGGTGTGGAAGAGGCGACAGTTCGCAGTGACCGAGCACACGCCAGGACATAACCCCCCCCCCCCCCCCCCACCCCCCCAAATAAATAATAATAAAAATATATATAACGTCAGTTTGTCTTCCTCATATTATCTAACTGTCCCGTGAGCAAACATTCACAGAGAACATAGCTTCATGTGCAAAGATACTGGTTACTGCGTAAAATGAGCAGTTGCACATTTTCCACAACTCGCGTGGACTGCGCTGACTTACAAAGGCTGCCACTTTCGCCGTTTCTTCCTTTTTGTCGCCAGATTTTCTAAATAGCTACATTTGTATATCTCCGGGGATTTTGCCGTACCGAATACGACCCAATTAATAAGTCTAAATGACTCACATTATTGCACCCACCTCCCTAAATAAAAATAAATAAATAAATAATAGCCGAAGCAACCACAAGGTGGCAATGCTTGCACAAAGTATAGTGATGAAGGATGGAGATGCAAAACACATGTTGCTGAGGTTTACCTGTGTGTCTTTTTGCCCCCCTTCTTATCATGGCAGGATGTAATAAGAACTATGTAAGCTCGTTAGTCAGACTTGGTAGTGATAATCTATCATGTGTTTATGTGCCCTGCTTTAACACCCCTTTGTGTAATCCTCTTCATCTTTCCCTGCAGGCCAAATGACATAGGATGAAGGCTGTTCGAAACCTGTTGATTTATATATTTTCCACCTATCTTCTGGTTATGTTTGGATTAACTGGTGCCCAAGATTATTGGTGTTCCACTCTGGTCAAGGGGGTCATTTATGGATCATATTCAGTGACTGAAATGTTTCCCAAGAACTATACAAACTGTACATGGACGCTGGAGAACCCTGACCCTACCAAATACAGCATCTACCTGAAGCTATACAAGCGAGACTTGAGCTGCTCTGAATACTCTTTGCTTGCTTATCAGTTTGACCATTACTCACATGAAAAGATCAATGAACTGCTGAGAGTCAACGAGTCTATAGTGTATTTGTGTGATTCAAAGAATATTTACGTATTTTTGCTGTATGACAAGAATTTTGTTCAGCTACGGAGAGTTTTCCCTTATGATTACAATGGATTGACGCCACAGAAGCTGGATGAGGAGGAGAAGTCTATTGTGGAGTTTCTAGTGTTGAACAAGGCCAGCCCTAGCCAATTTGGATGTCAAGTGCTTTGTACATGGCTGGAAAATTGCCTGAAATTAGAAAAAGGGACAGTGGAGACATGTGGGATTGTGTACACGAAATGCACATGTCCTCAGCATTTAGGCGATGGAGAATCAGAGAGCATGCTCATGCTCAACAATGTGGTTTTACCCTTGAATCCACAAACGGAGGGTTGCTTGTCACCCCAACTACAAGCCGGGCAGATCTGCAATCTGACCGCAGAAGTTAAACGGCCTCCTAAAGAAGGTGAGTATCCTGTCATCTTTCTTCTTTATGCTGAAATAGTTGTATATGGAATTAAGTATGCATAGAGAAGATAGCAATCATGTCAAATAAATGTGCACGTCAGTCACTCCTACCTCTGCCCTAATTGCATGTTTGAAGTGTGATGGCCCATGAAACAAAGAGCACACATAGATATATCTAGTGTAGTTGGCTCAGAAATGAGTCAACTTCAAGATAAAAATAAAAGAAGAAGATGAAGGAATAAAAGGGGAAAAAAGCTGCCGGGGGAGTTGGGTGTAGTAAAGACCACACCAGCACAAACCAAACCATCTAAAAAGGGGGTCTTTCATTTGGTTGGACTGAATTCAAAATGCACTATCATTGCTGTGAATTTTAAAATGGCTGTTTTTATACACATAAGCAGAGTTAAAATGGCTGCAAATCCAAAGATAATTTTTTTTGTGTGTATATACATTTATGTCAGTGTCATCCATACAAAGACCAGCAGCGGTCAATACGGACACATCCTTCATTTTTATTGGCATGCAGCCTGTATGGCAAATGGAACGATTGGGATCATAGATGCAGCAGTGTCCAATTGGAGCACAATGCTCAAGCAATGCAACACATAAAGCTTGTGGATGAGATGTAAGAGTTAAGGATTGTTTAGCTTTGCAGAAAATACGGGAATGTATTTAGGTTATTTAATTTTAAAAACGAGCTTTTTCTTCTTTTCTTTCAAAGCTGTTCTAGAGGGATACTACTTTTGCAGTGCTGCCATAGAGCAATGCAACGTGTTCACTGTTTGTTGGAAATGAGCAATAACAATATACAGAGGAAAGACGGCATTTTCAGTTGACATGTAATTCACTAATGTGCATACATGCATCAAGCACCCATGCATGCACAAACCACCTATTCATCCACACACATTGAAAAGTAGATAAGCGAATTATTATTTATGATAAGGGCTGTTATTTCTCTGTGTATTCGTGTTATCACTTAGTAGGGGGAGTTTTTTTCTTTTTTTAATCTTTTGTTGTTGTGTTTTTTTTCTCACCTACTGCGAAGAAAGCCATTCTCGACACATAACTGCTCGCATTTTAACAGATAGCAGAGAACCGTCCCACCTTGAGGAATACGCTACATACTTCAGGGAAGGGAGGGGTGTTCATCAAGGCACAATGAACCAAAAATAATGAATCAACCTTTTTTGGAGGGGGATGTGGGGAAATAATGATTGCAGGAATGTTATGGAGCTAGTTCCCTGTGGCAAGTACCAAAATAACAGTTGCTATAATAACACCCTGGATAACAGGTGGCAGTTATCTTATCACAAAGAAGAGACAAATATTGATTGCAGTAGTTCAGCTGTTCAGTTGACTGGAGATGAGCGCTGCTATGTGCCACGTCACATTTCCAGGCACGTTTTTCAAACGCACATATGTGGAATTTGTTTATCGTAAGATGCATCAGCACCACAGCATTCAAGATATTTATATGGCTTTTGTAAGAATTACTCTAGCTCTAGATTTCCGTGTGATTTTTAAGGTGGCTAACCTCCATCAAGTTGGATGACAAACCCATTTCGAGAATAGTTTAGCTACTGCTTCTCTAGAGCCCCTAAGCCATAATGCATACACCATCTGAAGAAAATTACCATTAACAATCCAGCCCCCTCACACACACAGTCAAATAGCATGTGGAGTAACAACAGTAAGTATGACTCAGCTGTGTATTTTGTCAGGTAATTTCATCATTTAGTAAATCTTACATTTGTGTCATAAATATTACCGGGAAGCGTTATGCTTCTTTTCACAGAAAATTCCCTGCTCTAAAATAACATTTGACATTTTTCTATCAGCATGTTAATAACAGCTTAAGAGCACAGATTATTTTTTTTCTCTCTCTCTCAGAAGATTTTCCACAAGCTTCTATTTATAGGGTTGGTTGATGGGAGGTTTGAATAAATCCGTTTTCATCTGGATAACGGGGAGATCACCACTGGGTTTTAAAAGAGCACTGCGTCTCCTGTGGCATCGTGGTGACAGAGTGGGTATTCCTGATGAAGAATAAAGCATTACAAACAGTCGACAAGAGCTCTATTTGATAAAATCACGTGTCTTTGATCTTCAGTTCCTGGTAGCGGGTGGCTTCGGAGCACATCAAAGAAAAGCAGGGCCGGAGGTTGTGTACTCCAGCCATGCCACAGAAACACCCCACCGGCATTTCGCACAGACTGGGGGGTAACAGCAATTTGAAAGTTGATGCTCTTGATTATTTAAGGTGATTATTCAGGGGGGGAAGCAGATCCCATTCGGTGACATTTTGAAAGCCACAGCAATAACAATGAAATCCAGATGTACTACTCTGATGACTCATTTATGCAGTTTTATTTTTATCACATTCTCCCGTTGCATGAATAAAAGTTGTAAAAGGCAGCACAGTGGTGCAGTAGCACTCACAGCATGACAGATTTAATTTTGGGGTCTGTTTTTTTTTTTTTTTTTTTTTTTTTTGTGGGATTCCTAACACCTTCCACACAATCAAAATTAAGTCGGCTCAAGGCTCCCAGTTGCTCGTAGGTGAATACTCAACTGACTGTGTTCCCTCTTTGTGAGTTCCTGGATGTGTTTTTTTTTCCGCTATCAGCCCAATGAATAGTCGAGAGTGACTCCAGCTAATGTGACTCTGAATTTCAGAGCACACAAATATAAAACTGCTTTAAGTAAAACCTTGGCAGAAAATGTCTCACACCTTCTATTCTGTCACAATTTTAAAGCATGTGCAAAAAGAGGCTTTCAGCAACCAGACAGCCAGAACAGCGCAACATTTTAAGACAGTTTTCTTACCCAGTTGTCCCCCCACCCCCCACCCATACACACACACACACACACACACTTTTCAGCCACGTTCTCTGCAAATACTGGTACTTCCATGCAAGCGGCTCTGTTCAAAGAAACCAAGTTTCACTTGGCTTCACAAACGCGGTCACATGGCATTGTCTTGTCTGATCTTTGGCTGAGGACAGATATATTATTCTCTTCCCTCATTTGGTTTAAAGTTGCCAGTTTTCAAGGGTCAGGGTCAAGGGGTGTCACTGTCTGAGAGGGATGTGCTTTGTCATGTTTATGTCAAAATGCCTCACTGTTACATGGAAACAAAACAACTCTACAAAAAACCCCTTCCTTCCTTAAATCACTGTCACTGAAACGCACCGTAGCGTTACACAGTCATCATTTAGAAATGAAAGGGGAAATCTGACTTAAATCTGACTCATCCAAACACGGTTTCGATTTGTCAGATAATCTGCCAGGTATGTTAGTTCATCTTACTCCTCTTTCCATGCCTCCTTTTTCTGTGGCGTGATTGAATTTTAGGTAATAGCGAATAAATCTGCCAAATGTGACTGTGGCAATAAGAAGCTTTATGCAGATAAGGGTTAATAATTAGTTTCAAACTTGATAATGCAACACAAAAAAATGAATCTCGTGTCGAAGATTTCGATTAATATTTAATGAGTCCACACAAACTAGGTCTTCAGATTCATTGTAATCACAATAAGTAGGTTAGAAATGTCTTGATTCTCTTTTTTTCCGCGCATGAACATTGATTTGATTCTTTCATGCAATATGAATAAACTACATAAATTCTTTAGATGCGTTCTCAGGCTGCTCTTTACAAAGGATAATTTAAGTCGAAGGACAGGGGTTTTACATTTCAGAGGGAGAAAAAACTCTTTAAGACTATGTACAAATGCTTATTTGATGATTACAACTTTTGATGACACAGGCCGCGTGCAATGTGGGAAATGGCAATAGGATTTATTGGCAAATGAAATGTGTGTGAAGCGTTATAACGCACTGTCACCCGCCAAAGTCCTGAGCACTGCAGCAGCTCAGCCTCGCTGGCTCACATAGTGAGGCCTTTTATTCACTTTGGATCTCAGTCAAGTCACTCAGTAGTCACACTGCATTATGCTCACCCCCATTGTTCAGTACACTTGGAGGCCATTTTAGTTCCAATTCAGTGAAGGAGAGAGCTCAGATCAACAGCACAGAATCTGTTTTTATCTGAGACATGCATTATTTGTCTCAAATATTTCATGTGCCAATTCCCCCTGAAATTCTGGGCTCAATTACTGCACCTTTTAGGATTTTTTCGAGTTCCAGCCTGTGCCAGTTGTAATTTTTAGAAACTGTATTGTGTCCTTTTCTCTCTCTCTCTCTCTTTCTCTCTTTTTTACATGTGTCTGCTGTTCCAATTCTTCAGCATCCCTCTTACTAATGTAGTTAAGTGGGCATAGGAATACTAAAGGAAAGTTGTCATGGATTGACAAGGTCAACACTGAAGAATTACTATGAAAGAGCCAGCCATCTTCTTTGTCCATTAACTGTCTATTAAATTTTGCCTATTCAAAAAAGAAGAGATAATGCTGGTTGTGGAATGATTACATTTTATGCTCTGATCAGTTACACAGCTTTGGGTCAATTTCAGTCGGTTTTGTGAAACACACGGGAAACTAATAAAATGTGGTCAGACATTATATCCAAAATTACTTCAGGATCCACGAGTCTGGGATTCCCAGGCATAGATAATGGAGTCTGGAGGTGACTGAGCAGCTCCCCTCTGTGCGTGGCACTTAAATATACATATATAAACTTTACATTGCTTAAATCGTCCAGGTGGTGGCTACTTCCAGATATAAAAGTTCATGAGGCTCTATGGGGACTGTTAAGTCATTTTACACGATGGCAGAACCACAAAAACTGTTGTTACATTTAAAGGTCTTCTTAAACCACTCACGCCGTCACGCATGGATGCAAATGAGCTCTTTGGAAACACAAAAGTCTCTGTTTTACATGGGATACAATTTGATGATAAAGTATAAGGTCCAACATACGAGGCTGACCCTAATGTCATTGAGTGATAGATAATACCAAATAGCACAGTCATAATAATAATAGGAGATTCAAACACGATCCACACGTTTTCACAGTTAACACACATAATTTAGCTGTAGAAGCTACTTTTGAGTTAATTAGTGTTAAGATTGTGCTTTCAATCAATCATCCTGACAGTTTTTTTTATATCTGGAGCTACTTTATATTAAACGTACGCTGTAGGCTGGGCTGAGATTCTAGATATGATAACCTGGCAGCGAGGTGGATGCAGACCAGCTGTGAATATTGTTGTTCATTTGACATGGATTGGTGATCTCAGTCTTGAGCCTCTTTTTCGGCAGCATGACAATTGGGAGTCAGACTGATAACTCCTCCTCTATATGCCCAGACTGTGCACTGCCAACTGCGGCAGAGTAAATTAAAGCCTTGTGTTGTCAAAACTGCTCTGACGTCAGTAAACAGTATACAGTAAATCCAGGAAAACCTGAAATACAATTTAAAAAGTGAGGATATGATTTATTGCATTACGTCTAGAAAACATTACACAGCAAGAACATACCCTCATACACCCCCCCCCCCCTCCAAAAAGCCACACTGCAAATTAACTCATGATTAATATGTATTAATGTGTAACATGTATGCATGTTACACATTAATAAGAAGTAAAAGAATATTGCCTTTATGAGCTTTATAATATAATACATTATATTATTAGTTAATTTTGCAGCTGGTTGCACGCTGTTTCATTGTACAACTTGCTTTTTATATATATAGCTTGGTATTTTTAACAAATGGCGTTTTCATCTAAATACATCATATTTATTGGCTACATTTATATTTCTTAAAATGTAAAAAAAAAGAAAGAAAATTCACAAAAAACTGAAACATAAAACTTGACAATATTTTCCTGTGAACTAAACTACTGAGTAGCAACAATTCAAAGTGCTTCAAAAAAATCACATGTAACATACAGTGTAACACATTACAAAATTACACTTGGAAGCTAAGTTCCTTAAATTTGTCCAAACAGGTCCAAATCGTGCATCTACCGAGGGTTAATCTCCAACCTCTTTGCAATGTCATGTAAATGACAGCTTCCCCTTTTCAACTTTACAGCCAGCAATGGACACCACTGCAATTAAATTTGCGAGAAACAGTTGTTGCCTATAATAAAGCCATATTGCAGCAGGAATTGCAATCAGAGTAATGGCTCATGCAGTGTCGTAGCCTGTCTAATTCTCTAATGTTTGGCAGCCACACCCCCTAAAATCTGCAGTGTTTCACTAGCAAAATTCTGCATAAGAAATGAAGAAACGTGCATGTCTGATTTATTAGTGTGTGTATCCCACCTGTAAACTCGCTCCTTGCTATGAATTCCAAACGGTGGAACATTTGTGTGCTCATATATCCACGCTGCACCAGCTCCCACAACTACTCATAAATTCTTCTTGAAATGTCACACATTTGCCTGTTTAGAATTCAAGTTCCCATTCAACTCTTTGAGCTTTCCTATTAAATAAAAATAATGCAAAGTGACAAATATAAACCTCAGCCACTTTGTAGGCTGTGAAAATGCTGAACTGAGGCTGGTTTGGTGCACCATTGACGTCACCAGTTAAGCCAGAAACCAATATTTCATTTTCATGCTGTTCATGCTTCCATCAATTAGCATCATGTCCATCAATTTAAAAGTAAATGTTTTGAGTATTTATGCATAATTTAAGATGTGTGCTCTAAAATCACTGTATTGGAAACACTGAAGCAACAGCAAGCATCAGAGGTTTTCAGCTCTTAGAGTCTGTTACTGCAAAAGCCTGTGAAAAACTGAAATGCGTAGGTTTTAGGTAAGGCAAACTTTTTTCAGATCTTTTCAGTGTTCCACTCCAAAGAATTCATTTTAAATCCCATCTTGCAGTACACTGCTGTTGCATGACTTTTGCCACAGTGTGCATGGCTGAAGCTGATACAGCTCTTTGTCAAAGCCTCCAAACAGTAAGCTACTGCAGTTTTTCATCTCCACACAACACATATTTATCATAGAAACATTTCCATTTGCAATCAGGTCTTGCTCGACATCACAGTGTATCAAGTCTCTATTTTGCAATTTATGAGTAGTAATAAGTGGACCAAAATCAAAGGACTACGCACTATTATGATCTTCTTTCCTTTGAAAAGGCTTCTTTATGAATGCAAACATAGCAAGTAATGAATATCTGTAAAAGAGGACGTCTGTCTCGTGTTTCTGTGATATAAATAAGATTTGTTTATTGCCATCTTATGTTTAATTCAGTACAATGACTCTGATTTCATGCTATAGCAAAATAAAATATTCCTGTAGTCACTTTCAGTGGAGCAAAGGTAACGCGCTGTACTTGATTTTATTTTATGTAACTAGAACGCCGTGTGAAATGAAGGTTTGGTATCTTTGTCTCACAGCAAATTGGAGCAATTCAGTACATTGTAAAAACAAATTTGGACAACAGCAATTTGGATTATCATATGACAACTTAATTTAGACTGCTACAGAGCCTCGGCAACTGCCCTATTCATCTTTCTAAGAAAACATGAACAACATTCACATGAGTCTGTTGCGGCTTTGCCCTGCAGTTGTGAGGCTGAGGCATGTCTTTGAAGCTCTTATTGCAAGTAAACATTGTGAAATGTCTTAAACATTTAAAAAAGAACCAAATCATATTCTAACTTTTGTGTGGGCTGGCTTAATATGGTAAATTTTTTATCAAGCCCTTGTTGTATGGTGCCAGAGATTTTAATGGGAATTATGCACTGCTTTCAGCCTCTCAGTTGCATGCTTCTGCATTTCAACCCAGTTAGTTTTGGCCTGTCACTGGATAGCTATTTCAGCCCACAGAGGAGAGGCATTTGCATAAACATCCACCCACAAAACCTGGCAAATGAGTCTGTCACTCAAAAACACTGTCTATGTGGTAAAGTGGAGGCAAAATCCAATTTTTTTTCTCAAGGGGCTTCTTTAGCTGCTCTCACTGGCAGTCCCTCTGCAGGGTATGGCAAGTGTCCTCATGTAGCTGTAATGGATGTTGCTTTTAAACTTACACGGTATACTGTGATCTAGGGCAGCAAACACTGTACACTTAGACGCAGCATCACAACAATACAGTGTGTATTGCCATGTGTGCGATAATGTTGATAAAGCGGAAAATCTAAACTGAATGCAAGGACAAAATTCCTGCGTGCGGTTTGTTCATTTCTTCTATAGAAAGTTATGAACAAGGTTAATAAAATAATCTGCATTACTAATAGTGAAAGTTTCAGACAATGTATTTTTTGTTTGAAGAAAGTGGCATTTTTCTTGCAATATATATTATATATATTTTGTATATTATTTTAGGAAAATTAATAGTTATTGGAGATGTATGAGAATGAGAATAAATGAATGAATCCCTTTTAACCATGAACAATTTAGAGTACAGTGCCACAAGAAGTGAAAAAGAACTTCAGGGATATCAAAACCTACATTTTGATCATGTTCGTTAGGCTATATAAAATATATTTCTTTGGATTTATTTTCAAGTGGCAGCATGAATACTTGGCAGATTCAGGATGTGACATTTCAGTGATGGACATCAAAGTAAGACAGCAGACATTTGCTTTCACTGACTGCATGTTTCCACGGAGCATTGTGGTTATTCAGTGCCACAGTGTAAGGAGCACTGTTATGTAACATACAATGAGATTCAGAAATTATCACTCTCACTTTTGTCCAATTGTCAGCTTGTCCACAGTTCTCTGTCCTTCACAGCATGATAGAAACTGAATTGCAGTGATTCTCTTGATAGTCGATCATAACTTAATAATAGTAGCCGGCCATGCAAGTCATGTAAGTCAACAAAGTGACACATGTTTTTGACATGATTTTGGCTTATCACACTTACAGCAAGTCACCTTGCTATTGGAATTTACCGGAAAATTATTAAGTGCCAATATTGGGGCAGGGATAGCTCGGTAGGTAGCGTGGTCACCCCCACGATCGGAAGGTCGGGGGTTTGAATCCACTGAACGGCTACACTGAGGTACCCCTGAGCAAGGTACCGTCCCCACACATTGCTCCCTGGGCGGCTGCCCACTGCTTCACTGAGTGAATAGGTTAAATGCAGACAGAGTAATTTGCCCACGGGGATCAATAAAGTATACATTATTATTGTTAAAAACAAAGGGATTTCAAATGATAATATGTAAAAAAAAAAAAGTCTAAATAACTGATATGTTAGGGAAAAACTGCATGTCTTTATGTAATGTAATGCAATGCATATCCTTATTTTACAGAATTCGTGCCCTTATTAATCACATCATCCCAAATCCATTAAATGATTGCATGAAAAGAAAGGGTTTCTATTTTTCCTTGAGTGACACTGGAATCCAGCTTTCCTTCCTTCAGACAATAACAAGTTTAAATAGAAGTAACTCCTAAGTCAGTGCCCATCGCTGTTTGGCTTATCGAGTTAGAAATATATGGACTTAATTTACAAGTCAGCTTTAAACCACATCCATGGCAAATCAGATCTGAGTAGAATTTCTGGACACTGTGCATGTCACAGCCTGCCTTTTTAAATCACATTTCAAACTATCCTTTTCACCACTGGCGACCAACATACAACACTGATGTCACATCCAGAGCAATGTTTTCTACAGTCATTGATCCAGAGCATGGTTAGCCTGCCAGCATTGCTGCACATCCTCAACTCATCTGTCACTGATGCTTTTTGGTGCAGTGGCAGAGTTCTGCATCACAATGGCACCACCGCAAGTGCACAGTAAAAAGGAAAAAAAAAGAAGTTACATGGCAAAATGTCCTGCGGATTTGATCAGATTGTCACCTGTAGGTGATGATGCAATATTGCATCAGATATTACTCTCAGCTATATATGTACACTCTGCAAGACCGCAATGATATATTGCTTGTGTCAGGATTGTAAATGGTAAACTTGTCAGTCTGTCTTCCATTTAAAATCCTACACTGAGGCAGCTTGTGGGCTTCTTATCACATTTCAGCTGTGACTGTAAAAAGGTTGAGAAAACATTTACATTTGATATTAGTTTAATTAATTACTTTGTTTATCATTTTAATTGTGATGCTAACAATCAATGTTAAATCCTTAGAAATAGGGTCAAAAATATGATATTCCGTATGATACACTGTCTTCGAACATTAGTAGAGATTGCTAAAAAACATGAAGAGGGAAATGGGGCTGAAGATCTTACTCTGGTATGCCTGTTAACATACCTGGACACTCCTAAGCTCTCACTATGACAACCAACATAGATGCCATGGAAAAGAAGAATCATTCACTTCTAATAATATAAATAAACAAACAGTAAATAATAGCATGTGATGTGTATATATATATGTGTGTGTGAAGTATTATATTGAATTATATCTATATATTATATATTTATTTCTTTTTCATACCAAATCTATCACTTCTAATCAGTCACAAATAGCAGGGTGATTAGCGCTGGCTATAGACTGAAGAAGTTACACAAAACATATTTTTAGTTATCTAAAGGTCCGGAGAGAATATCTTTTGATTTTGCAACTGCCATAAATGAATTCTGCTTCATCTGTGGACATCAGTGCCATAGCCTACAATAGCTTTAGGGGTTTTAAGCAATTTGTTTTCTTTTTAATTAATTTTTTTTAGGAAAACAAGTTTTGGATTGCTGCAGTGTCAAAGCTGTGCTAAAGCAGCTAACCTCAAGCCAACAATGGCAGTACTAACATGCTGATGTTTGGCAGATCCCTGCCTTAGGTTAGCATATTCACTAGCACAATGCAACGTGTATAAAAGCTTTATAGGTTAAAAAGACAGCAGAGAGATGGTTCCTTCTTAAAAGAAGAAGAAGAATATACCAGGTTTCCAGGTGGATGGGTGGTTGTGTTAGTATGATACTATGATGTAACTTTTAGGGAAAAAAGCTTATGTCATGCTCAGGTAAAGCGAGTTGAGGTAGAGAAAGCACAAAAATGATTCAAGTAATGAGTAATGAGCAGTTTCTTTGGGAGCTACTTATTTCAATTCCAAGAGATGTATGAATGAATCAGTACCTGCTTATCCATTAATAGAAAATCCGCTCAGTAATTTCCAGTCTGCTGTCCAATAATTACAGTACAAGATTCAGTCACTCCTCACCAACAACAGCACTATTTAAACTGTTATTATTGATCGCTCCTTCCTAAGTAACCGCTCACATTTTTATGTACTATTGTTGAGCGTTATCACAGATTTCTGTTGTGGTTGAAGAAAATGACTGCCAACTCAAATTTGTGCTCTCTGGTATCTGGGTTATTTGTACTGTTGTGTCATGAAAATATTACAAGTTTCCTGGTTTTGCCCATAAGCATAAACGCAGGTTATTTTCACTTGCTTAAATAAATGACCCATGTTGTCAATTTCCCTTAGGAGGCTGCTGCTTTTCTTTCTTTTATGCCTTAATGTAGCAGCACTCTGCAAAGTACTCAAATGACGGACCACTGTTCCTTTACAACAGAATGACCCAATTCACCATAAGCATGCTTTTTAATCTCTAATTGTTAATTCACTCACAGTCTCCCTCCAGTGTCAATAGCAGCAGCAGCGTGAGATCTCTTAACAAAATAATATGAGGAAATCGCACCCTACCAAATTAGTGAAAGTCTACTGCAGGGAGTCTTATCCATTGTGCCAATACACACGACACATCAGATGGTTAAATGCTCTCTGCAGTATTGTATTAAAGAGAAAGAGTTTCAGAGCACAGGAGTCATAATGAAATGTGACAGATAAATCAGAAGCACTTGGGAGATGGCTTCGGATTACTGAATCAATACTGTGGCACGACAGCTAGCCCAGACTTCCCAAACCTGCTCTGATTTACTAGCCTCCAGTAAAAGCCTTCAGTTGGGTTTGCGATTATTCATCTTCGGACACTGCTTGTGATTTCAGATTCTGCGCATTTTCCCACCACAACAAAAATCTAAATGCTGATCATTCTTAGAGAAAGCACATCTAAAAATTACAATTAAATTACAAAGTTCTACAACCCCAAATACTGCACGAATAACAACTTCTAAGATGCCACATTTTCATTTTTAAATATGAGTACCAGCTGGGAAGCTATCAGAAATGACGGGGTGCATTAGCACATAGTGACACTGCTCAAGAGGGGGGCAGTAGAACAGTGACTGTATGAAGCACCTTTCCCATGTGAAGCAGAAGATGGCTAGTGTGTCGCTATTTATTTATTTATTTTGGATGCAAAATCGCTGACAAAGTCAAGGCTGGATTTATATAACTCTATTCCCCTGTATGAACTATGCCAACAAATAAATAGCACAGAAAAGCTGAATAAACTCTGTCTTGCAGTGACGATCCCTCTATGAAATACTCTGAAGTGATGGCTGACACAGTTCATCTGTTATTAGAGTTTCATACAATCTCAACCAGTGCTGGATTATAAGAGAGGCGAACCATGCATACTGAATCAGTATCAGCATTCCTCCCTCTGAGAGTTTTCATTACTAGAAACTGAAGCCATGCTGTGGCCATAGTAACCGTTATTCATCCCATCATTGGGCACTCTGGTTATCTGAGTCACACAGCTGACATAAAGGAGATTCAGAAACTTTATGTTAATTTGTAAAAAGTACTTATATTTTAGAAAAAATTCCAATGTAAAAAAAACAAAAACCCAAAACAACCCATATAAGTAACGTTAATACTTCATCATCTTTCATAAACTCATGATCGCATCTCTCATGCACATTCATCATCATTATTTTTGTTAACTGGCAGACACGACTAGAAGAAGGTCAAATTATTTAAGACAGTGAGTGATTGCTAAGTGCTTTTTAATGGTTCTAACATTTGTTTTTGTTTTTTTGTTGGTGTATTTTTTTTCCACTGGTTTTGCTGTCTACCACTCTGTGATGCAAATCAAATATGGCTGCCATATAAATTCTGCGTTTTGATTTGATGCATTCAAAGACACCTTTGTTTCCAAAGGAAGCACTAATAGACCATTTCTATGTGTGAAGCAGTTTTACAAGTCTTTGATTTTGTCTCTTTGAAACGCACATCTATAAAAAGAGGTCATGTGATACACAGCTGCTGTGTGTATGCGTGTGTGTGTGTGAGAGTGCCTGTGTATATTACATCAAACTAATGAATACAGAGCAAATGGCACTCAAGTGATAATGTAGAAAATAATCGCCCTGTGATACTTCGCCCTCTTCTGAAATGCATTTGGTTTCTGTCACTATTAATAAACATTTTTGTACTTCTGCTTCATGATGAGTCAGTGCAATGCAAAACTGTTTTTTTGTGCCTACTTTGAAAATTAAACCAAAGTGCAGCATCTATGAAGTACATGTGAAGATGTACATTAAGTGGCATCCGTAATGTGCCTGCATCTCTTTAGATACACATAACTACATTTACATATTTTTAAAAAGCTGTTTTAAAAGAAAAAAAACATCAAAATAATGTGCCCATTATTCTTGTGGTAACAATTAACCACTTCATTTCTTCTTATTATTACAGCGGTGTGTTTACTTTTCATGCTATTCTGTTATGACAAGTGGCATAAATCTTGCTCAGTGTCTTAACTATTACAAATGTTGGGAGTTTAAATGCAAAAATCTGCAGAGAATCCTGTAAAAACTATGAACCAAACCACTTTCTTCAACTTACTTTGAGCATAGAAGAATATGATGTCAGTAATCCTTGTTGTAAGGCAAGTTCCCTGCATTGATTTAAAACGTATCAGCACTGTAATGATTTTTTCATAAAAAAGAACAGTAATATCTGAACTCCTATCTGTAATCTAGACAGGGGTCATACACAGAAAAGGAGTCTATGGAAGAAAACAGTAGGGGCATGGGGTGGGAACAAGGCAAGGTCTAGAAAAAAGGAAGTGGTAATATGTGTGGAAATGAACTATGAGCCACACACACACACACACACACACACACACACACACACACACACACACACACACACACACACACACACACACACACACACACACACACACACACACACGGTTTTTCTTTATTTTCATGACTATTTACATTGTAGATTCTTACTGAAGACACCAAAACTATGAATGAACACAAATGGAATTATGTAGTAAACAAAAAAGTGTGAAATAACTCCAAAGGTATTTTCCTACTGTATTTTAGATTCTTCAAAATAGCCACCCTTTGCTTTCATTACTGCTTTGCACTCTCTTGACATTCTCTCATGAGCTTCATAAGGTAACCACTGGAAATGGTTTTCCAACAGTCTTGAAGGAGTTCCCAGAGATGCTGAGCTCTTCCTGGCACCTTTGCCTTCACTCTCATCCCAAACCATCTCGATTGGGTTTAGGTCAGGTGACTGTGGAGGCCAGGCCGTCTGGTGCAGTTCGGATCATTGTCCTGTTGAAAAATACACGATGGTCCAACTAAAAGCAAACTGGATGGGTGCTGTTAACTGAGGCCGGTGACTCGGGTGAATTTATCCTCAGCAGCAGAGGTGACTCTTGGTCTTTCTTTCCCGGGATGGTCCTCATGTCAGCCAGTTTTGTTAGCGTATCACTGCACTTGAGTACACATTCATAATTTTACCAATTGTGTGGACTGACTGACCTTCAGTTCTTAAAGTGTTGATGAATTGTCACTTCAATTTACTTACCTGATTGGTTCTTGGCATAATATGAATTCTAACAGTTGTCAAATAGGGCTGTCAGCTGTGTACCACACTGACTTCTGCATAACACAACTGATGGTCCCAACCCCATTGAGAAGGCAAGACATTAAACAAATGAACCCTGACAAGGCTCACCTGTGAAGTGAAAACCATTTTAGGTGACAACATCTTGAAGCTCATTGAGAGAAGGCCAAAGATTTGTAGCGCTGTCAATAAAACAAAGGGTGGAAACTTTGATTTATTATTTATCTTTTTTTCTTTGCTACATAGTTCCACATATCTTGCTTCATACATTTGATGTTTTCAGTATTTATCAACAATGAAGAAAGTAGTAAAAATAAAGAAAAACCATTGAACAAGAAGGTGTGTCCAAACTTTTGACTGGTAGTGTATATATATGTCTATATAGAGACAATAGGAGTGCAACAATACTTGTATCGATATTGAACCGTTCGATACAATGCTTTCGGTTCGCATATGTATCAAACAATAAAAAAAAAAATTTTTATATCAACTTTTCTTCTGACGATGCTGTCTGTTTTGACTGCTCAGTGGATCTGCGTTCGACTACTCCGCCTAGGCTGCATTGTCGAGTGTAGATCCACTGAGCGCAGCGCAAGCTAGCAAGACAGAAGCTAAGCTCGTTGCAACATGGCAACTGCCTCAACGCTACCTGAAATTGAACCTCCCCCACCCTCATTCAGATCTGTCGTTTGGAACTATCTTGGTTTTCATGTGAAGCATGACCCTGATGGTAAGCGCTAGTGATGTGCGATACCACTGATTTCCTTTCTGATCCGATACCAAGTAAAATTCAGGGTGTTATCGACGATACTGATCCGATACCGATACTTTGTACAAAAACGTATTTCAGTTATTGTATCTCAAATTATAGCATCATAATGATTACAGGACATCGGATTACTTGTTCTTATTGCTTAATAATGCACAGTTATCATATAGAAATAAGAAAACTGAAGTTGTGCGCTATTTGAGCATGTTGCCTGCCTGCAGCACTAAAGGACTCTGTGAGAGACGTCTGTCTCGCCCTAGCAGCACCTGTCCCTGTCCACTCCTCCTCTTCAGTTCGCCTCAACATAAGCTCGTCATATTCTGTGATATGATTTACTCTGAAGTGCTTGATGAGGTTAGTAGTGTTGCCACAACACCTCACTTTCTTGCCACATGTATTGCAAACTACGTCTCAACCGTTTGTGCAAGTAAAATACGTCTGCACATGACTCCATTTACGCTCAGCCATTGTTGTGAGTGTGCACACCAAGGGGCTGCGAAACATTTAGGCTACGTTCACACTGCAGGCGAAAGCGCATCAAATCCGATTTTTTTGACCCTATGCGACCCATATCCGATCATGCTATGACAGTGTGAACGGCGCAAATCCGATATTTTCAAATCCGATCTGGGTCACTTTCGTATGTGGTACTGAATCCGATACATATCCGATGTTTTAGAAAGCAACTGCTGTTTGAACGGTCAAATCGCATTAAATCCGCCTTTTACGTCACCGACACAAGACTGAAGCCAATTATCAGCGCCAGAGAAGCGCCCGAGAAGACATCGCGAACGCTTCCTGGCCATCCAGTGTAGATGTCAGTGAAACTGTTGGGAAGACAACGTAAACATTTTATTTGTACTGTATAATCTGCAGATTCTGACAGAAATCTACAGCTATCCTTTGAAGCACCGCTCCTCTCTTAAACGGCAATAAGGATCATTATTAGGTTATCTACATTATTATGTAAATAACAAAATAACTTAAAGCAAAAATTGGGAAACGTGAAGTCCGAAGTCTTTATATTAAGGGCCATCAGTCAAACAATACTGTTGCTCTGGGTCTAAACAGAGCGCGTTGTGTGTGACATCTTCTTTTGCGCATGCGGGCCGCTTTGAGCGTTCACACTAGAGAGCGTTTGCTGTCGCATTTTATTTGTAGTGTGAACGAGCAGACAAAAAAAATCGGATTTGATCAAAAAATCGGAATTGAGCATTAAGACCTGCAGTGTGAACGTAGCCTTATACAGACGTACTTCGCACATGAGTATGGCAGGCGGAAGACTAAGTAGTTCCTTCCAATGTAGACAATCCAAATGATATAGTTTCTTTCCACTCTGTTCCTGTTAATGATAACCTACAAATTTACCCTAAATTACTAAAATATCGATATTTTAATATGAGTATCGATTCTAGAACATAAATGACTGGTATCGGAGGAATCGATATTCCAGTATCGATCCGCACATCACTAGTAAGTGCGTCATGGAAAAAGTAAAACAGTATGTCGGATGTGCCACACAATGCTCAATTGGTGGGAACTAGTGCGTTAGCGCAGTTAGCTTGTTAACATGTTGACGTCGTCCAGCCCCACGCACGGGGCGATCCGCAGTAACTCGTTAACGGAGATTTGCCGTGTTATGTCGTTGATGTCATTTTAGCGATGGCTGCACTAGTGGGAACACAACGAATATGACTGCACATTTACGCCGACATCATCCTAGTGCAAAGACAAGTGGAAGCAGACAAAAACAACAAGCACACATGCTACAAATTTTACCCGCGTCATTTAGACAGCCGTTAGCACATGATTCTCCTTATGGGCACCTGATATGTTTAATATGCTGCTGAGAACATACCCCAGAAGAAGCGTATAGTATAGCTTTTATTTTGGAAAGAGCCATTTCTCTGTAATAAACTCTCTTTTCCAAAGATGAGTGATTTCTCGATCAGATAGATTTAATTTTTTATCCCTTTGTTGTTTCAGCAACATTAAATTTAAAAACTGTACTTTTGAGTTAAAATATATATTTATAATTTTAATAAATGACAAATTAAAAAGGCATGAACATTTTTTGTATCGAAAAAATATCAAACCGTGACACCAAAGTATCGAACCGAACTGAACCGTGAATTTTGTGTATCGTTGCACCCCTAATAGACATATATATACTCATAGATATATAAGCAAAAGTGACAAGATTAAAGTGACCAGGGAAGACAAAATAACACAGGAAATAATTAAACAGAAACAGGGACCATTGTAAATCCAGGAATAATAGCTAGAGGTGATAATCCCTGTGCATGTGCTGCTCGTGTCATCACTCCTGTAAGCAAAAACGTTTTTTCATTCTATAAGACATAAACAAAAACAATAACTTTGATTAAAAAAAACTATTGATACAAAGCAGTGTTGCAGGAAATTTAGACAGGGAGGTTTACAAATGCATTTATTCAAACATCTATATTAGACTCAGTAAAGTTTGAGATGCTGGCACAGCACGCAGTTAATGCCACATTAGAGTAGTAGTAAAATCATGAGTACTTGATTCCTTTCTCCAAAAAATTGTTTGATAGATAGATTACTAGATGAAAAGTTTTTTAAAGCGCTCCAATTTTATGTATTTGAAATGACGACTAATGTGTACAGTAATGTGCAAAAGTCTTAAGCCATTCCTCATTTTGTTATACTGTGCTTCCAGGAAGACAGAGTGTCTTGTAACTGTTTAAAGTGTTCTTGAGAGGCGTTTTTCCAGACTGAAGGGTTTTCAAAGCTTTTGGCTGCTTTTTTACTTATTTTCAGTCCAGTTCTTGTACGTGACCATTTTCAGAGGAATTGCTTTTTTTGTTTGTTTTTTAAAGCCACTTAACTCAGATCTATTAACTATTATAGCATAAAAAAGATAGCTAACTACAGACAACATAAAAACGAAATCATTTTAAATTGTATGTTCAGACAGCCTGTCGCAAAATCATGTCATTTGTTTCCATTTCTTTGTTTGAATTTACAAAAAAAATGAATAAAAATAATAATCTGACAGACATAAAATAGTATTTTTGTACCAATAAAATATTGTTTTCAAAACTATTTAGAATAGTATTGATCATATAGAGCTGAAAATCTGACATATCTCAGTATGATGTGTAGTGTATCCCTAAAAGGTTGATGAAAGTGGAGGACAAAACAAGTGGCATACGCTCCAATCTCCAAGTCATGTCAAGAAAAAAATCCAGCAAAGACCTGAAAGATGCATCTGGCCCTTCAGTTGTTCCAGCTGTTTGTTGACACTCCCTGGATGGCCAGCCATCAAGAAGCCAATCTTAAAGAAGGGAAATGGGGACAAAAGACTGAGTTTTGCCAAATTACACAAGAACTAAACTGAAAATTCTTCTCAAATTCAAATTTTATTTGTCACACACACACACAACCATACACAGTATGACATGGGGGTGAAATGCTTGTAGCTGTGCAATGCCTGACCATTAAATGACAGTGGTTTTACAGTATTTACAATTTAAAGGTTACTACAAAAATTTACAAATTAGCTTAGAAATTTACAGTAAAAATGTGCAAATAGCAGAAAGAGATTATAAAGATTATAAATTATAGGAAGTGTGAAAAACCAGAGTGCGTGTGGTGACGTGATGTGTGTGAGAGTCCAGTCTTATAGTGATGTGTGTGGGAGAGTCCAGTCCTACACCTGGTTCACGGCCCAAATAGCCTGGGGGAAGAAGCTCCTCCTCATTCTCTCTGTTTTGGCCTTAAGGGAGCGGAAGCACTTCCCAGACCTCAACAGTGAGAAGCAGGTCTTATGGAATCATTAATCCAAATATGACAGTCTTGGTTTAAAATGCTATTAATATGTATGGAGAAGGTCAGGAGAGAGGTACAATAATGAGTGTCTAGTGCCATCTGTAAACTACAGTGGATTTTCTGTCATGTTGGGGGTGCTGCATTTGAGACAGTGGTCTTGGAGATCTTGTCAAAATGGACAGAATTATGAGCCCAAAAAGTACCGTCAGATTTTTATCCACCGACACCATCTGGAATGCATCTGATTGGCAACAGCTTCATTTTTCAGCATGACAGTGAGACTGATACAAACACACTGCCAATGCAGTAAAAGCATACCCGGATAGAAAAACTCACAATAGAACAGTATCAGTCATGGATTGGCCTCTGCAGAGCCTGGACTGCAAGATTATTATTAACAGTGTGGGATCATCCTCAGAGAACAACAGAACAAAAGGCAGCCAGCATCCAAAGAAGAGCTTTGAATGTCTCCAAGAAGCCTGGAGAGCTATTACTGAAGACTACTTAAAGAAATGGCGAGAAAGCTTGCCTAAGAAAGTTCAGGCAGTGTGGTAGAATTAAGGTGATCACACCAAATATTGACTTTCATGCTAGTTTTACCTTACACACTTTGTTTCCATTTATAGTTGCACATTTCAATAAATCGCTGCACCTATTTCCCATTTTCCTGGTAAAACATAAAGAAATGAGGCATGGCTATAGACTTTTTGCAGAGTATTGTACTGATTTCATTTCAAAACTAAAATTACTGGACTTGAACTGTGATTGATGCATTTCATTTGACATTTAATGTGAAATTTAACTCCTGACTGTCAAACATCTTGCTAATAATTTGAATAGAAATATAAAACAAACCCCAATTTTCATGTGTTCAAATTTCTCAAAGAACACCGGTATCCATGGAAACCACTGAAAATGGATTGCACATTCATCGTCAGTGGTGCCAGGTTTCCCGGTCTCTTTAATCACTGTTCACACTGAAGGACCCTCAGTTTCTATACATACAACAGCATTTGCTTAATAAATAACAAATTATGCCTCAACAATTACCAGCGGCTGGTATTGTTTTCCCCCTTGTGATTCTGTGTGTGTGTGTGTGTGCCATAATGATACCTACTGTAGCGGGGACTACCACAAAGGCAGTTTTAAATATTGTGGCAGGTGCTGCGATGCAAGATACAATCACAAAACTTAGCAGATTTGTAGCTGAGATAAAAACGAAGGTCAAGTTTGAAGATGGCCATGGTCTCAGACTGAGAAAATTGATCCCCCGACCCATTATTCATTGGAATTATTGTTATCTGGTGTATAAAAACATACTATTTTCCAAGGTGAGGAGGTCTGAGAAGTCATCGTGGCTTGTGCGTCTCCACTAAAAAATGGTCCTTTAGGAAAAAAGGACTATGCCGAGTTAAAAAGGCAAACATGCTGTGATGAATGTGGTAGTTCCAATTTGTTGCATGAGGTAAGTTTTTGTTTTCTGGGATATTTTACATGATAAAGATGTGACTGAGGTAATGACTGATGGGTTTTTTGTAGTTGCTGATGCAAAATAGTCACACTGTTAATGAGGGTTGGTAGGTTGATTCTTCCTAAAAACCTTCCAGTAGTGGCTAGTTTTTTTATGCATGAGCAACTAAACCGATTAATCCCGTATTTATTTGATGCAGGGTAATTGGGAAACATTAGCAATACTAATTTATTCAAAAAGGTGACTAATGTATTCTGTATCAATATCTAAAATATAACGAATCTATATATGCAAAATACAAATGATTTTTTTTCTTTAATGCTGTACATTCAGTAAGAATTATAACAGGCCTTATAGTCATATACACATGCATACATACTAGGGACAGAAAATGTTAGCCTCTTTAAAATCATCCTGAATTGTTTTGCTTACCAAAGTGTTTATTTTTCTAAAGAGCTGAACTTTCAATTTGAATTTTAGTGCATAATGTAATCAAGAAAAAAATCATATCAGTATACTCACGGTTAGAGCTGGGTAACTAAGAACTGACAAAGGTGATTCATGTCTCTTTAGACACCAACATCTGGAAATGTTTGGGTTTACTGCTCTTTGGGAACATTTATGTGTAAATGTCTAAACAGTACTCTCATGCAGTGATCTAAAGCTATCATTTAGCAGGTGCTTTGGAGCTCTGAGATGCTTTAGTTAAAGAGATCTGCTCCTCAGACCATCTTGCCTAACCGTCAGCTCAGCGGTGTCCAAAGCTCGACTGTTGTGATGTTGTTTCAACAGTTACTGAAGTGCAATAATTGCAGCTTTCTTCTCTGATGTGAGGTGACAATTAGAGGAAGGGGGTGAAAGTAGAGGATTAGCTGTGAGCGTGAGAGAATACTCTGCCATTTGGCAATATGAACACACACATAGTGAATTGTGGGAAAAAGAAAATCAGAGGATTTGTAAACATTGTTCTTTGTGGGTGTCAAGAGTTGCAACGTTGACATTTTTCCCCCTGAGTGACTCCAGATAAGTGATAAGGCTTGAATGTATTTTCATGCTAACGCGAGGGTTTATTGTGCTGCCTTTTGTTTTCCATTTTTCGCACCGGAAATTATATGGTTCGCCGACTGTAAAGTGCAATCAACATATTTAAGGTCGGTCTTTCCTCATGCCTTTGACCCAAGTGACAAATGAAAAATAGTAGATGAAGATGCTGATTTTGTTATCGGTGTTCTGGCACGGCAATAAGTCTCACAGGTCAGGGTCAGTAGGAGGATGCAGAGATTCTTCATCCTAACGTCAGTGCTTATCACAGCAGTTAGCTCCAAAGTGTCCATGCTTGTGTGACCCCACTATGGTAAGTCTCTGTCCATAGGGCCTTAGTGTTTAGTCCATAATGTGAATTTCACCCTTCATTTCCACCCATTATGGTTCCTCCTCTCCAGCCTGCTGTGCAATTTCCACAGCTTACAGATCTTTGACTTGGAACCAGTTCTCACAGAGATTTCATAGTCTGACATATGTTGCTGGTTGAGCAGTAAAGTGGCCAAGCGGTGTTAATTATTGGTGGATATAAGATCACTGCTGATTTAATAGAAAAAGAAACAAACTCACAGGAGAATTGAATGTAACGCAGTGTTTAAAGACCTTGATTCCCCCCTTACCCAAGCCCTAGTTTTGCTTGATTAGCATGAGAAATTTCTTCTCTTTTAGTCTAATCATTACTTATTGGAAATGATTAAACTATAGTAAAATATGGTAACTATATACATTGTTGGACCAAATGGGCATTTAGCAATATTTAAGTCAAATGAGCTGACAGTTGTCGGGTTGTTTCCTCGTGTTGAAAAGCCACTACTGATGAAATATGATTAAACAACACCCACATGACTGTGATGAAACAATATATTTCAATAAACAAGAAGTCATGCTTTTGTGAGCTCTTATTTGCTACATAGAACCACAAATTAAATTGGACTTTGAACTGGTTGGTTGAGCAACTGAAACAAGCTGATTGCAGATATCTGCCGCTATCTGAAAAGGGGATTTGCCATTCAAAACTATTTTCTGATATTTTGTGGATTAAACAGCAAATCAAAAATACTAGCACTATGTGATATGATTATTAACTGTAGCTTAACTTTATCACAGATAGGTGCACAACGTCAGAGGTGCACGCATATACTTGTGACTGAGGCCACAGATGGGTGCATGTATTTGACGAATGATTTGACTGCTGTGTTTAATTTATATGCTAGACTGAATACTACAACAGTACAGCATCTATTATAATATCAGATGATGCCATACACGTATAACTCTTTAGATGGTAAGCTGAAACAAATGCAATAAGCGGACAGCTGGATATAAAGACTACCAGAGCAATGTCGGGCCAGAATTTCCCCACACATGCTTACACTTGCTACACTTGAGGTAATGCTGTGATTAAATTACATCAGAAAATTTCCTTAGGGTTTCACTGAGCTCGCTGGACCATTCTGAAATGTATTTGACAATTCGTATATTGAGCCAGGAGTTATTTTGACAAAGCAGGCAAGTGGAAGCACGGATGTTACTGGGTGGATCATTATCAAAGTGGTAATACCCTCGAACACACAAAATGATGAACGGCGTATCGAGAGAGGTACAGACGCTGCAGTCAGCTACACGCTATATTAGTGAATCAGAGTTTCAGTTTCAAAATACGCTACAAGATTTTAAACTGTATACAAAAACATGCTGTATGACTATTTGGGATGTACTGCGACTGGGAGGCGACCCAGAAATGTGTTAACTGAGGCGACAAATTGTATCCAAATTGTTTAATAAATGCTAAAAGTTCACAGAGAGAAATCTGGGGTTTGTGTAAATCTATATGGTCTAATATACTTTTATTTCATTGTGTTTTCTTGAGATTGCCTTAAAAGTAATATCGGTCAGCTGTGTGATCTGTGCGTTGTGATTGCTTTCTGATTTGCTGGAGCCTTCGAAATCTCGGCTTTCTCTGAAGAATGAGTGGCCAATTTTACTTTTCTGTCTCACCGTTACCTTCGTCTCTTTCACTCAGTGATTCTTTTTTTTAAAATATTGTAACCATGTCAAGGAACTGATAAGAGGACTCCTATGTGGGTTACTTCATATGAACACAAAACAGTGTACAAATGTCCATGTATACTTTTTACCCTAAGGCCACACTTGTTCACAGAGAAAATCATGTAACACTATTTTATCTTTTTTTTTGTCCTTGAGGGGAGAACATATTTGGATGTTTGGCCACTACTTTATTTGTGCCTGTCCTACAAACGCCCTCCATCAATTTCTTTGCGAGTTAGTTTGAAAAAGCATTGATTTATTGGCCTTGCAGCGTTTTTGGACATTAACAGTGAAAAAACAAATTTGATCTCAGAGGGAGTGTTGCTTCGTGTCCATTCTTGCAGCATGTCAGGTGTGTAACTCCAAGCCTGACTGAATTCCCAGATGGACTGAAGCCATCAGCACTGGCCAGACAGATGAATCTAAAGTAAGCAATGAGATTTCTGCCTTTCAGGACAAAATGGCATTCATGAACTTAGTGTGAAAGAGGTGTTTGGTCTAGACCAGGGGTGCCCAATCCCAGTCCTCGAGATCTACTATCCTGCAGCTTTTAGATGCATCCCTACTCCAACACAGCTGAATCAAATGGTGTGATTACCTCTTCAGCATGCCATCAAGTTTGGCAAAGGCCTGATAACAAGCCATTCAGTTGATTCAGGTGTGTCAGAAGAAGGGTGCGTCTAAAAGCTGCAGGACGGTAGCTCTCGAGGACTGGGATTGGGCACCCCTGGTCTAGACAATGCCTCCCCTCTTTTTAATGCACAAAATTGAGGCTTTGTTTAGAAGGCCCCTCACGTTCTGTGGTAGGTCAAAGCCTGTCAAACAGGGACTGTCAGAATACCTCCTGTCTTCAACAAAAAGAGGAGCACGCTGATCCCATTTAATTATTCACGACACTGGACTGGCAAGAAAAATAAACGGCACCCATCAGATAATGTCAGTGCTGGCTTCAACCGAATAAACACCCACGCAAATCTGTCACTACCTTGGTATGTTAGTAGTTTTCACAATATTTAAACATAAGTTGAATATCTGGCTACTACTCATGTTGCCTTCTCTTTTTTTTATGAAAACATTTCTTATTTTTGTATTTTCTTTTTGGCAAGAATCACAGGCATGTATACTCACACTGGGACCGTCTAGGGACCACCAGCTTAAATTAGTATGTCAGTAGTGATAAAAAAAAAAGAAAAGAAAAAGAAAACACAGCAATCGATCAGTAAAACAGATTTACTACAAAATAGCTTGAAACTACTTGCCCAACCAAAGACAGAGGTGTCACCACATTACTTTATATTGAGGCTTACAGAATAATTGGTTCTTCTTATTCTTCGCTGTTTTGAAATAGAAATCTACTCAGAAACTTAGATTTTGAAGTTGGCAAAGGCATGTGTTCGAGGTCTCCATGAAAGGCTTTAAAGAGGAAGCTTAAAGTAGCCTGGCTCGTGGGCATTGGTGCATTACATTATCTTCGCATATGCCCCCTTTGGAGACAGATTTTGTTTTCTGTTATGCGAGTGTTGCATACAGTTCTGATTATCCCTAGGCTTGCTCTGTTAGAAATTGTGAGAATGAGATCTAGACAAGCGGAGAGGAAGGCTTGCCCTTTAAAGTCTTCACAGCAACACCGTGGGAGTGAGAGAGAACGCCAGATCACAATTCAAAATCATAAAGCCACATACTGTAACGCCGGTTCTCGAAAGCAAATCGATGATGAAAAATAAAACAGCGCCAATGCTCTTGCTTAAAATGTACCACCCACAAAGTTGCTGCATTTCTCTCCTTTTGTTTCTAAAATGTCCAGAGCACAACCATTCAGGGATAGTGCAGCTGATTCTTCATCACATGCATCTATTACAGTTTGAGGGTTAAAAATGGCAATGCTGTTTTCTTTGTTGATTAAATGGCCTGTAGCTGGGAGGAAAACACGTTTTATGTATATTTGTGCCAAATACTGTTACCTTACTACACTATATTACATACTAGGTACAAACTACAATGCGGATATGTGTTATCTTGCTCAGGAATAAATTGTAGATATCACAGAGATAACAGAAAAGAGGGAAGGAGAGGGCTTAAAGATGCAAACAAATAAACAGAAAATCATAGTACACTGCATGTCCCTTGCTTTTTGAGCAACCAGGACGTCCCATGGCATGTTATATTTTGATATTTTCATAAACATGTCCTATTATTAGCTTGTCCTCCAGCACTTGTGACATCAGCCTGACTGGAGCAGTCTCCCTTCATGTCTTGGCTTTGCCTATTGCACTTGGTCTGACTCACCAGTGGACTGTGCCTCCCAGCTGGCCATAGGCTGACACTCTCTTCCACCTCATTACCAGGAAGGCCAGTGAATGAAGTGAATGCACCTCCTAGTCTAGTTAAAGGTTGGCACCTGGAGTTGTACAATACCGTATGTCATTTAATGCAGAAGAAAACAGATGCAATGAGTGAGTTAGGTAAGTATTCAGCAGCAGTTGGGAGACTTCTTCTGAATTTTCATATTTGCTCGCACGAGATGTAAATACAGGCTGCATGCATTTCCATTTTTTAATATGCCTCTTGCAGATTACTGATTTGTCAGTTGCCGTCTAGAGACTCACACAACACTCAAAGAATAGCAGGCCCAATTCACATTCATATCTTTAATATGCCCTCTGAAAACTGCCATGCTGACATTTCCGCTTTTTATTTTAGCTCAAAAGCAAATTAAAAATGTATTTAAAGTCGCATCATTAAACAAGTAATTTGGTATAATAATTTCTTCCACGATAACACAAGCTTTTTTTTTCTTGTTTTGTCTGTGAGCCTGATCTGTGTACGGTAATTGCAGTCATACTTCTTTTCGGAGAGAAACACAATGTATTCACTTTTTAAAAATAAATATTAACTATAGTTTGATGATGATTGTCTTATTCTGTTTAAATGAGCTGAGTTTTAGATTAAAAGTTGAATATGTTTCACATTAACTGTTCAGTTATCTGCTGCCTTTTATATTTAGCCCATGAAGTCTTTTTAAAGGGCAATCTCCATTACTATTAGGTTGTTTGGAGCAAAAGCATAAGGTCACCTTTGTTGCTTTCAGGGACCACACCAGCTTTGCAATTTGAAACTTTGCCATTTCGCCAAAGAGACTTAATTATGGATGGGCTGAAGTGAACATTTATCATATTTTACACCCAATATTATGACATATTTGTCAGGGCATTAATTTAGATTAATGGCATGGGAAGGGTTTTGGGTGATCTGCAAAGCCCTTGACAGCTCATCCCTTCAGAGTCAGATGGTTTTAATGAAGATGGTCTGTACAGTAGCGAAATGTACAATAAAGCTCAAACTATAAAAAATATTTTATGTGCTGTCTGTGCACATTCTGTTCAAAAGGCAGTGCCAGTGTTTAATGTGCAATAATTGTCTCAAAGTCCATTCACCTATTTAGGCTTGTGTGCAGAATTAAGAGGAAGCAGGTGCTGAAGCCAAATAAATAAATAAATGACACAGTGTGGGGGTGGGGGGGAAGGGGGGGGGGGGGGGTACTGTTCTTTTGATAAGAATAGATACAAAGGAAAGAAAAATAGGTTACTTAACAAGGGAGATATCACCTCAGACAGCTTTAGTGACCTTAGTGTTCATTCTAATTTTTGAATACTCTTATGCTTAAAGTCAGCACCTTCTCATTTGTTCCATCGTTAGTACAAAGTCATAAACATAGTGAATGTTAACAGCTTACTTTGCTGAAGGTTAGTCAGGCAGGTGTGTGACCACAAGTAGGAATACTTCAACCATTACCACAGTTCCAGCATTACAGAGCGCTGGGATTTCTGCATTATTCAAATGCATTTTGTGTCACTGTCATCTGTCACGCAGAGGACTGTCAAGTGTCATAAAAAGGTGGGTGGTACTGTCGTGCGCGTCGCGCCCGCTGCTGAACTGAAATGAACTTGACACATAGGAAGAAGCACATAAACATGGGATGAATATTTGTTGTGAGTGTGGATGGCTGTGCAGGGGTGGATGCATTCTGGTTTACATCCTCTCCTGCCTACTTACATGTGCAAAATCGTGCTGCTGTGTCTTTTAAAGAACTGCGCTCATAATAGTAAAGGAGTCAGGATTCCTAAGAACTGCAGCTAAGCAATGACATGCTTTGTTGAGCCACAGAAAATGAATTTTAATTAACCCTTGCAAAAAAAATATAGATTACTGAAATATTGCATTAATTAGCATCCGTTCAAGTCAGTTCATGAGATAGCAGTCAATACTATTCAACCAAAAACACGGTCTGTCTTGCCATATCAATATACTGATCAATGGCTGTCTTCTTCAGGTTTCAGTGATATCGTGGTTTGTGTCCTTATCTGGAAAAAAAGAAATAATTGTTGTTGTTTTTTATCAAAACATAGTAATCAAATATCATCTCTCCCCTCCTTTCTCTTTTCGCTTGTTTTAAAACACCGCAGAGAATTTACTGCTCCAACTAGCATCGGTCGCCAACTGCTTTGGATTCGAGTCACATCAGCTTGAGAGTCTCAATAATGCCCCTAAATGAGCCTAGTTCTCATTGAAGGAATTTCAAACACCCTACTTAGGTTTGATCTGCAGTCCACATTCCTATTGCTTTGTCCATTTACAGAATACGACCAAAAAGAAGTCTTGGAAAACAACAGGGAGCCCCAATTCCACTCATCCTGCCTTTAATATGGACGGAGTGGCATGCACATTGGTTGACTTTGGTTGCTTAGTAACAAGAAGCTAGGCATGCAAGTGCCTTCGCTGTTTTGGGTTTGTTTTTTTGTTTTTTATAGATTTAATTACGAGGCTGTTTTATAAGTGATAGGTGGGTTAGCTCATTTTGGAAATGTACCCATCTGAGACTATCTGTACTGACCCAGCTCAATATCACACAAACAAACCAGACATCTGCTCCGCTGCACTGAACCGAGGGGCAGTGCTGAAGAGCTGAAAGACTCGCAGAAAATATTTCTAGGCAATGCTTTTAATCCTTGATGCGCTTTACTGAGATTTCAGCTGCAAGTGAAATTAGAAACAATATTGCAGGCTCAGTAGCTAACATTAATAAACATTGTCATTTTCCAGGACAGAAGCTAAATCAAGCAGACATCAGAGCACTGAACCCCACTGAGTTAGCAAACAAAAGTCTTCTTGTTCTAACTCCAGAAGCTGCACTTTGTGCTGCTTGTGGCATTGCTTTCTCCTTTGCCCTCCCCTTGCTCGCTCAGAAAGGCTGCTGAATAGATAGATGGTGCGACTCTAGTGGGGTTAGATGCAGGAGGAGGTGGATAAAAAAGGGCATCGTGTAAGTGGAGAAAGCCATAATATGATGAGATTAACAGCTCTTTCGTTTTTTGTCTTCATCAGCTGATGTCTGGCCTGATTGCATGAATGTCTTGCATTATGAGATCAAATGAGCTATAGAGCTAACAAGACTGAGTCAACAGCAGCGTTGCCAGCTCTCGTGCTTCAGGCGTGTGGCACGTGCTTTCACCTTTAGTTTCATGCTCTCATGCTGCCCAAACTACAGTCAAGCCAAATACTGGGAAGCCCAAAGCCCTACTTTTATAGAAATAAAAACACGTAAGTTAAACAGGATGTTTTCTGCTCTATGAACTCTGTAGATCAGGCTTTTTTTCTGTGCTTCAGCACCAACACTGATCCATAAATATCGCAGAGCACAAAAGTCACTTCATGTGCTTAAGTTGCCAGAGGTGCACACACAGACCTCTCTTTAAGAGGTTATTAATGAGAGTCACCGGAATGGAATCCTTGTACGTCAAAGTGTTAGCTTTGTGCTTCCGGCTGTTTGTAGGACTCTTTCCTTTTAAATACCTGCAGCTTCACAGGGTTACCTAGAGGATCCATATGCTCTTCTACAAAAACAGCTGAACACATTAACACACTTGGTACAAGGGTGGTAAATTCATTAATTATTCATAACTATTAATTATTCCAGACACAGAGGCGAGATTGGTCAGGACCTAATGGCAAAACATAATCTGTAGTTTTTCTTTTTACCTGAGAGTTACAGTGTTACAGTGCTAGAGTTTAATCATCTGTTACACAGTGGACCTCCTCAGGTGAAGTCCTGAACTCCATCACAGACAGCAGTGTGTGTGTGTGTGTGTGTGTGTGTGTGTGTGTGTGTGTGTGTGTGTGTGTGTGTGTGTGGCAATCCCGGTCTAGAGGCGTACTGCCAGGCTTTATGTCTGAAATAGCTGCCAAGACATTTTAGTTTGAAACATAATTTCAACCTCATGGCGGCCACAGTGGGAATGTTATAGATTCTGAGATACTTCACAGCAAAAGTGAAAACTTTAACTTGCTGCTAGCTCTAGGGAAAAAGACATAAAAACTAATAAAAAAAAAAAAAGTCATAAAAAAATCATCACGTTTGGGTACAATGAATTTAATAGTGTAGTGTCTGAAAGTAATCCCTCGAATGACCTAAAGTTCATCTGTGACTGATCGTCTGTATCAAATTTAAAGAAATTCCCTCAAGGCGCACTTTAAATATTGCCTTCAGGAGAACGTGAAACAGGCAACCCAAAAATAAAATGTCTCCGACAATTGCTGTTGCTGCCGCAGAGGCATAATGCTATTTAAAGTACCTGCAGTGCTTCAGTCAGTGATGCTGATGATATGTTTTTATCGATTTTGTCTGTTCTTTTAAACACGCAGGACTATGTAAGGTTTACTTTATAGAAAGTGCAGGCAACAGAAAAAAAATTAGAGATGGCACGATACCACTTTTTTAAGTCCGATATCGATACCGATATCATAAATTTGGATATCTGCCGATACCGATATGAATCCGATATAGTTTGTTTTTTAATCAATAAAACTGTTTTTTTATATCTTGCTCCATTTTGTATAAGTTCATACTCAAGTTTAAATAAACAACAACACTAATACTATTCTGTTATACCTGTATTTAAAAAATGCACTGCACCCAAAATATTTCATAGTTCAGCAACACTGATCAATCTAATAAACTTAAACCTACTCAATCCTTCCTATTCTGGTATTTTACAGAGTACTTAGCAGAAATATTAAGCAACCTAACTAATAGGGTTGCAAACTCCCAGCAAAAAAAAAAAAAAAGGAAACCACCCCCCACCCTCCACCTCATGATGCTTAATCGACATTATCAACTTTAATTTGATGCAGTGTGGGAAAAAATGCACAGAAATAAATTATTTTTCAAGAATAATTAAATAGATTCAACATCTTTCTTCAACAGAATTGCAGAGATGGTATCTTCCCAAAGGAAAAAGTAGTATAGCTTACTATGGTATATTAGACTTAAAAGTTACTATATACAGTAATGGACTTCTATACATTTTACATCAGATTAAAACTTTGGGTGTAAGATTTGGATAATTATTTATTAAAAGCTAGACATTTTAAATGAGAATAAGAAAGAAAAGTATGTCTTTGTGCCCCCATTTTTCCTGTTAATGCCTTATTGGCCCCCCTGGCTAAACTTTGCTAGCTCCGCCCCTGCACAGTTACCAGCCGTCAGCTATGTAGAAAAGGATCCTGGTGTAGAAAGTAATATTAAATAAATTCTAACAACAGCTTATCAAGCTTAAACGTGCTGCTGTTGTTCAGCCGCTGGTTTCCTCTTTCTGGTGCAAAGTGGGCCAAAAACAAAGAAGAGAGACGGACTCACGACAGAAAAGCCGATCAGCTGATCATTGATCAGTTTCATGATTGAAGTAGCAACAGGAAAGAGAGAGAGGGAGAGAGAAGAGGCAGTCGCACCATATATCGGTTGTTAAGCTTAATGCTGGAATGCTTTACAAACATTCAGAGATGAACTTACACACTTGCTTTACTTCTCTACAAATACATCACGTGAGCACACTGCTCCGACGTGCTACGGATATGAGCCGAGTTACGCCGTGTCACAAGTTTTGTAATGTGCTTTTTTGATATTTAATGGATCGGATTCCTTTTTTTATTTCTCTCCGATATCCGATCCAGTAATTTACGTCACTATCGGACCGATACCAATGCGTAATATCGGATCGGTCCATCTCTAAAAAAAATACATCAAATCAGTAAAAGCACCACCTGTTTCCTTTCTCCTAGAAACAGTTATGCACAGCTTTCTTCTTCTCACTGACAATCATTATTTATTATTCTGGCTGCATGTGTGGGGTCACTGTTATGACTGAGAATGAATTTGGCACCAATTAGGTGCCTCCCCAGTGGTATATCATGTCACCCAAAAATGTATGTCATAATTCATATTTGATTACTGTTTATACACATTTTAACCACTGAATGCAGCAGTAAAAACTACCAGCTTTATTTATAAGCTAATTTGTGGGTTAATGAATTCTTCCCCTAAGCAGCCCGTGAAGAAACTTGCTTTGTTTAATAAATGCACTAATAAAGTATATTTAATAATAACTTTAATAGGCACTGTAGGCTCCCATTACACTTATTTGTCATCAGGTTTACGACAATAAATTTAATGCCGGAGTTAAAGTTAAACAGTTTATTAAAACCACATTAGGCGGTATTTTTGCAGCTAAAGAAGTCAGCAATATTAGTTTAATAGAAAGCTGTGTGCTGCATCAGCATGAGTGGATATAAGGGTAAGTTGACCCTCAACAGATATACTTTACAGATGCGATGGTGTAACTGCATTATAAAATAATAGCTGCACTGGGTTGAGTTTATGGAGGTCTATGGAGGCAACAGTATTATATCTGGGCGTTACCCAGATCTCACGCAAGAGGAGAAAATGAGAAAACGAAAAAGGAGAAGTGAGGGATTGAAGCTGTAGTCATGAAAGACTGTGTATCCTGCTCTTCTGAGATTCCCCTTGGAAGTTGCTTTGGCTGTGTGCATCTCATGGTTAAAACACGAAAAGTTAAAGCGGACGTCTCTAACGTGCGGTACAAATGTGGCTTTAACAAAGCAAAAGAGCCCTTTCAGCTAATTGTAAGTTGATCACGGGGGAGGTCACTCGATGCATGCTGCCAAGCCGTGGCTGACCGAGGCATTAAAAGAAGGAGAAACAGGAGCAGCTCATTTGTAATGAATTATTAAGAATGTCATATAATGAATCCTGTCTCCTGTCTCTGTGGGGTGCCTGGAGACACCGGAATTGCTGATTGCTCTAACTTCAAATGAATGTATTGCATTTTGCATTAACTTATAAATATAGTCATGGAGAAAGTGTCTGGGCTCATTAGTTTGAGCTATTTACATGTCACTATGTATTAGATGAAAAGCTACATATATTTTGCAACTTTACAAATAATTATGCTCAACACACAGAATGAAGCAGTATTAGCCGTTCTCCAAATACCAGTATTTGGTTTAAATATTTGTAGTTCTATCAGCAGTATACACAATGCCAAATCTGTAATCACAATAAAAGGTGTTTGCCACTATTTCTATGGGCAGAATTAACACACAAAAAAGAAAAGTAGTGTCATTAAAGTGACCTTGATTTATCAATAGTATTGCTGGGTTGCATCCCACTTATAATGCTCTATGCTTGCCTGATGCCCCTGAAGAATAGCTGTCTTTAATGTTCTTTGAGTATTAACGATGGACTCATGAGGAAATACATTTACTGTCCCTATTTATGTGCATACCAGCCATTATAGATTACTGGTACTGATGCTTTGGAACAGCTGATCTTGTCATTGAAAAAGAGCTATGCAAATGTGGACAGTGAAACCTGGAAGAAACCTCAACAAGTAATAAAAGTTTGCTTTGAAAGAAGAGAGACAAATCAATAATGTTATGCAAGCAGACCTTTGATTAATTTGAATTGGTCTGCGTTATGTAATTTACACAGTCTGGTATAACAGCATGGTATGGGTGAAGTGTTACCAAATGGTATCAAGTTATGTGTTCTCTTATGAGAGCAGAAATAGAAGCTCAACATATGTAATAGCATTCTGGGTATGTGCTATCAGAAGTAAAGCAAATGACTGTTATAGAACCAGCTATGGATATGTGCGTGAAACTGTCACTGATGCCCCTCGGCTACAATTCATATCTAAAAGGAGGTACATCTGTCAAAGACCAAATTAGGAAATATCTTGAATGATTATATATGTTGTGGTGGGTAGCTGGTTGGATGTGACTGGGACTCATGAGCTGGTCTTCAAATAAGGACCGGAGAACAGGAGCTGTGTGGGAGCTGTTGGAATAGTTCTACCAAGCACTGGATAGAAAAGCCAATGAGAAAGACTACCAAGGCGTTTTATTTTAGGTTAGGCTAAAGTCCTTACTGTCTTGTTTTTGATTTGCATAAACAAGACACTTTGTGCAAACTACAGAAATACCAAACCGATTCCAAAAAAGTTGGGATACTGTGCAGGGTGAATCAGAATGCAATGATTTCCAAATCTCATAAACCCATAGTTTAATCACAATAATAATCACAATAACTGGAAAAAAAATATACCATTTTCAGGAAAATATAAGATCATTTTGAATCTGATGGCAGCAACACATCTTGAAAGGTAAGACATGTTTACAACTGTGCAGCATTTCCTCTTCTTGTATAAACATCTGGGAATTGAAGAGGCCAGTTGTTGGACTTTGCTGTGGAACGTTGTCCAATTCTTGTCTGATATAGGATTGTAGCTGCTCAGAAGCCCTGGGTCTTGTTGTATATTTTGTTTAATGATGTGTCAAATGTTGTAAAAGGTCGGAACTGCAGGCAAGCCAGTTCAGCACCCTGACTCTTCTACTAAAAGGCCATGCTGTAGTAATAAATTAGATGCAGTATGTAGTTTAGCATAATCTTGCTGAAATATGCCAGTTCTTTTTGGATTGAAGAACCTGGTACCTTACTGATGGTGCCTTTTCACATATGCAAGCTGCCAATTCCATAGGCAATAATGCATTCCCATACCATCAGAGATCCAGGCTTTTGAATTGAGTGCTCATAAAAAGCCAGGTGGTTCTTCTCATTTTTGGTCGACAGTGTCCATATTTTTCAAAATGAATTTGAAATTTCAATTTGTCTGGCCACAAAACAATTTCCCACTTTGACACAGTACATTTTAAATTAGGCTAACAGCAGCATTATATGGCTGATGCCTGATTGAGTTTTAAACTGCATCTGAAAATGGAACTGTGAATTGTGTTTATAGACAATCATTTGTCTGAAAGGGTTCCTCAGCCCATTCAATGATTTCCATGACAGACACCATGTCTGTTTTAAATGCAGTGAGCCTCAGCCAGCCTGAGGACCTGGACTCTGGTAACCCTGTGAAGCTGCTAATGTCGATTTTCAGCCTTGTCCTTTGCGCACAGAGATTTCTCCAGATTTTCAGAATTTTTTCAGATGACATTATGTATTGTAGACAATGAAATATTTTGTCTTCATAATATTATGTTTAAGAACATTATTCCAAATCATTCGAAAACATTTGTAGACTTGGTGAATCTCTCTTCCTCTGTATAATGCTCTTTTTTTAATTTCTAATTTTTTATATATACAGTCATGTTACTGATCTATTGCCAACTAATTGCATTAGTTGATAAAAGTCCCTCCAGCTGTTCCTTTGTAGTACCACTTAGTTTCCCAGCCTTTTGTTCCACAATGCGTAAACTTTTGAATGTGTTGCTGCCATCCATCCATCCATCCATTCGCTTCCGCTTATCCTTTCAGGGTCGCGGGGGGCGCTGGAGCCTATCCCAGCTGTCATAGGGCGAGAGGCACACCCTGGACAGGTCACCAGTCTGTCGCAGGGCCAACACACAGGGACAGACAACCATTCGCACTCACATTCATACCTAGTGACAATTTGTGTTGCTGCCATCAAATTCAAAATTAGCTCATATTCTATTTAAAATGATCGATTTTCTCATGTCTACTGTGAATAAAAAACTGGCGTATAAGATTTGTAAATTACGTTTTTTTTACATTACTTAATTTTTATGTAGAATTCTCAAGGAGTGTTAAATGTTAACAAAATAATCACGATGTTTTGGTAAAAATGGTTACTTGAGATTAGTGCCAAATAATACCATCAGCAGATACTGCTTTAGCCATGAATATAAACATGGGCGCTAATAATTATAAGCTGTGAAAAGTATGCTAATCTTTGCCTGTTTATCCAACTAACAGAACAAATCCCTAGAATTCCTGACATCTGTGAAGCTGTAACAAATGAATGTGCCAAGATCCCAACTTGATTGATCAGGTAATAAAATAACGTTTAAGAGATAAAGATTTATTTTCTTGATAATGACCCGGTAATGCCATAATTCTAGGGATCCTGCCATTTCATGGTAAATATGCATAAAGTGTTCATAAAAAAGTAATCTAAGAGCTGTTTTATTTCATTCATTATAATTATTTACTCGTATCTTAATCAAATTTTCTGCCCAGTGGTTGGAAACTGGTTCTTGAGAGCCAGGAAAGTGAAAAGACATAAAATGGCCTCAAGCGTGTGTGACTGGATGATAAAAGAAGAAAACTGGAAAAAAAAAAGAATAGTAGTTGTAGTTGACGAATGCTTGATGACAAGCTTGCCTAAATCTATAGCATATCCCCACAGAATGATGACAAGCAGAGTGAAACCTATGTAAATTTAAGTCATAAAATAGCATTCTTTACATCTACAGATCAGATTTTTATTCACTCGTTTATATGTTTAGGTACTTTATTAATACACAAACATGCTACCGATGAACACGCTACAAGAAATTCTCCATTTTAACATTTCAAGTCATTTTCTTTCTTTTTTTTTAAAAAAGTAAAGTAGTAGAATAAGTAATGTCAAATTATTAGTTTTGTATCTAAGCTGCTGTAAAGTTAGAATTCAGAGTTCCTATTTATACACACAGCAAAGAGTTAAACTGTATGAAGTTCTATACTAATGCAGTAGGGAAATTTGTTTATTTTGGGGAATATGATGAGAATTATTAAACACAACAGAAAAAAATATATATATAAAATTATATATAGAAATGCTTGCTTGATTATGGGGAACTGTAGCAATAATGAATATTATAAAGATAATCAGTTAAACCACAATTGAAGAACGTAAAGTTACTTAATAAAAAGTAAATTTAAGTAACTAAAGGCAATATTTAAAAGGGAATTTAATTTAAATGAATATAACTTAGAGAATGAAACACAGGCACCATCTTTAGATACATAGAACACTCACTGCTAATGCTACAACAAACAAAGACACAACAATAACACAACAACATAGACACTATTGACACATACACAAAATAAACAAAATAGTGGATAAATGAATGACTGTAAAAGCAGAACTTAGAGAGAAAATACGCAACTTTTGAGTAAATGTTGAGAAGCAGTAATTGTTCCCTCGAAACACCTGATAAATTGAGTGGTGTTTAAAATTGTGTCTCCAAAAAGAAATGAGGTAATAGTAAGTTCAGTATTTTACTGAGTACAGATTGTTCATACCATTGGGATTAGTATATCTTTAAGAAATACGAGGAAAATACTACATAAGAAAGATTATTAACCATTAAATTTTGTCAGACAAGAAAACATATTTCTTACTAGGAATGTTCATGGGGACTAATTTGGTAGTCATTTAAATAACAGAAAATCTAGTTTAGACTAGATTAGACTAGACTAGGGTTAAACTAGTCTAAAAGACAGAAAAAGATTTAAAACTGATCTCAATTTAAATCAACAAATTTAACCTGTATTGTGTTGATATATTAGGAGCTATATGGAACTGTATAACATTGCAAACACAAACAACGTCTGATTAGTTTAGAGAGTCTTGTTAAACTAAAGCTAAAGCTTTGGAAGATTTAGCTGTTACCTGGAAGGGAGGTCTGTGCTGACAGATTTAAAATGAGGTGAAAAGGTGCTTTCATGCATTATGATCCATATGCTTATCCATGTGTTGGGAACAGAAAATCTATATGACTCTTGTGAGTCATGTAGAGTGTATTAATACATTTCTGCATCTCTAAAACATAAATGAACAGAAATGTTATACAGTCTACTTTTATTCCATTCTTTGCATCTTAAATGCATCCTTCTATGTAACCATGTCTTTCTATATATTTAGCATATATTTAAAAAACAGTCTGTGCATATAATTTCATATAATTTACATCTAATACATCTTGGTTTAATCCTGCTGTCCTATGCCTGCATAGTTTTCTGCTGTAGTACATGGTACAGTATGCCCTCTGATTACCCTTTTTTTTTTACATCATTTTATGTCCAGGGAGATTCAATTACTGGCTGAATATTGTTGATTTATGTGACCATTCAGCACTGCCTGGATTTAAAATCAGGAGGAAATGCAGAAAATATGCATTCATCAGTGACACTAAATACCATAATGAGGTGAAAGGATAGTCAGGAATAAAATGGTTCCCTCAATGTTGCGCACTATCCTTTTCTAACTATCTAACTCTGTGTTTTGGGGGAAAATGTAGTTATTGATGCCCTTGAACTTCTGCTTAGTTTAATAAATTCTAATTAGATTAGAACCAGGGAGTGCATGAAAAGGCAGCGTCTTTTTCTTTGTTGATTAGGGTGGAAAAAAATATATGCATATGGCTACATTTTGTGCACTGAGAAGTTCATTAAAACTGCTTTCACAGAAGAGTAAGAGAAGCGAAAGAAAATGTTTTTGTCATTCAGGCTCACATAGACATCCAATTTTGTTTGTTGTGTGAGAAACACAAAATGGACAAGCGGTTGCCTTCGAGGGAAGCGGATTTCTTTTTAGTGTGACAGCAGTGAATAAGTATTTTATCGATTATAAGTATTGATTAGCTAATGCATGTACTGCCACATTTATCATGAGAATCTGTCAGAATATGAATCAAATTAAATGTAAACATTTGGAGGTAAAAAAAAAATCCCAACAAAGTGGGAGATGTTATATGAACACTGACTGGGATGAATTATTTCCTGTAAATTAACTGCTCCTGGTACCATCAGTGAGTTGACAAAGGGATATGCTTTAAATCACCTTCAATTTTTAAGGCTTACTGCACTTTTAACCAGAGGCAGAAGACCTTAGAGCTTTGACTGCATATCAGACAGGTACATCGACAATAATGTGAACTGGCTGACAATAGGTCAGACAGGCTATTCAGCCAAAGCTATTGGGCGGCTTGGGTGTCATGAGCCTTTAAAACTCCACGTTCCTCTGCAGTGAGTGTCTCACCAGCTCCCTATTTCAGTGCTCTGCAGTGCACAGCTGAATGGACAGCAGCCATTGTGTGCCCAGATAATGCACTTCAATCATCCTTAATGTCATCATAGCCAAAAAGGCCCAGAAGCTCAGTTGAAGAGGCTTTATTTCCCTTCATATCCAAGACCAAAATACAGGGGCTTTAATAACAAGATTAAGGACTGTGATTGTTTAGCGCTAATTATGCTGACCAGCTGTAGAAAAACCATGTTGTGTGTATAAAAAGGGAAATGTGCAAAAGTGTGACTGTTGCAGATGCAGCGTTGCTTGAAGCCTCCAGGTGAAAGGCAGTTAAGCAGTCACGTTAAGGAAAAGCTGATGTAACATAATTTGTTGTGTTCAACATTCTTTTTACATAACACTTAATATTCTGGACATGGCAAGCTGCAGGGAAAGCTCGTGGTGTGGTAATCAATTCCATACAATGGCCAACGGTAAGATGTTGAATGGCTAATTGACCACAGTAATGGTGCATGTCTATGTGGTGGTGGACGATGGAGACGTGCACATTAAAAAACAATTAATTTCCAATACTAATGTCACTCTTGGCTGCCTCTGCTGCTGCATATAACAAGAAGCTGTCACTGAGAAGTCATTTCGTACTCCATCTAGGATTTGATCCAAGGAAGACAAAGTTAGAAGGTCTTTTTGGTGTTCCGAGGTACATTTTGTGTTTACTTTTATTGAGATTACGTGAGAGTTTAGGCTTCTCTTTAGGTTAATGAGTTTATTTAGCACTTCTCTTTCTTTCTTTGTAAGAAATTAATGTCATGGTCTGGTCATGGACGGATTACATTTTCTGCTTCTAGCCACTGAACCAAATTTCTTTTACTCGTGTTTACACTAAACTATTTCAGGCTTCAAGCTTCAACTTTGTACTTTGCCAGCTCCACACGGCAACAAGACATCATGTTAAAATTTTGTGTAATTTTACCATCCATTCATCGAGACATGTCTGTGTTCAGCCATCACTGATGAATACTGCTTTTGGTTGTGAGGTGGGTTTTTTGTTTTTGGAAAATGTTTGCATAGAGTTTTAATTCATGTCGGTTGTTAGCACTCACTGCAATTATATTAAACTCCAAAATAATCACAAAAAGACAGTAACCTAATTTCCCCTTCAATCCACATGTAAGAGAAAAGCCTGATAATGCAGATATTGTTCTGAAAGCTGTGGGAGACTACACAAACATCTTTGTTGGTGTCACATTTGTTGACAAGGTAAACAAAGCACCTTTTTTTCTACTGATGAAAAAAATGCAGATTTTATCTAGAGTAGTGTGTGTGTGTGTGTGTGTGTGTGTGTGTGTGTGTGTGTGTGTGTGTGTGTGTGTGTGTGTGTGTGTTATCTCCTATTAGCACTGGCAATACAGCTGTTTGTACATGTGCTGTCTAGTTAAGGAGAAAGTCCAGAGAAGGAGAAATTTGCAAATGAACGGGAATTATCTTTCATTTGTTTACTGCCTGGTCTCTTATCATTTTGTATGAGGTTTATTTCAGAAGCTTCTAGTGGATAATAACCCGGAACCTTCTTCAGGACCCCTCTGAAAACATCAGAAATTAATTATCCTGATTTTTTTTCTAATGTACTTTTCCTTTTCCAATTTCCCTCAAGTGTTTTGGCCTATTGAAATGACAATTATCTCTATTAGTTTAGTATTTAGCTTCTCTTTGATCTTTTCTTTGATATGCAATCACAGGTTTCTGGATGCTGGCATTAAACCTGAAATATTTACCCAGCATGATTTAATCATTGTTGTTAAGACTTTTCATGGTTTTTGTGACAGAAAGTAGCAAATGTTACTTATTTAACTTTGCTTTTCTGTTACAAAAAAACTTACAGAGAAAGGCAAGAAAAGACTTTACAGAAGCTAAAATAGGCCAAATTAAAACGTAGCACACAGTAACTTTGTGTTTGTGAATATTATGGCTTTCCAGAGATCATCAAGTGGTTAAATCCCCTGACTCTTGAACTAAATGCTCCTCTTGTCCTGGGACTGAATCCCTACAGAGCTTCCTCTCCTATGTTTCCAATTCTCTGGCTCCCTAAACACTTTATTACAGCCTAAACAGAGAATACAGAAGCACTGCCACCCTTATTTTAAAAAGAAAACTGTACGGAGATGGTAGGAGTTCACCCTTTTCATTTCTCATAAGAAAGGAGAGATTTGCTTAATTTGTGGTTGTTAGTAATAAAGAATTCTGACAAAGAGTTTGTTTTATGTAGTTTGAGGGGTGTTATTTATCCATCTATTTAGAATAAATTCTTATTAATTGCCCATTTTAGTTTAACAAAAGCACAAACATTGCTGTATTTTGTACTAAAATATAGCAGGAGTGTCATATGAACTATAATAAAGCTGGAGCTGTTGGTTATATGGTCTTATTTGAAGAGCTGAATATGAAGAGCTACATTATAATGTCTCCATGCAATCTGTCGGGACAAACAAAAAGTGAAAAATAAAATTCCTACTAAATGAATGAAGCCTAAATTTTGTATGTGCTTCATAATAAAATATTGCAGTCAGGTACAGGCACGCTTTGTTTCAAATCTTGTAATAACTGAGATTGTCTCATGTTTCCCGACTTGGCATCAGAATCCATTAAATGAAAATCCAACTGCGCTGTTGTTATGCCCTGACTTGTCTGAGGACATTTCCGCATCGCTTCTACATCCCTTGTAATTATTTTGGAGAGCGTATTTGGTTTAACATGAGCTTAGCCAATGAGCCAAGACAGGGCATGTTGCAGGCATCTTCCTCATGACTAACTTGCATATGACACAATGTTCCCTGTGCTGATAGATGCAGGGTGGCAGTCTGAAGCAGTGGGTTTTACCACTGCAAAAGGATCCGACGTGATTGGTGCTGTGGAAAAGCTGACAGCATGAATTATGAAAGTCTCATTAGGGCTTGTTGGAAATGATTTATCTTGCTACGAAATATGGTCATCCGACCACATTTGCTTCCATGGTTACAGAGTTCATATTGTGTTTTGCTCATTTAATTTCTTAGGTGTATCATTTTCTGTTTATTAGTGAGGAATTTCCATGAATGGCGAACCATGACTCTATTAAATCGAAGGTCACTACTTGGTATGCCAAGCAAAATGGCTCAGAAAAGGACAAGGTAGGCTCTTTGAAAATTGGCTGCAGTCACAAAGGTGCTAAAAAATGTGTCGTGTTTCTCACTTGACAGATGCATTGCTTGGCATGGTGGCGTTGAGCTTGGCAGTGTGCGTGACTGCCAGGTCATCTACTGTGGTTGTACGTTTCTAAACCGATGCCAGGAGTTGCTGCCATAGTTTTTCAATGTCCCTTAGGTGGTGAATTGTAGTAAAGCATATCTCGGTGAATAATTTTGTAAAATTTACAGCAGCATATTAAGATCATACCCTGCTGCCAGAATAAATACATAAATACATCTCTTGTTTTGAGGTGACTGGCCAAAACAAGAGAATATTTCATGAAATGCTTGAGACTGGTGTCCCAGATTTGAAAGCCATCAGTATTTCTATACAATTCATATAACCTGACTTCCCTTTCTGAAATGGTTTCATTAGTAATCAGCTTCCATCCTTGTTTCTGTCAGTGCACAGTAGTCCTTTCAGTTGTGTCCCTGCAGCAGCCCCACTTTTAGTCATGGCTAGTTCAACAGTGTGGCTTTTTGAAAAGGCTGGTGATTTTGCAAGTTATAAGCTGCAATCTTGGCATTGCTTTCACTTTAAAATGCTCCATAGGCGGATCTATTTTCTGATAGCACCATGCAGCTAAACTGAAAGCACGACATATGCAGTTACCCACACTGTCAAGCACTGGTGCATCTTTGCAAAAAAGATAACTTTAAAATGCATGTCTATATTTTATCTTGTTTCATTTCCCCCCTCTTAAGAGAACCAACGTGCAGTCTACTTGCCAGAGGTTGATTTGCAAGCATTAGTTAACAACCACAATAATGCAGACGGTGCTTTTTGCCTCATTCTTTTAATATAACTCAGCATTTGGACTGTGGAGTCAGCATATAAACTGTGTGGCTTTTGACGGTATACATGTTTGGATCAGTTGAAATAATATAAAAACAGAATGCTGATGCCCATTCCCTGAAGTGTATGGAAAAAGAGGAGGAATGATCTGCTCACGGCACCCAGCAACAGGGCTTCTTGATGCAGTGCTTTGATAACGTCAGAGCTCCATCTAGGTTGCTTTGTGAGGTACTGCTCAATAACCTTGTGATTTAACATTGTGCTGTAAATTATCAATGCAATTTCCACTCATTTGCCTACACATCAGTGATGCAAAATATATCCTCGCTGCTAAGAACAGCCTGCATTCTGAGTGCTTGTCTCACCACACTTGCTCCATTTTTAGGCGACTTCACATGACTTTTCAATGAGGTGCAGTGGCAGTTGCACAGAATTCTAATTTGGCTTCAATCTAAGTCATTAGGAGAGTCAACAGGAAGCAAACAGATGGCAGAAGGAATATGATGGATAATTGTGTGTCTCAGAGGACAATTCGTAATTTGTATCTGATTCCGTGCAACCCCCTCATTTTCTTAATTAATGAAGGACTAATTGAGTTTTTTACATTGGCTCAAGCATATGGTCCCACCAATAGTGAAGGGTTTCTATAATGGTGGTAAGGAGATATCTTGAGGACAACGGAATCAATTTTAAAGACTGTTTCCGGATGGCCTAACATGAGTCAGTTTGGACATGGGAGTCTATTCATGAGCTAAAATATGATGCATCTTCATTACATCATAATCATTGTTATGAGTCATCATCAGTTATCATCACATGTGTTTACTTTTGGACCCTAAAAAGTAGTCTTCCACTGATACTCAGAGAACAAAATGTACTGTCCTGTTTGAGTAAAAATAAAACTTGGTAGTCGAATCTGTACTCTGAATAAATGTATATTTGATGTTTTTATATCATGTTTTCCTTATGTGCTCCACTGTTACACATTATGACTGACTTCCTTGGACTTTTTTGTTGTTTTGTTTGTTTATTAGAACGTTTCTTTCTTTCTTTACTGCAGTATACTCATTGTTAATTAAAGTTATGTTCCTTTTTTGTACAGAACAATCCATAATCCATCAGAAAAGCCTGTGATCATTTTTCTGCATTGATGTTTATGTTTGAATAACAAAGCAGCGAACGGGGCCTTTAGCACAAATAAGACTTTGTTCAGCTATTAATTACAACACAGCTTTTTTTTAGCACATTTTCATTCTTACCCTTTTTAAAGACAAACGTCTAGGTTTTTAGGATCTTTAAATATATTTCCATTGTAATTCATGACTTGAACATAAGTCCTAAATATCTAAAAAGGTACCTACTACCCAGAAATATGACTACATTTGACCAAAATTTGTCAGCCTCAGTAGCATAGCTGTTGAGTAATGGATCAAAGTCAAGCCTGAGCTTGAGGGGTATTTCTCTTCCTAGTCTGTATGGACCGTTGTCTCTATTTTTTGAGAAATTACACTTTTCAAAGTGCAGCTGTAATGAAGTGCTTCTCATTAAAAGCTGCGTTTGTGACAGTCAGTCAGTCAGGCAGGAATGCATGGAGGGCAGTAAGTGAGGTACCCCTGATAGAAGCTACTCATAGCAACTTTGGAGTAAAGGCTCATTTCATGCAAGGTTAGACACATCCGTCATTGGACATGGGTCTGGCTTTTACTACCTTTCAATGAAATTACACATGGAATGTGTCCACATATTGAAGATGGACCTGGAAACGGAATGTCTACCACTGGACTCTGTGGCCGCCGTGATCACTTTCAGTGTTAAAAATCCACCGTAGGCAGCGAATCAAAGTCGAATGTTGACAAAGGTCATGGATCCAGGGAACTTGTGCTCTCTTTGATAGTGTGCAAAGTCTTTGTTTGTAATGTGTTTTTGATGCAGTCAGTAGTCACACATTAATTAAATCAAGCATGAATATCTTTGTAAATATGCCCACTAATTAAGCTTTAAGCCCCAAAAATCAGGCTCACATGAATAGTTTGCTCTGGGTTTAAAATATAAAAACACCAGGCTATTCTTCTGGTGTAAGCATCATATGTAATAATCTGCAGAGGTTACAGTCCTGTGGTGACAAGGTCGGTGCTTCCATGTCCATAATCTGAGCAGACATTTTGTAACATTTTGACCAAATACATATTTCTCATTATTGTTTTGGCTGCTCCACGGTTGTCGTGGCTGGTTCTGCATGCAGCACTGGCTTTTCTAACAGATGTACCTCTGGAAATCTAACTGGAACAAAGGCGCTATTTTTCTTTCCATTCCAGAGTGGCCACACATATCTCGCAGTAAGATCAACTTGAGACTAGCCACTCAATCATTTCAGCTCCTTAAAGTTGAGAGGAAGGTACTTTTGCTCAAAAAAGCCTAATCTGATTCTCAACCTCTTTATTACTCACCTGATTTGTTGATACTCCCAGACGGGCAAGCAAAATGGCTGCCATTACAAAACTGATGGCACAGCATGGTAATAGAATTTGCTTGCACCTTTTTAAAGGATCCATTTTATTTTTATTTTTTTTGCACTTACTGAAAATAATTGCAGTTTTGATGCTGCATTACTGAATGGAATGCTAATTCTGCTTCTTCAGTTAGCAAATTAGGAGCTTTTAAAAATGTAAAACGCAAGAAGAGTGTGTGCATTAATTTGTCTGAGGTTTTGTGTATGGATTTGGTAAGAACTGTTGATAGATAGATAGCATTCCTTCAGTTATCAGTACTTTTATGCATTAACTATAAACCAAACATATTAAAAAAAGTAGTTAAGGTGTACATTTGCCATGGCCCTGGCCCCATGTTAAAATGTTGTAGACAGAAAAAAGCAAAATGTGGTTATCACTGATTTATTCACCAAGGACTTTGAAGCAAATAGACCTCCTTTAAGCCAAAGGAATTCCTCCACAAAAAATGTTGCCTATTTCTGGAAAGAAATCCCAGTATTTCTCATTCTGAAATTAGGCTAATAGGCACCAAAGTAGTTGTATTGCGTTTCTTGTCCAAAAATTGCATGCTTTGCCAGTGAAGCATTACATCGAGGTTATGTGCAAGAAAAACTAAGTGAACGAATCAGTCACTGCAGGGTAGCAAAGAAAGGTAACAGTGATGGATTTCTCTAAATGGCATTGTCTTTCCTTTGTTGCGGAAGCATGATGGATATCAACAATAAGTATGCTCTTTAGTCCTGACTGAGAGAGAGACATCTCATAAATCTTAAACTTAATTTTCTTTCAAGCACACATTTTAAAAGTTCTAAATACTGGACCAAACTTCAAAATAATTCTGTCTGAAATGGAAGAAATGTTTTCAAGTAATGACATGCTAAATACATCAACTGCGCTCTCTGCCTTGTAACACAGTGAAGACACATTGTTTTGGGGTGTCTTTGACAAATGACAACAGCCTATCCCTCCAGTTATTAAAAATCTGGTTTCTCTCTCATATTCATCCTTACATGGCTACAGGCTTGAATACAATCCCAAGTAGTTCAATTATACCTTATTTCCCTGTACTTTTCTGGTGTCGTGTTTTGACATCTTGCTTCTTTTTTTTTTAATATAAATTCGACCTCAGGCTGTCTAAACACAACATTAGGATTAACATCTTGGCTTTGTGGCATCAAAAGAGGCTCCAATCTCACGGACTTAAAACTGAGATGTCTTCTGCGCTAAATCAGCCAGCACTAATTTGTGTACCAACAGGTTGAGCCTTTTTAATAGCTGCCTGTCCAGACTGATTTAGAAATAATCACTCAAATATCAGCCACAAAATGATGAATCTGTGACTTCGAAGAAAGACTTGTATTTAAAAATGTGTTAAAAATGTGTGTGTGTGTGTGTGTACTTGCGCTGTAATAATTGCCATCCAAATATCTTACTGACACCACTCTTAATGACATGCTGCAGTGCCTTTGTTGCACTGTTGATCATCAGCTGCTGATTAGGTGTGACTGGCTGCAAGGCTAATATCACCGCTGAGCTGATCAATGTTTCGCAAAGGCACATAATCAACACCATGAAAAAGTATGATAATCATCGATGATTCATGAAGCCAGCGATGTTGATTGGTATCTAAAAATGACAATACAGATTGTCACAGCCCCTGACACCATATGTCCTTTTTGATACCTGAACTGACACCAAGGTCATTATGCTTTGCACCTTTTTGTTTTTTAATCATTGCTTGCACTGAATGCTACTGTTGGAAATGGATATTCATTCAAAAAGACGCATCACTTTAAGGGCACCCAGCTAGCCCCACTGAGCCAAGCAGCAAGCGAGTTTTACTGTATGCCGTCGTGTAGATTTTAGTGTTTTCTTCCATTTGTATGAAATAATTAAAAAGCAGCGCACGCTGTTATTTTTAAAAAATTTCCCACAAAGAAGCAGGCATTCAGACTGACTAAATCAGACAGGCCTTTTATTCTGCCAAATGAGGAATTAGTTTATGATTCAAGACACCACAGGGTAGAGCATGAAACACTGTAAAGCAATAACATGTCAGAGTATCTGCAGCAGTTAGCCTTACACGGCTGAACGTTAGATGAACTGCCTGCTGTTTGTCCAATCATCAGTGTACCTGCTCATTCTTTGTACGACAAAGAGTTCACACTGTGCTTTCTACCTAATTTCAGCAAAACAGATGTGGACATGATCAAATCAGACTGAAAGACCTTTGAACAAGCTTCTAAAGCGTGTTACTTTGTGCAGTCACGGTCCTGAAGATCCCAATCAGCATCAAACGGCTGCGATGTTTGTTTCTACCTGGCGGCTTTCCCTCCTTTCATTGTACCCTCTTAATATTTGAATTTTTTATGCGGGCACAAACACAGTGTCCTTGATGCTATACTGGGTAGTGATGTTGTTTGAATCTAGCTGCCCTGATTTCTTTATTTATTTTTCTTAATCCAATCACGGAACATGTTTGTTGATGTGATTTGGTTAATGCCAACAGTCTGATGCGCGGATTAGACAACTGTCTTTTCTGTACTCAAGTGATTTACCGTATAATTAGTCATAACATTTCTAACTTTCTGTGTAACGTGATCAGATCAGATGACAGATTTCTCCCTCTGTGGCTCACTTTGAGGGAGGTCAGTCTTTCGAGGCTTTCGGCTTGGTGCTGGGATTTAGCAAAACGAGGCTACAAACTCTATTAGGAGAGATCATTTAAGCACTCCTATCAATGGCTGATGCATTGTATTGTCTAATGTACTAACATAAGTTATGTGTAAATCTGTTGTTAATGCATCACCTGCATTGCCTATTTGCGAATGATAAAATCACCTCATTAGGCTCACACTGCCATAAGTAATGCTAGATTTTAATTAAAAACAAGAGTTCAAAAACAATTTGCATGAGCTATTTACAGTATGATACATCTGCTTAAGAGAGCTGATGCAAATTCCTTTCTAATTGCAATATTTCTAGCATCACTTTTCTCGGTGTCGCTTGAAAACACTGTACTCATTGTCTCTTTGTTCCTTTATGGGAAGCAAAGAGGGCATGCATTGTAATGAATACAGCTCAGAATACATTTGTCTAAGCCTCTCAGTCTCCTGGACTTGCCCATCCAAAAATAAATCACACAAAGATGACAAAGTGTTGAGGAAACCGTGGATCAATAGCATGTTATGTCCATGACCCCCCCTCCTCTGTGGCTTTCTGATGGCTTACACATTTTTACTTTCATTTATTTTTCTTTTCTTTTTTGGGTGTGCAGGCGGGTGGGAGGGCGGGCGGGAGGGAGGGAGCTGGTCTAATGAAGTGTTAGTCTTTAAAAACAAACAAACAAACAACAACAAGAAAAAAAACAATGTGAGTTTATCTGCATGTTTGCTATGTGTCTACGCTGTGCTTTCAAGCTCAATTAATACTTCCAACTCACCCGTATAAATTCGTTGCATTGTTCTATGCCATAGAGAAAAGGACAAATTAAATACAACCTTGTGTGGTCTTTGTTTCTAGCCATGTACTGCAGTTGCTTCAAACATCCTGAAAACAGTATGTAATAAGCTTTTTGTTCTCAGAACATCATGTTTAAGCCTAGCTTTCATATGAACCTCTATTCTGTCCCATAGAATATGGAATGATCGGAGAGCATACAGTAAAAAGTCAGCGGCCAAGATCAGTTCATGACACAAAGGCCCTGCAGGAGCAAGCTGAATCTGCTAAATTTATGGCACAAACTGGTAATACAATAGTTATGTTTCTTGACTTTATTTTGTTAACTAAACTTAATTTCATCATGCATGCTCTCTCTTGTACTGCACCTTTTAAGTGGAAATGTTTTGCATTATTATTTTTCCTACTCATTCTCTATTGCTACATATGGACGAGGAAGAAAATTTCCCATTTCTCTAGGAGTATTTACTTTGAATATAGGACATAATTGGGTTTTGTGGGTCTGTTTGTTTTATTGTCACATAGTGAGTTGGCGAGTGGATTACTCATACAGTATATTCGGGGAACATTAATTAAACAGCAGTTTAAAACTACGGCCCAGATGTAGTTAATTATTTCCTCCAAGGCGTGATAAATTAAATGTCATTCGATGAAAAAACCCACCCTTTCGGCCAAATATGAAACACATACTTGGCAAAAGTTGAACTGATAGATGTTGCCCTTAGAGATAAAATGAACCTGTGTGGTTTCAGCAAGTGTAGCGAATTCAAAACTTAAATGATCTAAATTCATTATGGCTTTTACGATCCACCAGTTTTGGCATTTTTTTTTTAAATAAAATCAGAAAGTAGTAAAACAAGTTAGGTACAAATCCAAGCAAAATCTTTATTTTGCTTTCATTATTTTTTAAGTATCTTTTGCTTTAATATAGCTAGACAACATTTGTTTTTAGTGGGTGGGTTTAGTTGTAGCTATTATTAAGTTTTTGGTTTTTTTATTTTAAGTTTTGGGAAATGTTTTATTTTTTTCATGTGTTGTTTCGTTTAAATTGCTGTCATTGTTTAAAAACTCCTTTCCTTTCATTGTCATTTTAATTTATGACGCACTGTACATGCATTCGCACCACTACTAACATATACTCATTAACATCTCTTCATTTTCCCCACGCTGTAGGTACGTTGTTTCCCTGTCGAGTTGCATCCGCTGTGCTTTTCTGTTTTCTCATTCTCACACAATTTACTCTCCCTGTACTGCCTCATTTAACAAATTGATCCACCTCTCAGTCTATTTTATGATCTACAAAATTAAGGGCAGGGTTAAGACCCCTATTTGGCTGAATCTATGTGTCCTTGTTACAACATGCTGTGAAACTACTTTAAATTCTGATATGATTTGATGACTTTCAATGACATAAATGTATTCAGAGCTGAAATTGAAAATATTTCGCTTTGTATTGAATTATCCCTCCAATGCATAAAGCCTCAAAGAAAATGAATTCTTCACCTGGATTTTAACATAATCGTAGAGCAATTATTCGGTGACTACACTCATGTGGGAATTTTATTGTCCACTCACTTGTCACCAAATTATTTATTCTTTTTCTTTCATTCTGGCTATCGTGGCTTTGGAAATCACCCCACTGCCTCATCATACTATGCAGCTTTATTTAGCATCTCATGGCTTTTTTGGGGTACCTTTTGTACCATTAAAATTGAAAGGCTCAATGCGGTTTCTTCCTTTTTATCCTTTAAGTTAACTCAGACATCTCCAAGTTAATGTAACAGCTATGGTCCTTTACCTCGCTAATCTGCTATACTTTCTGCTACGTATGATGATTTAATGATGATAAGTCTGCACGCGGAGTTAAGCAACTGCAAATTTTCCCTATAGATTTAAAGGCCTAGCCCATAAAGACAGACTCACATTCACATCCTGTGGCTTAAATACCACAGATTACACGTCCTTCTGGGCATCCACAATTTAAATTTAAGTGTACGGAAAACCTTCTGCTTTGAGCCACTCATGAAAATGGCTGTGATCTGCTGAATAAAATCAGCTAACTTTCTCATTTTCCTCCATCCCTGCGAGTTAACAACTTGAGCTAGATTAAAAAAGTTTTTTTTTTGAAGCCATTGTCTAAAACACAGAATTTGCTCCAATGTTGTCAAGGAAACTAGATAGTTTGCTGCAGTGCAAGGAAATCCACATTTAAGACCCCTTTCTGAACTAACACCCATTAAATTCCATTTTTATTTTCTCAGATGTTGTCTTTTCTTGCATGCCACCATGAAATTTTGTTTTTGCTTATAGCGAATTTACTTTTTTAAAACATAATATTGAGTTCCACTGAAATGCATGACCTTTTTTTTTTTTCAATGAATTGAAAGCGATAGATGTAACCCTAGTGTCTACTGTTCATTTTTTCCAACCATAGCTGTACCTTTTCTGTGATCTTTGCATGAATTTGGTGTAAAAAGGCAGATTAATATACAAATTACTCCTACACTGGAGAGCCATTTGTTAATGCTACTACTCCCAGTGATTGCAGCCACAAAAACACTTTTATGCTGCCTGCAAATGGAATCACGAGTCAAAAGAATTAAGCTGCCAATTCAGTATTCATCAAAGATCACATAAAGGTAGAATAGACTGTATGCTAAATTTCTTCTTTAGGACCTGACCTCACCCCACCCCGACGTTACTCATGTTGGCTCCTCCCTCTTTTACTCAAACCTGCCCACATTGCCCCAACCCGCCCAGTATAAGCGGTATAAGCCCCAGGACCATACTACTGCATTTAACTAGTGTCACCCTTCTCCCACACAGGTGAATCAGGTGCAGAGGAGTGGTCCCAGTGGAGCTCATGCTCTGTAACATGCGGTCAAGGGTCGCAGGTGCGAACAAGAACATGTGTCTCACCATACGGAACACACTGCAGCGGCCCTTTAAGAGAATCAAGGGTTTGCAATAACACTGCCCCTTGTCCAGGTAGTGTTAGCCGCAGATTCTTGAATATTAATGTTTTGCACCTTTGTTGTTGATATGGGAGGAAATGTGTTGTTCTGTTTTAACAAATTTCTGAATGTGTCTATATTTCCAAATGTATGCAGTAATAATATAATGAATCTAATGCTTTGTTTCTTTGATGTTATTTTGTGAATGTTGTTTTTCTTTTTTCATTATCATTTTGAGTTTTCCATTTCATATAACTGTGAATCAATTCATCAGCATTGAAATGGTTTAATGACATGTGGATCCACATGGAGCCCGGGGAGCTGTAGATACTGATATATCGTCAGCTTCATTTTCTTGAAGGTCAACTGTGCATTTTAAAATAGCTTTCTTCAAACACCCTTTAAGGCATTTCTTCCTCAATCCATGATGGCATGGCAGATGAGTCACTGGCACTCAGGTATCAGCGTCAGATTCTTTGCTGGCTGGTGATTGCAGCATGAAAATGTTTGTCAGAATGAATCTGGTAGAACAGCGTGTCACAAGTAACCCCTGTCAATTTTTATTTTTTTCTCCCTCTTTTTTTACTCCCACAAATAAGTTGATTTAGCTTTCGGGTTTAGTCAAAGTATCTGATGGCGATCATAAACACAGTGCATCCGAGACCGCAAACTCCTAAGTAATTATGGCCGATCAAAAACACTGCAAGCTGCATCCTCTGACATTCTGATTAGTGATGTATTATATCCTATTTTAGATAGAGTCTGTCTAAGTGGGAAGTTGGTGGTTTTCAAAAGGGTCATTCCTTTAGTACGCGTCAACACTGAGAGACAGAAAGAGAATGAGTCATCATTATAAAAGAGCATCATTTCAGCCCTGATGTGACTCTTCAATGCCCAGTATTATTCAGTTCAGAAAGCATAAACCCTGCTGAATTATCACTGTGATTCCAAAACTTTTTTCAAATAACAATGGAGAAAATCACCATAGAACTGTGCCTTGACACTTAGGGGAAAGTAAAGCAATTAGAAATTTACATTTTTAAAAGAGCAACAAGATAGAGATTCTAATTTGCTTTTCTATTTTTCACTTGTTTAACGAGTTTTTAGTTCAGACCGTATCAATGCACTCCTGCTGTGTTGTTAAATTGCTCTGACTATAATACTTGAAAGATGACGGATTTGCTGTTCTCTTACTTATACTTGAAATCTACCACTAGGATCAAAGAAGTTGTTTTACCAGGTCATCCTTAAAATACTTACATAGCACTAACTATACTTAGTTACCGTAGCAAACTGCTACAAAGAACTCCAGCCTGGCATGGGGCCACATGAAACACAGAGTATACATCTAATATTCTGTAAGGCAGACATATCGATTAGCTTTCTTTGCTCTCTGTGCTATGCCAAGCTTAGAAGAACACCTCCAAAATACATTATGCCTAAAGACACATCACTTCCAGTCAAAAGAAACCTTACCTTATAGTTGCCATGACTGAAAACAGCAACATCGTCTGTGAATGGCGTCCTGAGCTCTGCATCTTGGGATCAAGCATGCTGTTAGAAATCCTGGGCCTACATAAGTTGTGATGCCATACACAACATGATGGAATATGCCAAAATACAGCAACACATCTGCTGTATGAAATATCCCCTGGGTTGTAAAATGCTAGTCCTTTCACAAGCCAAGCAACAAAAACCCATGGCATTTTTCTGTTGAATCTTATTCGCTTTATTCTTAGTAGCACAGTCTACAGGAATTCTGATATCTGACATTTCTTCAGTTCAGGGTTTTCTACAGCACTAACATTCAGTGCATATTTAAGGTTACTGTTAGATTCTTAAACTGTAGCACACAATAAGATATTCATCAGAATAACATTTTTCCTTACATATAAGATAAAACCAGGAGGAAAGTACATATGTCTAAAATCTGATTCCATCCTGAATAAAAGTTGGCATCCTCTGTTTTTTGTAAACACTAATATTATTTCACCATCAGACATTTCACAATGTGAGGTTTGGTAAAATCATAAAGAGCTATACCTTTGACATTAAACCCCTCTGGCTTTCTGTTACTTAAGTTCAGTTAGCCGGCAAGCTTTGCAATGTAAATCCACAGGAAGGCTCTTTGATGCCATCCCTTTGAACACGAGAAGGAAGCATAAACTGTGCTACCTATCTGCATTGCTATGAAGTGTCACCCAAGGTAACAGGTTTATCTTCTTTTTTTTCTTTTTTTGTGTTGTCAATTTTTTTTTAGGAAGGATTATATTCTAAGTAAAGCTAGCTACATCATCAGGTCGGGGTTAATAATTTAAAGTTAGGTTGTTTAATGCCGCTCATACACTCCATAGCTGTCGCTAGCTGCTAGGTTTCCTGGTTTGGTTTGCAGGATATATTCACCTATGTTTAGCATGGGCACTGAGGACAATTACAATGGAATAAAAAATGAAGTGTGTAAAAATAGAAAAATAAGTGGAGAATAAGTAAAACACAGGTCAAAAACCTACACTTTAGAATCAGTACAAATATGTCAAGATTTTACATGCATGATAATGTATAAAATCTTGTTTAGACATTTTGGTTGACAGGTCTTTTTCTATGAAAAAACCCTTTGAATTTAACTGAATTACAGTGTGACAGATGCAAATCTACTCCACTACAGAAGCATTGATTGGGTTATCTGAAGCTACTTCAAACCACTCTGTATCAAAAGAGAAGGCACTCAGAAACAAAATAATAAATACTGTATGGTGACTACAGTTGGGTAAAAGGAGCTAGCTAGCAAGTTAAAAAGGTTAAACTTCACTGGAAAGCAATGAGAAGGCCACCCAAATCCCAGCTTACCTCAAATTAATGAAAACATTCTTGGCAAATGCAGTTGCTTTGTCCATCATCTTGTAGTGGTCCAGGAATTTCACCTCTAGCAGACCAATAGCATTGCTCATGGACATCCCTGTAAATCATGGCTGCAGTTCAGAGAAAAAGTACACAAAGGGACAGAATCCTATTCCATCTTTGCTAGCTGTGGTGACTGCAAGCTTTGAACTCGAATATTTCAAAGTAAAGGCTTCAGTCACCATGGGCCACTTAGCTAAGAGCATCAAAGTAGCGCCTAGAGGCACGGGCCGGGACAGACGGTAGCTTGCCTCATGGCGGACCATAGGCTTGATCCCAAGATCCAACTACTCTACAACTGATCCCGAGATCTAAAAATTTGTACTGCGGGGACTTTAAGCTTCTGCACAAGCTGTGGACAGCGACCCTTCTGAAGAGGATTTATCAAGCCCCAGCGGCCACTGTACAGCAGTCAGACATACATTACTAAGGTCTTAAGTCCTGTTTGTAGTCAAAAGATGATAAGACCACCAGATATGCTGTGTTTACAACAAACCTCTATTAATTGTGCGCATGCTAATTTGCAAGTGCAAGACATGAGAAATTCCTCCCACACTTCTGAAAATGTAGAGCCTAATCACGGCCACAGCACCGTCCATCTACTGCAGGTTTCTGTTTAACATTTGCTTATTTAAAACATCAGAGCTCACCAGAGCCTATACTGCAATGTCATATAGTATTATTTTTTAATATTATGATTTACTTTTGAAAGTGGCCACCTTTCCATTTCTCTCATGCAGAAAATAATCAAGTTAGGTAAGGGTGATATATTAGAGCATAAATATAAGTTTGAAGATTTATAGATAAAAACAGACATTGACTTTTTGGTAACAAACACAGTTTCAGTATTTTCTGGGTTTTATGCAATGCACTTAAAGTTAATGCTGGGCCTTAACTCTGTCAGTAAATGTACTTCAGTGCTGGCATCAAGCTGCCAACAGTTGCATCAGAAACTAATATCAGGGGTTAAACTTTTACATTTTGAAAGCAGTGTGTTCATCACTCCATATCTCTGTGTACATTTAGGAGCACTGCCAAGACAAGACAGGAGGTGTCTTACTTCTGTCTGCCTCTCAGATTTCCACATTTCCCTCTCCAAAGTAAAACTATGAGCCAATAGCAAATATGAAGACTCACCATCTGTCAACTAGAACCCAGTTAAGCTTACACACAAACCAAGATGCCAGAGGAATGCTGCCTTTTGCCAGCTATTGTTTTAAATTAATTGAAAAAAAAAAAGCAATTATAGTTTAAAAGTTGCACTTTTGTCAAGAAACATTGTGTTACATTAGAAATATCTATATTTAGAAGCATGTTTCAGTGGAATAAATGATCTGAATAGATAGATCGGAGGGTATTAGAGCATTCGTTTATGTCAAACTCACGGTTGACGTTGAATGCTAGATAGATAATCTCACTGATGTTGGCTTTAATGAGCAGCGGTGACAAAATGTTGTTCAAAAACAACATGCCACAGATTTATAATTCAAAAGGAAACAACATAACCTCCGCAACATCATAATGTTCAATACATTTTCCTTTTTTTAATTTATCCGTCTTTCCTGATATGTAGTCTAAATATTGCACACTTACTCTGAGGACTGGAAGCAGGCTATAGATTGTCTGTTTTGTGCATTACCATGATCAGTATGTTAGTGCAATGACAGCTGTCCAGAACCATTGTCAGCCCACATTATCTTGAAGGTCCCCTGCTATTAGATTCTCAGTCAACCAAGAAGATTCAACAGACTGTGACATTGTTAGACCTGCTGTTCCTGATGGTTACCTTGGTTTAGATAGTCTGGACTCTTATTGTTGGTGTTCTGCACGTCGAAACTCCCTTGTCAGAGATTGACATTTTTATTGTGTTCTACCTGTGCTACTGTATGGCGCGTTGTTAGAGGAGCAGCATTTGCTGTTATTGTGATAAATGTTTGGAGGAGACTGCAGCTTATGGCTGAGCTAGAGAATAGCCCCCACAATGTCTGTGTGCTCTGTGTTTTACTTACATTACTCTGTTGCTAATTCTTTTGATTGATTTTGTTTCATTTATGGCTCAGCGCAGTTCGGTGAGGCCTTTGTTTATGCTGTATCAGAGACAGAGACATTGATTAGGCCTGACGCCTTTTCTGTGCCCGCAGTACACGGTGTGTGGGAGGAGTGGTCACCGTGGAGCCTGTGCTCATTCACATGTGGCAGAGGTCACCGCACTAGGACTAGGATGTGCTCTCCTCCCCAGCATGGAGGCAGGGCTTGTGATGGACCTGAGACCCAGACTAAACTTTGCAACATAGCCCTTTGCCCAGGTATCATCTGTCTGCTCGCTTAATCTGTTAGAAATCATTTTATTAACAGTTATGAGTAAAGCATGGACTCGTTTAAAAGATCAGTTCTGTAAAATGCAATACACCTCACATATATTAGTCAGTGCAATATTTTAAAGGTAAGTAAAAAAAGAAAAGGGAATGGATGCAGACTCTGAGCTTACACAATAAAGCGGTTTAGGTAACCCTGTTGAGAAGGAATACTGTAATACTGACGTCAAAATCACTTACTCGCAGTTGCCTGTGAATGGTAAGCAGATTAGTGATGATGAGTTTCTCCACACAGTAAATGTTAGCTTTGCTGTCCTAGCAGACTCAGTGAAAACAACTAAATTTCAGATGCTTTCCCTCTTCCCTGACAAGAAGGTAGCGGCACTGTGTGCTTTGAACCTCTTAATAATATGAATCTTAATATGAAGCTACTCTTCCAATATCTGTTTTTTTTATGTCTTATTCTCTTTTGTCTCTGACTTTATTGGGAAATTCTAGTTGAAAAAACAAACAAAAAACAAAGCAGACACCCGACTGAAAGTCTGAGTCTTCAAATTTGACAAGTTGCCCTGTAAATTTTTGCATTTCACATAACATCTGTTTTATTGGCTTTCAGTATGAGAGAGAATAGTGATCTGAATATTTCCTCCCATTTCTGTCTGCCCTCCTTTTCCCTTCACTTGGGACATGCTTGTTGGGTTGTGGTTGGTGCCTCAGTGGACGGACAGTGGCAGGAGTGGAGCTCTTGGAGCGATTGCTCGGTGACCTGTGCCAATGGCACACAGCAGAGGACCAGGCAGTGCTCAGCAGCCGCCCATGGGGGATCTGAGTGTCGCGGTCACTGGGCAGAAAGCAGAGAGTGCCATAATCCTGACTGCACAGGTAAAAAATCCTGAGCCTCTTAATTCCATATCCGCTTTGATGTCTAAATTTGAAAACAACGATTCTAAACAGGGAAGAGAGAGAGAGACAAAAAAAAAGCCAGCCCGTCCCATATTGTCATCATCATTATTACAGTCATTACCATGTAGCACAATCTATCGCCTTTAACTGAGCTATCTTACTCTCCCTGATGCGTACAGAGAAGCCCTGTAGCAAGAATCAAATCGGCATTGTAAGAATCAAGAGTAATGTTCAAGACCGTGCTCTATCAATTGGATTTGAAAAATCCAGTTAGATATACTGTATGCCTTTCACATAATTCTGGGTTAGCAGCCCGAACTGTCTGTCAACATCATAGATGCATTAGAGGCTCAAAGATGTCTGCTTAGAGCTCTCAATCAGGCTTTGAATTGTCTGATCATGTGAAGGGTCTGAGCACTCTCATAATCTCCTGATGCAAATGTAGCTGCAAAAACAGCTAGGTTTCTAGTCTGTAGCTCGCCGATATGTGTGTGTGGAGCATGGTTTCCTCTTTAGTTTTCAAAGTCATTACAAATGTTGTTTCAATAATCAGCCAGCCCTGTGGTCTGCCGGACCCCTAAAACAGAGGCAAATGCTTGCGAATGCGTATTTTTAATTTGTGCTTATGATAATGAAGAAGGTGATGCTGTTGTTTGCCGTTACAGTGAGAGAATGCATTATACAGTTTATTCATTTAATGAGGCCTATCTATTTAGCAAGTCCTACTTGTTTCCAAGGTGAGAGATCAATCATTAGTGAGAAACACAGCCACTATTTAACAAGTCAGCACAATGTCCATTAGTGCTGGAGGCACTGCTTTGACAAAGAGTTCAAGGCAAAAGCATCATTTTTTCTTTTTAGAACTAGCTAAATGCATGTTTGGCTAGTTCCTAGAAATTCTGGTATTTTTTTAATGTAACTGAATAGATTAAAGTCTTTAAAAAAAGCCTAATAACTACAATAAATGCCTGTGCAGGTTTTTGAATCAATGCTATGTGTTTTCAAATGAAAACAATTTCTTCAGAACTGCTGGAACAATGAGCTCTTTGAAACACATGAGCATGCATCTGTTTGAAGAATCAGCTGCTTCATGTGCAGGCAAAGAAATCACTATTCACTGGGATTTGATCAATGTCTTGCAGATAGTTTCAGCCAACAGGTCATCGTGGTTTTTCCTGGTTTTTCTTGCTTCCAGTAGCAATCCCGACAGAGGTTAGTTGTAGGACATGATAAATGCCCGTATAAGTGAAGAAGGGGTAAGTGGAGGTTAGAATGAGCGGTGTGTGTTTCCTGCTCACACGGTGTTGTACCTTTCCATTCAGAAGGGCGTGTGATTTACTACATCGCTGAAGGGGAGCATCTGTTTTTTTGTCTAACGCAGAGTTTAACAGTGTTCATTACAAGGGCATAAATCGTACCTCTGGGTTTGGAAACGTCAGCATAAATGTGTGTGTGTGTGTGTGTGTGTGTGTGTGTGTGTGTGTGTGTGGTTTTATTTGTTTTTTTAATATCGTCAAAACGATGTGAATAATCATTTTCTTTAGCCATAAAATACACACACCCCTGATTATTACAGGTGATATTGTTCATTTGTGAAATACTGCCAAGAAATTACGTTTTCAAACTAAAAGCATGAGTAGCAAAATATATAAATGTAATCAAAAGCTAAAGATATCACACACTAAATAAAGACATTTTTATAGCTGTTTCTTTTTAGTTGATCTTCTGCTGTTTTTTTTTTTTTAAGTAGTTGTTGTATTTGTAATAGTGTCGGTTTCTAACTAGAAATGATTCCATTTTAGCTAATGGCCAGTGGAATCCTTGGGGTCCGTGGAGTGGCTGCTCAAAGTCTTGCGACGGTGGATGGCAGAGGCGTGCTCGGGTGTGTCAGGGGGCAGCGGTGACTGGGCAACAGTGTGATGGGAGCGGAGAAGAAGTCAGAAAGTGCAGTGACCAGCGGTGTCCAGGTGAGTCAGAGCATAATAAGACTTAAGTCTGAGTGGCCACAGAGAAGCTGAATGAAAGTGAGGAGATAATTATCTCTGTGCACTGACTGACATGTCTTGTTATAAGAGATCAGTTAAAACTGAGTCTGAAGAGGGGGTGCAGATTAGCAGAGGTGGATGACTGAAATAAATGAAGAAATTGAAATCATGGTGACGGACATACCGAGAAATTGAAGTATCATCAAAGCTTAAAGTACGGTTTTCAAAATAATCTCCTTTGAAGTAGAGTCTTAAACATGAAGTCACGTAATACTTCTATTCTCTGAAGTAAAGGAAGCAGTGTTCCACAAAAACGTTAAAAACGTTTTTTCCATTATTATAATTAAGAAGTACCTTCCCTCATAAAGACTGAGGCATGTGAAGAGGGTAAATTTTATTATAATCCATGAATGCATTCTCAGACTCTCTGAAACTATACAGCTTTGATCTCCTATATTTCCATACCTCTTAATATGCAGCATGAAGAAATTGTTGCATCATATTGGAAAGACTAAAAAGCTTTTAGCATTGATGTAGTAATGTTTGTATCACTTTGCACTCCAGCACCTTATGAAATTTGTCCTGAGGACTATGCAGTGTCAATGGTGTGGAGACGAACCCCTTCAGGAGAACTCGCCTTCAATAGATGTCCCCCTAATGCCACAGGTGAGGACAGAAGCTACATCATATATTTGTGTATTTTCTTTTTTTAAAATATGAGACTTAGTTGTGTTGCTTTATAGCAACAATGTTCCTGGTTTGAACCGCTTGTGGAGTTTGCACGGTCTCCTTTGGCTCTGACTTCTACTCACAGTCCAAAGACATGCATGTTAGGTGAGCTGGTGTTTCTAAATTGGCTGTAGGTGTGAATGAGAGAGTGTGTGGTTGTCTGACTTTGCATTGGCCTGTTCAGGGCATGCTTCTCGCTCAAAGTTAGCCAAGTAAGGCTCCCCTGGATAAGTGGTTAAGAAAATGGATGGATGTAGTAAATGGTGAAAATAAAAGCCGAGTTGCCTCAGGTCTTCTTTCAGTTTGACACTGAACATTTCATTGTTGGCAGCAGTTCCAACACTAGTAAACAAGCTTTAATCTGTGATGTTAGATCTCCTTTTTGATTTCACAGGGAAAATATTGTGGGATTTATAGAATTTAGGTTCATTTTGCCACCCACCTCGGCATGGTCAGGAAGTCAAACGCACGGCAAACTCGGGTTGCCTGGAGCAATGTGCATTGATTTGACTTGCAAACAAGTGGCAGTGCAAATTCAAGCAAGCGAACTAATGAAAAAATAATTATTAAACTGTAAGCACTACTGGCAAATGAATGGAACTTGTCTGCAGAGACACAACCCTTGATTTACTTATTTTTTCCACTCAAATTTTCTGGAAATTTAAGATAGCAATCCTGCATGACAAAAAGGTGCAAAAAGACAGACGAAATTACAAATTTTATATTGTACAAATAAGCATTTTACTAAAAAAAAAAAAAAGAATACACTGCAATAAAGCTTCTGCTGTAATCACTTTGAATGACATTTTGTAATTAGATTTTCATTTTATTATCACTAGTTTAATTGTCCTTATAGAATGAAGCTTTATTGGTAAGTGTACTCATCTTGTTAAAATCCTATTACTTATCCTCATTCCTCCAAGGGAAAAAAACATATTGGATTCCATCCAATTTAAAATAACAAGACAAGACTTTTCATACATGTATCAGCGCAATTTTGCCACTTCATAAGGTGCAATGCTTGCTGGCCCTAAATGTCGAAGTTCGCCTGCACACTCTCCGGATAGTTGATAAAAGCTCTTCTTTCCATTTCCACATGCGGTGATGTAATTTATGACTGCACCGTCAATACACTGCCTGTGCACTGGATGGGGAAAAAAACGTGATTCTGAGGGCATTGTTAAAGAAAAGCACACTGATGTCTGTTTTCAGACAATAAGCAGAGGCTTTAATGCGTGCATGGAGAGGAGAGCAATTGAAGTTCTGTAACAGACTGAGACTAACTCTGAGCTATTGAAAAGAAGAAAAAGGAGGGGGAAGCTGGGAGAGGATAAAAAAGGGATGCGGCCTCTGATAAATCTGCTGTGATACAGGTTACCTTTGCTCTTGCTGAAGGTCAGTTTGCTAACAGCAGACAGACATCGGCGCAGTGGAGGGCTGTCGTGTGTAGAAAGTTTAGGGTTGCCAACCGTCCCTTAAAATACGGAATCGTCCCGTATTTCGAAACAAAAGTACACGTCCCGTATTGAGCTAATAAGGGACGCACTTTGTCCCGTAATACAGTGAGAATCAAAAGTAGTCTATAACTTTTAATGGAATTAACGCTTTGTTTGAAAACATAATTCCCAGCCCCTCTCCTGCTTTGTGACCAATAAGCTGACAGCACACTTACGAGTATGACAATTCAGATTACCGCTCATCTCATTGGTCAAGGAAAGGTCGCTTACGGAGAAAATACCGGAAGACAACAGATGACCACAACAAGAAGCATGGCCAACAGGGAAACAAACGCCGACACTGCGGTGCAAGTCTCGGACGACAGTAAACCTAAAGCTGGGCAGACACTGTGCGATTTTTTTCAGTCACGTTATTCAGCTCCTGCTCAAACTGCACGATTGACTCGCAGGGGTTAGAAGTTGGTAGGTCACGATGCAGGTCTCACACTATACCGCCCGATGCTCTGATGCGACCTGAGTGCTCACACTGTGCCTCCATAACACGAAGGTTATAACAGAAAATCTGTCGCGCTCTCTCTCTGTCTTTCACTCACACAGACACGCACACCACCACCATCAACTTTGCTAAATTGCTAATGAAAAACATTGATCGGGCAGCTGTGACTGAGCAGCAATGTAAATCCAACTATTTTCACGGTTGTGTGCCTCCATTGCTTGTGTCCAGATCACACGCTGCACAGCCGTGCTGCTCCATCTTTTACACCAACGTTTACGTGTTTGTGCACGAGCAGTGTGAGCGCCTGTGGTGACACCCTCACGAGCGATTGATGATCGGGAGCTGGTCGTGAGGTGTTAATCACTTCTCGTTACCCCACGTATACTACACGATGCACGATGAAGGCCAAAATCGGTCCGATCACTCAAAAATCGGCTCAAAATGGGCCTAAAACCGCACAGTGTAAGCCCAGCGTTAGAGCAGCAATGTTTGTTCAGAGAAAGGGAAAAATGGGAAAAGGAAAACACCTGGCTGGAAAAAGTTAATATGGGCATGTGCAGTGAATATCAGCGCTATGTGGCCAGAAGTGTGATAATATAATTTATTTTGTGTAATAAACAACTGCAAGGATAGATGATTACAACAAATTGATGACTAATACATAAAAGTAATACATAGATGAATAATGATGATGAGTTATGATGCGTAATCATGGGAACAAGCGGGTTTACAAACAGGAGCAGCTGATTAGCATTAAGCCAATTGTACTAAATGCACTAAATGTGCACTGTTACAAGAATGTTTTTCTTTCTATTGTTTTCTATTATTTTAAGTTAAGCAGGACAGAGTTCTTTTAAAGAAAGATTTACTTATATTCTCAAAAGTTAAGCATGACAGGCTTCTGTTTAAGAAGGAGACCTGTTTTACTGTGTTAATGTTGTCATTTTGAGCTAAAAATAAATGGCTAAATGATCATTTGTTTCACATGTGTTCATATCACAAAGAATACACATCTACTTAAATCAAATTCAAGTCAAATGGTTAAAAAAATAATTTCACACACAAAAAAAGAGCTAGAAAATTCACCACACTGGGAAGGGTGAAGACAACTGGGTCGCCCGGCCCTGGCCACGAGGTGTCCCTTATTTATTTTTCAGGGAGTTGGCAACCCTAAGAAAGTTGCATGTGGGTTTGACACAGTAAGCTGTTGCAAAATGCAAAACAGTCTGGCGTTCCTAAAATTACATTTCGTCCCCGACCATAAAATGGCTAACTTGCAAACTAGATGTAGTAGCAAACACACTGTCATTCACAGATGGCTCACCTGCGGCAAAGTTACGCAGAGTAAGATTTAGTAGCATGACATTAGCTTTCCGGCTTGACATTAGTTTTATGGCTAATAACTGTTTGGCACCACTAAGCTATTTCCAGCTTGCGGTGAGGGATTGTGTGTATGTGTGTGTGTGTGTTTATTTGTGTGATGTTGGAAATGCGACACCTTTCTGACCTTTACTAAGAATTTCATTTACACCAAGCGTTGTCTTTATGTGCTAAGTTCGGGTCAGACAAGGCGAGGCTCTTTATTCTGCTTTAATGAGCTTTCTTATATTCGCGTGAGCTGCGACACAGAAGATTAATTCAGACCACGTGTTATTTTCTTACATGCAGCTAATTTGGATGCAGTTTCAGATGTGAGCACACTGTCGATGCTGCCTGTACTAGGTCAGCACTCTGGGCTGAGTTCTTTGTAACTGCCAGTGTTGGTGGACTTCAAGTTCAAGTCTTCAAGTTCAAGATGTGCTATTGGTACCGTATGTGCAGTACATCTTGAACCCAAAGTGATGTTATCAGGGATGCTATTTCACTTTGCCAAAGAACTGGGTTATACTATAACAGTCTCATAATAAAAAGGTAAAAATCCAGCTAGCAGACATATTTCATGTTTAAGTATAGTGCATCCTCCCTGTCAAAGCTGGCACAGAGGACTGGGAAAAAGATGGTGATAGACAATAGGTCAGGGCAGGTCAAGTTTATCTCTAAAGCCATTAATCACAGTTCTAGAGTCAGCAGGTTTCGGGGAGCATACATTAAGAAACCATAAATGAAAACAACTCTTCAAAACCTTTGCCCTGGAATTAGATCAAGGTCAGACTCAAACCTTTAGTGAATTTCCTCACTGATAGTCTCATCCTTCCTGGACAGCCTGATACGAAATGGCAGAGGTAAACAAAGATGAAATATTGATCAGAGAAGGTAACTGAAATGTCTGAAGTGGGCAACACGAATGCAGTGTGACGGCACGGGTGAAACATCCGAATGTGTTAGGGGGCTTCAGCACCTACTCACCCATAGCGCCTGTCGTCATCAAGGTCATCACAGAAAGAGCGCTGGGTGCAGGGGCGTCCGCACCGACTTGGTCATCGGCGATGACAACTGCCACCGGAGGCAAGAATGGGGGGAAAAGCGAGACACGTATGGCACATGAATTTGTTCGCAGTGTAGCAGCCAAGCAAAAAATGTCCCCAAACTGGTAAACATGCGAGCTACATTTACATCTACTTTTAGATGCAGAGTGTGCTGAAGCACAATGAAAACTGTAAGATTTTGAGCTTCCATTGCCCATTTATCATAGTCTGGTCCTTCATTAAATAAAGGTGTATGGTTTAATTTGTTTCAGAACAAAAGCAATTTAACAATTAGGTACAACAACAAGGTATTGTTAATGACACAAGATCAGCTACAGCATTAAAGCCATCTGCCAAATCTTGTATAGGTCCACCTCGTGCTAGAAAAACAGCTCTGACCCAGTGACGTTTGCACACAGAACCCTGGAAGCATCATTTAGTGCACGTGATACCGGCAGTAGATCTTTTGAGTACCATGGGTTACTTATTAGGCTTGTTTAGGCTTGTTCCCAAGCATATTCAGAGCGAGTGGGAGGCCGGGCCAGTGCCTTGGGCTCTTTGTTGTGAGCAGATTTTGCAGTACAGCGTTGAGCATTGTCCTGCCGAGGAAGGCAGCTGATGCCGGGGAGTGCCGTTGCCACGGGGGTGTGTGCTTGGCCTGAAACAACGTTTAGATAGGTTGTAGCGTCAAAGGAACACCCACATGAATGCCAGGACCCTAAGTTTCCAAGCAAAACATTGCATTTGTATGAATGGATCGGCGTTATTTGCTAAACCTGCCAGTGGCTGCTCGGTGCAATAAATCCTTTGAGTTTGATTTATATGCCGTTTCTATTCCCGCTAAGACCTGAAGGTACTAGTTACTTTGGCGGAAGATGTTTTGCATTCAAAAGTTCATGTACTGTTATTTATGTGCCCGTGTAATGAGAGCCCCAAATCTCAATTATCAATTAAAGTTCAAGTCATCCAACTGAAAGTGGGAGCAATTAAAGCAGCAACACCACAGGCTATTAAACAAACTCTTCACAGGTTAATGCAGAGAAAATTATCTAGCCGTCTCCAGCAAATAAATTAGACACCCTTCACTGGGGAAGGTATTCATTTTTTTATTTGTTAGTTCTACCTTTTCATAATATTAATGGCAGCCATTTCAATCCAAGACGTTTTACTTGTCATATATTCCAGAAACATTTTTTTTAAAGAATGTAAGGGATTTTTTTGTTCTTTTTCACCACCGGATGGTAACCACAGAAATGTTGTTCAAAGCCTCTTTTTAACATTGTCTCGTTTCCAACTCCTCAGCTGGTAAACACTGTTTTAGTATTCCGTCTCGGTGAGGATCACTTGAATAAAAATTCTCTTTTAATGGCACCCAAGTCGAGAGCGCTGTCAAACCAGACAGCGACAGGTCAGCGCCTCAGTGGAGTGCAGCCTTGGTTTTGATTAAGCACATCTCCACTGACCTATATTTCATACTCAACTTACTCCACGTACATCACTGATGATGCAAGGACAGATGACAGATTGGGGCAGAATTACAGCGAAGGCCTCGAGTTTGTGTCTCTAACCCTATTTGATCCCACTAGCAACCGTCTCAAAGCCAAGGCAGATTGATATCTAATTATATATCTGTACAATATAAACTTCATTTAAAAATAGATCAGTTTGGGAGAAATTCAGTTCACAAAACTGGCAAAAGAAAGACTTACAAATGAATCAGTGTCTATCTCTCAACACTGACCATTCATTAAGCTTCTTTTACTCTTGTTTTGCTGTTTGCATACGGTGGCTTCAGGAGTGCATCTTTCCTGAGCAAGTAAGGTGTGCTTATGGACATATTTATATAAAGTGCAAGTCTGCTATTAGGTTTTATTTTTGCACACTTATAAACCACAATCGAGAGCTCCCCCTTTTCAAACTTAAAATTAGGTTATTTAAATAAAAGATGAGCTCCAGTGCAGGGATTTTACATTAAAATGATTTTGGCCTTGGGCAACATCATACAGTATATTAATAATATAAACACAGGCTACCGGTGACCAAAACATTACCTCTCTTGCTGTTTAACTCCTGCTTCGTGTCTATACGTGGACAAAATTCACATCACTGAGCAACCTCAATGCTTATCAATTTCAAGCAGTTCTTGAATTTGACCTCTTCTTATTGCTCTGTGCCTTTTTGGCAATTCCCACTCAAAGAACCCAACCTTTCTCAGCTTACAGTGACCTTTTGGAATGTCAGAGCCAAAACACTGAAGTGAATGCCTAATTTCTAGGTCTCAAACCATCATAAAACAGACTTTTTACTATCTTTTTGATAAAAATTCAGAGCGAGCATTCTTTTGATTGCTGGCATCCTTAACAGTAGATAGAGTGGTAGAGATTGTGAAGCAAAACTCTAAACCACCCAGGTGAAACCCGCTTTGAGGGACACAGAGGCTCAGCCCAGTGTAAAGCACTGGGCCTCTCCTGCTGCCCCCTGGGTTGTCTCATGGTGATGCATGGTTGCTCCCGGCACACAGCGAGCGTGCACTCTCGGCTTCAGTGGATATCACCAAGTAGTAGCTGTGGAGAAGGTGGGCGTGTGTGTGTGTGTGTGTGGGGGGGGTGTTTGTGATTTCTCTTTGTCTGTGTGTGTTAGTGTGCGAAAGTCAGAGAGAGAGCACGGAGGAGAACAAGAGATAGTGAAGGTTTTATGTGAAGCCCGGATGCCAGGGGAAATGTTTTGTGCTGTGGGAGTTTTCCTCAGGATGTCAAGCACCTGTTTTGGAGCGGTGGGGTGATGTGTGAAGTGCACTCCACCAGGTCGACAGCTGGGAAGGTGTGATGTTGGACCCCTATGTAGGCCGTGTGGGTGGATATTGGGTAGTTCTGCTATTTCAGGATTACTGTTTAAATGCCTGACAGCTATCACAGCTGAGTTGCTGCATGTTTGAATAAGCAACTGCAAGTTGTATTAGCCGGGCACGCAGAGCATATATTAAAAGGCACGGGACTGTGTCGTTTGGCATAATATTAAACCATTTCTGTTCAAATACTGTAATACTTTCCTTCCATAAACCTTTCTTTATTGCCTTCTCTAACGAGCAGGTTACATCAAATTTTGATGGTGAATGACGGACAAAGAGGAAAAGATAAGACTCTCATTAAAAGTATTAATATTATTCTCTTTCCTTTTCGTCTCTCTCCCCTCCTCTCATATCCAACTAATCCCACTCTACCCCTTCAATCTGCCTTTCTTTGCCCCACCGTTGGTCTTAACTCCACCTACCCCCCCACCTCTTCTGCGCCTGCTCATCTTCTCATCCCTCCCTCGCCAATCCTCCTCTCCAAATCTGTCGCTGTCTCCTTCCTCCTCTACAGGCACCACTAGTCGACGCTGCTCTTTGGATCACCGCGGTATGGCCTTCTGGGAGCAGCCCAGCTATGCTCGATGCATAACAAATGAATTCAGATACTTGCAGCAATCAGTAGGTGCAAAGTCAGCTCCCTCTCACAGCCTCTGTTTCCAATGCACCATAAATTACCTCCCCAGTGTCCCCCTCCCAATTCTCATCACAATGTAGCCAAAAAGATTAACCACTTCCAATAGAGGAGCAAATTTAAGCACACATTTTTTTCCTTTTTTTCCCTCCCTGATGTCCTTCAGCTGCTGAATTTAGAGTTCCAGGCATGTTCTCGTCTGTGTTTCTAAATAAATTACAATATTGATGATATCGCGGTTACAATATATGTTGCTCCTCGGTTACTCGTCACTTGCACTTTGCTATGTTTTGGTAAATAGGATCCACTGCAACAACTTGCAATATTTTGTTCATTTAAAATAAGACTTGCAGCATGAAGAAAAAAGTAAATAAGTAAATAAATAAATAACAGTTAGGGAAACTCAGTGAAACGGTATTTTCAGTTTAATAGAATCATATCTTTCCCTCAAGAGAACCTTTTGTGAATTCTCTCTTTTTTTCTTTCTTTTGTCGTCTGATGAGACTTTTTAATCACACAAAAAGCAGTTTTCATTGAAGCCCGAGTGCATTTTATTGCACCATTTCGAGTACTTTTGCTTTAGTAGGTTTGCCTTCAGCCTGAAAACACAGAAGCGCTTCCACTAGAATAGGTAATTTTGGTAACCCTCCATCACTGTTAAAAATAAAATAATTCAGAAGAGCTGAGATAGCACATATAGCGCTGCACCTGTGAACGTGTATTTATGGACGTAAACCCTGTGCAATGATGTGAGATGTCATTTCACTCTGCAATTTCTGCCTAAATGTGTGTCTTCTGCTCCAGTTAACTCTTTTATTCGTATTGGCTCATTTCAAAACATCCGCGAGGCAGAATACATTTCAGGCCTGGCGTAGATATAAGTGTCACATAAAGGGCCTTAGAGAGTAGAGTCTTTCTTCCTGATTTTTTGCACCCCATTTAATCTAAATGTGTAGCTTAGCGTGTATCTTGCGAACTCAACAGAGGACACCGATGCCCCAAGTTCTGTCCTCTCCTGTTTTTGGAGGTTCAGGGGCACCTTGCCAAGGGCCAGAGGATGCTGGCGGGGGATGGGATGTCCCAGGTCACAAAAAACCTGCTGGATCTCACCCAGAGGAGGAACTTCTATGCTGGTGACCTCCTGTCTTCAGTAGAGATCCTTCGCAATGTGACAGAGACCTTCAAGAGAGCCAGCTATGAGCCGTCATCCGATGACGTGCAAGTAAGTGGACGCTGGCTTCATTTGAACATGTGGACATGAATCTTTGTGAAGTATGCAAGGATGCCATGCCGTTACTTAGGTAACATAAATGTTTTATCATTTTGGGTACCAGAGCTATAATGTGTAATGTGAGAAAAATGAATTCTATTGTGTGTGAAATAGCACAAACACCCAGGGCTCTATTGTATCAGGAGATCTACTCCACATCCTAAGCTGTTTCATCTCATCATGTTGGGCTTGACTGCAGTCTTGATCCTCTTTATGTCAATAGGATGATGGAGATTATAGCAAAAGCCCCACCTCCATCACCAATAAGACAATTTATGCTCCCAGGGCTGTGCCAATTTCAAAGCCACCCTTCACAGGCCTCTTTATTCTGTCCAGCATGCATACATGTTAGGTTTTTTTATATATATATGTGGTTGTTTTGCTGCGTGTGCATGTGTGAATGGTTGTGCTATATATGTGTGCAATTTTTTTTTGCTAATTGAGAATAAAATAATTGTTATTATGTGATGCCAAAAGCATACTGTAACAGCATACTACTGTAGTTTATTCGTGAGGTTTCAGGTTTTGTCTGTGTTTGTTACTTCTGGATAAAGTCATGAGTAACAGCTCCAGGAAATTAGAAAAATGCGAGACTTGTCCATCAGCTCTTTGCTGTATAGAAATAGTAATAATTTCTCCTTTATTAGCAGGAAAGTTCAGTTATTTAAATACCAGCCACACAGTTCTCTGCTTACTGATAAGCTCGGTCAGATATTAAATCTGAAATATAGCCGTAGTGTTTGGCATTGTGCTGTTTTCTAGGTTTCAGGTAACTCAAAGCACATAAAGAAAGGCAAAAACAAACAAGCTGTCCTACTTAGGTGATTACAAAACTCTGATCTAATTCAATTAAAAAAAAGAAAAATTCAACTCAATTAATCATGCACCTCTGAAGTGTGGTGATATTTGGACTACAAACTGTCAGAGATGCTCTTTTCTTTAGTTTTCTGTTGGTTTAGTCCACTTTTATCAACAGTTTCCTCTTGATGTAAGGCGCATGGTCCTTTTAATATTCTGCAAAACCCCAAATGTTTTGTCCATGGATGGATACAAAGATGCCATTCATCCGTTTTCCTACCGTAGAAAACCTATGAAATGAGGAAAATGTCCTGTCTCTGGTTATTAGGAGCGTGTGTGGGCAGACAGGAGAGCAGTCAGCCAGCCCAACCCCTCCGTGTGTCTCTGCGCTAATGCAGTGTTAAAGTGGGCACATTACCACCAGAGGGAGCATAAGCATTCAAGTAGAAAACAAGATAGCCTGTGTCAAGAGAGAGAGCCACTCCCTCAGGCATATTGTAGACCAAACGAAATAACAAGGCTAAAGATCAGACAGGGGTCCTATTACGACTGCAGGCATGCACCCCAAGCAGTCCCGCTCTCCACTGCTGAAGAAGACAATCCACACAGCTGCTCAAACATTCCCTTTCATCTTTTTTTTTTCTGATTGCAGCTTGTGCTTTTCTCCTGTAGCATTAAGTGTTTGCTGCAAGCTGCAGGAGGTCCAAGGTGTGTTGCTGTCAGAGCTCAAGCACAAATTCCATCATTTCTCCTATCGTTTACCATCACGGTTTCAGTGGCAGATTTCCTGGTGCTATTGAGCCCTGCGGGAGAAAATCATTATGCCCCTACAGAAATCTCTTATTTTTCGCTATCGTAAATGTTAGTATATTATCCATAACAGTAGGTTTTTGGAGTGCATGGTGTTTATGTCATGATTTGAGAAAAGCGTCTAGCTGCAGTGCCTGTTATGCTGGTGTGTGGGAGTGTTATGCATTTTCCCTTTCATCATCTCCACAGAACTTCTTTCAAATCATCAGCAACCTCCTGGAGGAGGAAAATAAGGAGAAATGGGAAGACGCGCAAAAGGTAAGCATGTGGCAGTACACCTAGTAAATAATTCAGGTTGCTGCATGAACACTGTTTGCCTCAAACTTCGACTCAAAGCTTGTTTGCAGTTTCTCCATCTGAATAGCACAGATTAAGGCAAGTCAGGTGGATTTAGGATTATGTTACACTTACACATATGGTAGTGAGGTAATTTAGCAGGTGTGACATCTGGCCTCATTTAGAAAAAAACTAGTTCCTCCGAGCTCCACTTGGTGGCAGCAGCACCGCCATAGACATTGTCCAACCATCAACACTGCAGGACTCATTCCTTCTGCATTGTTTCACCCAGCTGATGCCGATGAAAGCAACCAGTGTGATTAGGACCTTACTCAGGTCAGTTTTACCATTAAAAAATGAACATTTCAGCAGCAGTCTCCCCTCTTGATATTTATCATATAGTAAAGGTGGATGGTGAAAAATTGTTTCAATATCCTTTAGAAATTGAGAAGCAACATACTGCAACACAGCGGCAATGGTGTGTATGTCAAAATTTAAGTGCTGAAAAGTACTCATTCACAAGACTTGTTTATTCACAAAGATTGGATTCTAGCATCGTCCTGGTTTAGACACATCTCTCAGTTTGAGAGGTGGCAGGTCTTGTTTTCAAAACCGCCACTGGTGTCTGAGACAGCCTGAACCCTGAAATCACACACATCCAGACTCTGACAGAGATGCCATCTGTGATGACTGCGAGTCTGCAAAGGGCATCTGCTCTGTTGTCACCTTCACAGGTAAATTGGGTGTCACCTGCACTGACACATGAGTGAGGTGATGCCTTAAAATGACTTTTTTGTCTTACTTTCTCCACACCTGACTTCAGCTGATGCTATAAGGGGACACAGGCAGTTCAAATATTGCTCAGAGTGCCAGTCCTGGCTGTCTACACAAGGAGTAATTAGGTGTTTACTTACTGGAGCTTTAATTTGGCAGGGCCCCTAAAGGGATGATGTCGGTGAGAGAAGCTCACAAACTAGCAATTTCATCAGCGAGTATGCGTAAGAGATAAGGACAGACAGATCCGAGGAAGTATAGATAAATAAATATAATAAATATATTGTCTCCATGATTTAACACCCAGAAGAAATGTGCGACACTGTTAAATATTCCCGCAGTTATTAATGTGCATGTCTGAGATGTGCTGCTTTAGTTACATCATTATAAAAAGTGAACATGGCCAAGCTGCATCGCCTTACACAGTTTTTCTCACTTGTTGGGTTTCTTGCATTAATGAGTGTTCTCGGCTCAGCTTCCACAGCACCCACACACCAAAAACACGTACATGAAACACCTCACTATTGGGCTTAACTGGCTGTAAAGTTGGCTTTTTGCACTGATCACTATATATTCACCTCCTGCCTCTGTTACCATGGCAAGGAAAGGAACAGCTCTGTCTGCAGAACCTCTGCTGCAGCCATTTCCCTGCACTGCCTTCACGTCTCGCGGTTGCCATGGAGACCAGCAGAATGAGCATTACTGCACTCTGCGTCAGACATGCCGGAAGGGGCGACATGATGTGCTTTTCTCCCCCACTATGGCTTTCACTCTGCTGTGTCAGAGGCTCTCGACTTCAGCACCGCTGATCCGTTATCCCGGCTTAGCCGCGGCACATGAAGAGGCATGTGCACACACACACAAGGTGCTACAGAGGAGGGAAATACCTGCCTCAGGTGTTTGTTGAATATCAACTTAGAGTGAGGTGCTAATTGCTAAATGCCACTCAAAGGCTTCTCTAATTGCCTGACATCACCACTGTGTGCTTACACACTTATTTACGCCCCACGATTACATGAGTCTTGTGCAGAACTGAAAAATGGTTTTGCAGTACAGCACGATATATCCCATTAGATGTGAGACATCGCCAGTAGATGGGCAGCCAGTAGATGGGCAGCCAGGACAGTAATCCAATCTTTTGAAGGTCAATTATTGGATTAACGTGCCTTTGATTTATTGACTTTGGGGAAAAGAGCTGAGTGGACCAGCAGTGTTACCGCTTGTGCTATAGAGCTGTCCATGGTTCTGAATTCATGCCCCTTCACTCTTATGTGAGTGCTGATGTCCATAGAGCAACACATGAACTGAGGCAATCACCCTTGACTTGGCAGTGCTTTTCCAGAAACAGGCCAGCCACCAAATGTGCTGGCACAGCTGGTGGTTACAGCTCTGATGCTGATGTTATTTGAATGGTTCAAAGAGGGCTACAACTAATATATATATATATATGTATATATATATATATATATATATATATAAAAAAAAAAAACACCCAGCACGCCCCTGCGGGCGGTTTATCCTTCAAGCTCGGGTCCTCTACCAGAGGCCTGGGAGCTTGAGGGTCCTGCGCAGTATCTTAGCTGTTCCCAGGACTGCGCTCTTCTGGACAGAGATCTCCGATGTTATTCCCGGGATCTGCTGGAGCCACTCGCCTAGCTTGGGAGTCACCGCACCTAGTGCTCCGATTACCACGGGGACCACCATTACCTTCACCCTCCACATCCTCTCGAGCTCTTCTCTGAGCCCTTGGTATTTCTCCAGCTTCTCGTGTTCCTTCTTCCTGATATTGCTGTCATTCGGAACCGCTACATCGATCACTACGGCCGTCTTCTTCTGTTTGTCTACCACCACTATGTCCGGTTGGTTAGCCACCACCATTTTGTCCGTCTGTATCTGGAAGTCCCACAGGATCTTAGCTCGGTCATTCTCCACCACCCTTGGGGGCATCTCCCATTTTGACCTCGGGACTTCCAGGTTATACTCGGCACAGATGTTCCTGTACACTATGCCGGCCACTTGGTTATGGCGTTCCATGTATGCCTTGCCTGCTAGCATCTTGCACCCTGCTGTTATGTGCTGGATAGTCTCTGGGGCATCTTTACACAGCCTGCACCTGGGGTCTTGCCTGGTGTGATAGACCCCAGCCTCTATGGATCTTGTACTCAGAGCTTGTTCTTGTGCTGCCATGATTAGTGCCTCTGTGCTGTCTTTCAGTCCAGCTTTGTCCAGCCACTGGTAGGATTTCTGGATATCAGCCACCTCCTCTATCTGCCGGTGGTACATACCGTGCAGGGGCCTGTCCTTCCATGATGGTTCCTCGTCTCCCTCCTCTTTCTTGGGTTTCTGCTGCCTGAGGTATTCACTGAGCACTCGGTCAGTTGGGGCCATCTTCCCAATGTATTCTTGGATGTTCCTTGTCTCATCCTGGACTGTGGTGCTGACACTCACCAGTCCCCGGCCCCCTTCCTTCCGCTTAGCGTACAGCCTCAGGGTGCTGGACTTGGGGTGAAACCCTCCATGCATGGTCAGGAGCTTTCTTGTCTTTATGTCAGTGGCTTCTATCTCCTCCTTTGGCCAGCTTATTACCCCAGCAGGGTACCTGATCACGGGCAGGGCGTATGTGTTGATGGCCCGGATCTTGTTCTTACCATTCAGCTGACTCCTCAGGACTTGCCTGACCCTCTGCAGGTACTTGGTGGTTGCAGCCTTTCTAGCGGCCTCTTCATGGTTCCCATTTGCCTGCGGGATCCCCAGGTACTTGTAACTGTCCTCTATGTCTGCAATGTTGCCTTCTGGTAGTTCAATCCCCTCAGTTCTGACTACCTTCCCTCTCTTTGTTACCATCCGACTACACTTCTCCAGTCCGAACGACATTCCAATGTCATTGCTGTATAGCCTGGTAGTGTGGATCAGTGAATCGATGTCTCGTTCACTCTTGGCATACAGCTTGATGTCATCCATGTACAGGAGGTGGCTGACAACTGCTCCGTTCCGTAGTCGGTATCCGTAGCCAGTCTTGTTAATGATCTCACTGAGGGGGTTCAGGCCTATGCAGAACAGCAGTGGGGACAGAGCATCTCCTTGGTAGATCCCGCACTTGATGGTAACTTGTGCTATGGGCTTGGAGTTGGCCTCTAGTGTTGTACGCCACATCCCCATTGAGTTCCTGATGAAGGCTCTTAGGGTCCCATTGATCTTGTACAATTCTAGGCATTCCAGTATCCAGCTGTGGGGCATTGAGTCATAGGCCTTCTTGTAATCAATCCAGGCAGTGCACAGGTTGGTCAGTCTGGTCTTGCAGTCTCGGCTGATTGTTCTGTCTACCAGTAGCTGGTGTTTTGCACCTCTGGTATTCTTGCCAATTCCTTTCTGTGTCCCGCTCATGTATTGACCCATGTGCCTGTTCATCTTAGCCGATATGATGCCTGACAGGAGCTTCCATGTAGTACTGAGGCAGGTTATTGGTCGGTAGCTGGATAGCGTAGTGGTTAAACTACACGCCTTTGGAACAGAGGATCGCAAGTTCGATTCCTGCCTGGGGCGTCTGTATCCAGTAAGGGTCCTAAGGCTAGACCCCCTATGCTAAGCAAGCCTACCGCAGACATGAGCGAGACAGATAAATATGAAGGCATGCCGGCTCGGACGTCGCCCGGATCAACAAGGTCCGCGTCAGGTGTTGAGGAACCAGGGCACCCTGACGAAAAGTGGGCTACTGGAACAAGAAGGCATCGGTGGGCAAGGGACGAAAACAGGGCGTTGTTGGAATGCTACTACGCAAGTAACCCCGGCGGAAGGGGCTACATGAATAGGATGAGGGACCTATGGATTCTTCGATACCCAACATCCACAATGACGGCGAAACAACTAGTAGCTCAGTGTTCCAACATTCGAAAGAAGGGACTGCTCTCACAGCTAGAGATTGACGAGGTACAACACAAATGCTACGGCAAGGAGGAGTCAGGACGCCAGGTCAGGGGGGAGATATCATCACCCCCACCCGAGATTGGGTACATAGCCCCAAGTGCGATAGGAGAAGGATCGTTGAGTGCGAGAGGAACTGACCTGAAAAATAGGATCATGGCCAAGCTTGAAACCTGGATCCCCCGTAGCCGGTTACCAAGATTACGTGAAGTACCCTCAGAAGGTCTGCTAGATGATGTTAATGCAGCACTACGGGCAATACCTACAACCACGATTACCGACACTAACAAGCTGATCTACAATACGGCAGCAGTGATCAGTGAGATGCTTGGCTACAAGTTGAACAGCCACAAGGGGCAGTACCCTCCATGGAGAAGGAGGCTAGAGGGCAAGATCAAAGTAGCACGGAGGGAGGTTAGCCAACTAACGGAGTTGCAGAAAGGTGCGACAAATAAGGTGCCTAAGAAATACAGCAAGTTGTCCATACCTGAGGCCTTGGAAACTGCCAAGCAAAGACTCACAGCCTTGGCCAGCCGCTTGAGGAGGTACACCAGAGAGATAGAAGGCAGGAGAATAAACCAGCTGTTCTCCACAGAACCAGCAAAGGTGTACTCTCAGTGGCAAGGGAACAATAAGAGAACAGCACCACCAAGGCTGGAGACGGAGCAATACTGGAAGAGCATATGGGAGAAGGATGCAACCCATAACGACAATGCTCAGTGGCTAGAGGATCTGAGGGCAGACCACAGCGACCTCCCTGAACAGGGTCCAGTAACCATCACAGTGGCAGATATCCAAGAAAGGGTCTCCAGTATGAAGAGTTGGACAGCACCAGGGCCCGACATGGTTCACGCCTACTGGCTGAAGAAGCTGACTGCACTCCACGAGCGTCTGGCAGCACAAATGAACCAGCTGCTAGTTAACGAAAGACACCCGGAATGGCTAACTGAAGGCCGGACGGTCCTGATCCCCAAGGACCCCAAGAAGGGACCGGTCCCCTCCAACTACCGACCAATATATATATATGTATATATATGTATATGTATGTATATGTATATGTATATGTATATATATATATATATATGTATGTATATATATGTATATGTATGTATATGTATATATATGTATATATATATGTGACTGGTTAATCATTTTCTTTTTTAGCAAGTTTAAAGATTTTATCTTTCATACAAAAATAAGTACAGAGCACCGCATTTTAATCACTGGAGAACTATTTAAATTAAAACTGTCCCCTTGTCTTTATTATCTTGTCCAGATCTACCCCGGAGCAGTGGAGCTCATGCAGGTCATAGAAGATTTCATCCACATTGTTGGACTGGGCATGAAGGATTTCCACAATGCCTATTTGATGACTGGAAACTTAGGTAAGAATCGACCCACTTTGCCTTCGGGCCCACAGCCGCTGAGATCGTTTTACCATTTGTTTTGGCTTGATATGGACACATAATCCCTGTGCTCCTCTGACTCCTTGTGTCAATTTCCCCACCATCATTAATTTAGGATAAATGCTGGGCAGTTGGGGTGGGGGAGTAAAATTACTGCAAATCAATAATGTTGATTAAAAGTGATCTTGCGGTCGTAATGTGCTAAATTCCAATGAAAACGTTTAACATTCAATCCAATATCAGTAGCTTACAGCACGGGAAAACCTGCAAGAGTAGTGCCTTCACTAGAATAAATACAGACAATACTTCAAAATAACAACCACGGGTACACATTTTATTGATGCTCAAGTACATTTTAAAACACTGGGGATTTTATAACGTAGTTCAGTAAGAGCAGCACTGCTTTCTTGATATTATAAAGCCTCTCACTAATTACAGACTCTATGTATAGGTTCAAAGTTTTTGGTCAATAATCACATCAAATATTTATGTTATTCTGAAGATGAAATGGTTCGGTTTGACGCTGCACTGAACTGTAGTTCTGTGAGTAAGACTTGATTAGCAGAACATACCCTATAGCGTGTTTTGCAGTTGTACAGCCGCATGAAAAAAATTAATTAAAAGTAAATAAATAAAAGATTGCTTGTCAGTTCCTTGTGAGATTAGCAGTCATGGAAAAAATACAGTAGGAGGGTCTGATAAAAGGCTGTAAAATTGGAAGTGAAATTACAAGTTTTCTTTGCAGCTGTAATGAGCTTTTCTGCAACGCTGATTTTTGTCGAGATTATGACTTGAAAAACAAAACAAAAAAACCAAAGTGCTGCTGTGGGTTCTTTTAGCTTCGGTCGCGCAGCCTCTCGGATGATCTGAGGTCTCTGTGGCATTTCATTTTTTACTCAGCCACAAATGGTGTCTTACTGGAATGGAAGAGTAGACCGGTGGTCTTCATTTATTCATGCAAGTGAATGTGAGTGTGCACAGCTGTGCCGTTAGGCCATTCCTCTTAAGAGAAACAGAGATGTTTCATCCTTGTATTCTTTACAATAGCTAACATTCAGCTCACTTCGAGCACACTTGCTCTCTGTGTTTCTTTATGGTATGTGATTTCCATAATGATGAATCGGTAGTCTCCAAGAATAGCATACCAAACATGGTTCAATGAATGCACACATCAAAGTACCATTATGAAACACTGTGAGAGTCAAATTAACTAATGGATTTAGACTTGGAAATAAGGTTTGAATGCATTTCACATTGCCAATCATTAATGACTTCTTTCACAGATGTGAGAATATTTCTGTGCTGTTCTCCTACTTTATACTTTATACTTATTTCAATTTGTCTTAATGGCCGTCATCCAAACTCATTGCCAGTGCCTTCTCCTTATGCTCAAAAAAGCATTAACACATGACCCCTGCTTTATACACAAAATGGAATCTGCTCTGTGAAACTGACTCTAAATTGACGGTTAAGTGTTTTATCCACATTCATACAAGTTCCTTGAGCAGTTTAATGCATTTCATAGCTGGGCTTGAATTTAAACTATTTGACTCTTATTACATTAGTCAGCTGTATCACTGTCCTGGCCTCCACTCAAACCTGCTGGACTGTGGACTAAACCGTGTCCATCTGTCAGATGTGATATGACAGGAAATATTTTTGGTAAGCGTGGAGCAATGATGCAACTCACCGCTGTTTCTCAGTCTAATAAAGCACTGAGTGGCATAATCAGGGCACCATATTCAAAACATTCTGAAGTTTTTCTCCCACATGTCCATAGAAAGAAGATATATTGATTTCATGCAACAAGAAATGCAAGAAACTGAAATAATGGAATAATTCCAACACGGTCAACAACATCTTCTTGCTTATTATCATCCGATTTATTATATTTTGTTTGGGTTTTTTTCTTAATTTATGTATATGCACGCTCATTGTAAAGATTACCTTTATTTTGAAATAACAACAGCGTTACTCGGTGTGAGATCAAAAGGCAAGTAATTAAAAATAAAACTTGTGTTGAGAGGAACTTGATTGTTTTAACTGAAGGAGGAACAGCTACACTAAAAGTGTGCCCACATAAAGTGCAAAGAACACTTGTCGGTAAAAAGCTCATTTGAATAATCCCATCATTTTCTGTTAGAAATCTTAAGGAGCATGAGTGAACCTCTTAATAAGAGTATGTGAATGTTGGAAGCATCATTATTATGTAGAGTGCTAAAGCAGCTTTTCTTTTGGAAAAAGTGAGCACAAAGGCTCGGCAGAGAGGGGGGGCATTTGGCTTTTGAGCAATTATTTGGAGATATAACATTAATGAGTTGCCTCTGGCTAGAATCAACTTGACTGGCTGCTGGTGGTGGTAAAATACAGGGGCCTAGCTGGGAGAAATTATTATGCCAGAATGGACTCTCTGATTTAATTTTTTCTTTTTTTTCTAATGTCAAAATTAATTACCGCTCCTATAAAATGTTTTCGCATTTGCCACTGCAGAGCTGTTTTCAAAAAACAATCAAGATATGATTCGATACCACATGATTAATACATCGGACTTTCTAATTATCCCATCCGTGGCCAGTGCACCGGCACAGCCAGCCAATGGCAGTGATTTCAGCTCACACACACAGTGCCTTAGCGACCACGTGGCCCTTTTTGATTAAAGGAATGGAAAGTTTTGTGTCTCCATCAGTGAAAGCCAAGTGGAGAGCATCTGGCTGAGTAAGATATTGCGGCATCATTTCGTCACTAATTTATGGCAGCCTCTTGACACCTAGATAAATACTGGCTGTCACCACTGTATCGTCCTGTGTCCTCCTACTTTTAGTCAAATAACCTTGATTGGAAAAGGCTGTCCACTGCAGCAACTTGTTCTCCCTCCTTGCAAGCTAACAGTTGGAGGACAAAGTGAAGCTTGGGACATGCAAAAAAAAATTTTACACAGTCTTGAAGGTGGACTGCATTACGCTCTATTGTCTTTTTTTTTCTGGTTGTCTACTGTGAGGCTGCGTGTCATGGTCGAGAGAATATTTTGACAGTAATAGTGATTAATTTCCACTGCACACACAATAGCTGGAAATGCTCATTAATTTCTTTGCAGGATGTTTATGTTGTCTGACTTCAATGGTTTACTTAACGCTGAACCTCTCATGAACGCATTCAGACGTAATGAGCGATGCAATAAATCCCTCTTATGAAAATGAACCATACAGAATACTCTTAGTGCAATGAATCGCTGTTCAGAGGCGTCGCTGTCCGTAATTACTGCTTTATTTGTGCTGCGTAGCCCCATCAGGCGGATTCAAAGCCCCATTTACCTGCAGAATTACCCAGAACTCTGAGAGACAGTCTTCCCAGCACCATGTTGTGTTTCACAGTGTGCCCTGTGACTAAAACCACAAACACAAATAAACATGCACGACGACTGCTGCTCCCGACATCTGGTGCTACGAACGGGCCTCTTTGCAAAAACGGCAGGTCTTGTGGTGCTCTGTGATTTCATGCCCGCTGCAGGATCATCCCAAACACCTAGATGCACCTTCACTGTCACTGATTTCACTCACACATGGAGTCTCGCCAGGATTCAAATTGTACTATTGGCACAGTACAATGAACAATAGAGCTTCTGCATCAATGGTAGGATTAGCCTCAGATTCCCCTTGCTGAAGCACTACCTGACTGGGACTGGATGTGATACCAGGTAGAGAACAGTACAGCTTTATCCTCCTCTTGTAATGCTAAGGCCCTTTCTGTTGATCCTGGGTATTTTCCTTGTCACAGCCTTAGTGCACTGACTGGCCTTTTATGGCACCTCAGCAGGGAGGTGCCATAAAAGGAAAGCGTGATTAAGGTGATTACCTTTCTAGTACTTGTCAGGTGCCAGTTGTAGCTTTGGGTTTGTATTTTGCAGCAAATGAATGCGTCAAAAGCCCAGTTGGCCTGGTATGGCTGACAGATGACCTGCATATTTGCATAATGATTCAGTTTCATGTAAAATCTACCTATTAATTTGTGAGAGAATGCAGACTCTGCATGTTGAACTCGAATCAAAGGACTGCCCTTGTGTTTACTTTTGAATGACAGTGGTGCAGACTGCATGGTTATGTTCATAATTTCATTTAATATGCAATGTTCAAGCAATGCTAATAATCTATATTTCCTCGTTTTTCTGTAGTTGCCAGCATCCAGAGGCTTCCAGCAGTGTCTGTGATGACTGACATTAACTTCCCCATGAAGGGCCGTAAAGGCATGGTTGACTGGGCCAGAAACTCTGAAGATAAAGTGGTCATCCCAAAGGGCCTCTTTGTTTCCCAGTCAGCAGGTATGGGACTATATCACCGAGTCATCTGACTGCTAGTCAAATACATCTTTCTTCAAGAATCAGAGGCACATAAACAGTCTCCACGTGCAAGCTCCATCTGTCTTAGAATATATATTCAGTATATACATACATATATTCTGTCAAGCTTCAGAATTACAACCTGCAGCAACACATCTTAAATGTGCAGGGAAACTGTAGTAGATTCGCAGGATTAATGCTTCATGAATACACAATGATTGATTCACTGGCTACTGTTGAAAATTGGAAAATATATGTCTTCACATCTCAGCAGAAGTGGAATGATTTTAGCTGAGTTGGAGTGTCTGACAAGTTACTAGACTTTCAAGCAGACACATCTGTCTTCTGAAGAATGGTTTTTCCCTTTAATGTTTATGCTTCACCACTCCTTGTTTAGAAAAAGTGAAATAATGGTACAAGCCTCTGAACAGAGCCAGTTTGCTTGCCTGTGCTTGTTCAGTTGCAAGAGTTTTCCATCAGCTCAGCATTTGTAGCGTCCTCTCAAACAATGCCAGTTGCCACTCTATACTGCAATCCAGAGCCAGGCAATTTGGTTGATTGGTGTAATCAGTCTTATCCGAAATATATCAATGATAGCAAAACAAGGAATTGATCAGGATGCCACGTGCTTGACCCAAACCAATTCTGCAGTGGATTCTGGCACTTCTCTTGCTGGACAAACAAAATCAGGTGTTAGTTAATGTGATTTGTTTGGAAATAAAAGCACACCTTCAGGTTTCAGTGGGCATTTATGTAAATGATTGTATATTTAATGAGCTAACACCTAATTTGCATATATAAAATGAACTTTAGAAAACTATATACACAACTACATTTTTTTAAATTCAGAATCTAATTTATACATCTGTTTGCCCTGCAAAATATGCTTAAAATGTTTGGGTTTTTTGTGGCTGATGACAGTGTTTCTTTACTTAAAAATTCGCAAAGCATCATCATTTGCAGTAGTAATAAAAAAAGGGAAATCTATCTGACATGACATCAAAGCTTCATTTCCTCCTTCAGATATGGAGGGATCGCCTGTCTTCATTTTGGGAACCGTTCTCTACAAGACTCTTGGACTCATGCTACCTTCACCAAAGTAAGGGCAACATTTCTCATTGTCTGCGTTTTCTGGTCTGCTAGCAGGAGGAAATATGAGACAGATTTAATCCTTTGGAAGCTGCACAGGTGTCCATTTTTATTCACAGTAGCAGATCAAGTCTGAAAAACATGCTGTGCCTTTGTCGCTCCAGTGTCCCTGAAAGTTCCACTTAATACATTGAATAGAAATCTTATTTTGTCCTTCTTACAAGCAAATACTTGCATTTTGCTGCTGTTCTTTTTTTTTTTTTAGAGCTCTGTGTCACTGTAGCATGCAGTATGTAGTTAATTAAGGATGACATTAGTGTCTGGAAAAGCAGTGGGATGTCCCAAACAAACACCTGGTGTCAGACACCAATCAACAAGTCCCTGGCAGCAACGTCCCAAGGACAAACCGGTCATTCCAGCACCGTTCGGGCCAGCTGTCACAGAGAGAGCAGCAGCCCTGTGGGTAAATGCAGAGAGGAGGTTATAATGGGACACTGAATTGTGTCCTCTGCAGACAAACATGAGGATAAGCTGATCAAATGGCAACTCTGAAAAGAGAAATACCAGGCAATGTGGCTTTTAGTGTACTCGTAATTAGAGAGGCATCTATGTGTCATGTGTTTATTACATTTTAAAATAAGTACGGGAAACAGACATATGCAAAAGTCAGATGACAAATTTGAATTATTTGCTGCTCATCATTATGGACCTGCTGCATTTTCAGCTCTTCTTTTCTTCGTGTGCATGACAATTCTTCTCCCTGGGGGAAAGTACATACTGATTTTTATCTTCATTTCAAAATATAATATGTTCTGTCAACTATACCAAAGCTGGATATCCCATTGAAACATGACTATGATGCTAGCCTGTAAAAGCATATAACACAAAGCATCTTCAGGTGAGCTTTGTAGACTGTGTTTTCTAGTTTCTTTTCTTTTCTTTTTTCTTTACATAATTACTGCCAAATCATCCTGTATAGCATATCTGATGTCTAATGGGCAGCTCTTGTAGTCCTCCTTTACTGACTTTAATATTGAGGTTAGTATTCAGTGCAAGCAGCATTAGAGAAAATATGCTGCCTGACACTGAAACTTGAATTTGAAGAACTCGCACTCTGAAATGTAGATCATTAGATTAGCAGGCAGAGAGGAGCTTTAAATTCAAAAATATATGCACAATATCTTCCCTAAAACACCAAATCAGGTTTTAATACCAGCATGGCCCTTAAGCCTCACTGACTCTAAAGTTATACCTAATCCTTTAGTATTAACAGTAATTTTTCAGACATTATAAAAATGCTAGAATCTAGAGCGTTGGAAATGATGATGCATGATGTTATTCCTAATGAGGGATTCACTGTAACTCGTTTGTGTCTGTTTGCGTAGGTATTTGGCTACACAGGATGAAGGATTATGGCCATGCCACCTACTCAGACGTGTTTGTGTGCAGTCCTCCAAACAACCAACAGCATGTGGCCCAACAGGGGTTACACTATGCGTAGTTTGAATGTTGATTAGTTGAAAAGCGGGCCTGAACAGGAAACTGAGCTTTAGCACACTAGAATTTCACTCATCAAAACTGAAGCACAGACTTGTAGGATGGTCTGATTAGTGAGAGAATCTATTAAACCTACACAAACAGCTCACACATTCAGTGCAGGGATCCAGTTTAATTATGTCACCCAGTCAGCCCCAGCTGCCTGTGTGGGACAGCTGTCAATCAGTGCAGCCACATCCCAAATTCAACTATGGTGGATGAGTTAGAAAAAGAAAAAGAAGAAAAATCACCCCACCCAGCATTGTTAGGAGAGGAGAAACTGATTTGTTTGTTTGTTTTGTTTTTAATAACAGCTTCTAAATATTATTTTTAGTGCTGTAAAATTAGACAGACTCCCTTTTAGATCCATACTCCAGTGGCACTTAGGGGAAATGCAGTTTCTGCACATCAGTGTCTTCATTTTTCTGCTCTGGGGGTTGCCCCTCAGTGTAAATTCATGCACCGTGCTAAAACAGCTAAACTTAAAAATAAGCCACACTGATGAACAACACTGAAATGTTAATTGACAAGGACATCTAAGAAGCATTTAGTAAAAAGATCACAACACATATGTGTAAATATGGCTACCTATGCACAAACATAGTTACACATACAGCAATTATTATCATCCATGTTTGTAAAAAGATTTATTATAAATTATTATAATTCTTTTGGTTTTTTGACTTGATCTTCTCCCGGTGAATGCGATGTTAAGCTCTTTTTTTCCCCGTTTGTTTCACATGCCATGTTTATTGTGAAATTTTGTTCGAGTCTTGACTAAATGCAGAATGACACATTTGAATAATTAATTTTGTAATTTTCTCACATCTCTGTTTGATTCAGGAACCACACAGTTGTGAACTCCAAGGTCATAGCTGTGACTGTGAGACCCGAGCCCAAGGCCACTGAGTCCCACCTGGAGATTGAACTGGCTCACTTGGCAAATGTAAGCACAGTAACTAAAATGTTCATACACAAATGCACAGTAAATACTATATATAGTTTGGATCTATAGTTTATTGACCTTCATGTTCCTTTGTTAACACTACACAAAGAGTTTTTGTTTGCTGGCTGAGTGTTCTACAAAGACCACAGCACGTATCATCTCCCATTAGCTGACACACAATGGCGGTTAATTGGCTCGATAATTAATTTGTGTCAGGAGAGAGCACTACGTTCAGATAATTACAAGGACAATCCCTTTTTATGATCCAGACCTTTTTATTCATCTTTGAGATAAAGTGCATGTAAGTCTGAACGTGTCAGCAAATTTGTGCATGCGTGTGTGTGTCTGTGGTAGTGGAGTTCAAAGCTTTTTTGTGTGATCTATGAAACACGTTTTCAAAAAAGCTAAATAAAAGGACAAACGTGCACTTGATTTATAATAATGATGATGGTGGTGATGAAAATGATGATGAGTTATCATCATAATTTACCAAACATTTTGTCCTTTTCCTGCCTTCCAGGGAACAATGAACCCTTACTGTGCGCTGTGGGACAGCACCATACTGTAAGTGGGCATGCACTTTCACTTCTTTTCACTTTTTTTGTTGTTATAGGTATTCATTGTCTTCTGTGTGTGTTTTTTTGGGATAATTTCCATGTTCAAAATCAGGGTGATACATTTTTCTGGGTAAACCATTACAACATTATTGGAACTGCAAAGAAACTGCATTAAACCTCATTCAGAGTGAACAACACGGTAGGCCAGTTGTAAGTCATATGAGTTTAATGCTTGGCTGTAAAACTCACACGTGTTGATTTAAACCTGTGTTCATACTGACTTTGAGTCAATGATGGCAAGGTCCTGAAGTTGCAGAGTTCTTGTTTAGTGAATGTCATCATGACTCCATCAAGTTTTCTATCAGAACCCAACACGAATCAAACAAATATGAGTTACTAATACTAATGAGTTAGAAAATAGCCCGTCTCACAGCAGTTGAGACATTTATATCTATACCAGTCCTTTACAAAATAGTTTGAGTGCATACAAAACTAAAAGGCAGCATGTATAGGCTTCAGCAGACTTCTTAAAGATATTCATTTTACAGTAAGTGCTGATAAAAGTCACTGCCTAAGGTGCCGTAGCATCAGTCAAAAATACTGCAGAATTATATAACGTATCAGGAGGGAAACTCCCACAAATTATGAGGACACAAAACACAACCGCTTTACCTAAACGAAACACAGCAGCTCATATAGAATGCTTAATTTTATGGTGTAGAAATGTGACACTCCATAAGAATACAACAAATATTACATTTATGTAAAGCCAATGACTTGAGTAACATTACATTTTGCACTTTTGCTTATCTTTTTTTTTTTTTTTTTTTTTTTTTTTTTTTTCTAAATGACATCAGAAACAGCAGTATGCGACATTACGTGATGGCAGAGCTTCAGTTCATCCTTTGTCATTTTTTTTTTTTTTTTTTTTTTTTTAAATAAATAGGACAGGGGGAATGAATGAGAGAGAGAGGGGGAGAGAAAGAAAGAAAACCAAAGGGGAGAAGAGACGGTGAGAAGGGGGGGGAAGAGAGACAAAAAAAAAAAGAACTCCTGGGTCACCTGTATGGAGAAAAAAAACAAACAAACAAACAAACAAAAACAAACAGAGGAGACAGCAAACAACAAAGAGCAACATAATAATAGAGAAAACAAAGCACCATCACAATAAACTAGCTAGTCATAGACATCAATATTTACTAAATAATAAACGATATTGTGCAGCACGCAAGATAGACAGCGCACAGTGTGCTTTGAGGCAGCAGCCAAGAAAGCTTTAGTCCGCGTCTGTGAATACCCATGTGTGCATACCTGTGTGGATCAGCATGCTTGCATTCCAAAGGTTTCTCCATGTAATGATCTGCTAGGGAGTGTGGGGGGGCCACAGCCCCGTCCTCCAGGGTGTGAAGCGGGTATGGAGGAGATACACTTTTGCTTATCTGAATAAGTTGTTTGCTGCTTGATGCATAGTCCTCCAAACTGTGTCTGTGTTTGAGATTGTTGTGCCATTTGTGTTGATTTGATGTCACCTTCTCTGCAGCAAACAGAACAGTCCCGTGATTTCCCATGTTGGATCATTTCCACTCAAAAGTGGAATTTTTTTCGTACTTTACAATAAGACTTGTTCACGGTGTCAGTACGTGTTAATTAGCCTCAAAAAGACATCATGAATGATTGCCCCTGAGGTAGTGTAGAAGGCCAGGTAGACTGCCTCACGGCTGGAAAGAAAAGAAGCATCACATAACAGGTGGGGGGCCAGGGCAAAAGAGGTCAGATGGATGGCCTGAGGGCTGGAAATCTGCTGAGCTAGAGAGTTTAGAGGGTGGCTGCAAGGCTAGGGAGAAAAAAAAAGATGGTTGGAAGAGTTGTGATTGGTGGGCAGTAGTTTTGATCCAGGACAGGTAGACAACTGGGATGCAAATACTTCTGAAGTGGCAGCAAATTAAATATCAGTGAGTCTTACAGTGGCAGACACCAGTCTTAAGACCTGGAGCAATTGGGGTAGTGCCCAGTAGTCATGGCGCAGAGAAGACAGGCTATTGAATATTTGAGGGATGGACATTTCACTGGGTGTTGGCAGGGGCGGCTGATGGATGGTTGGGGTGGCCGATTGAACAGCTTAGGCGGCTACACAAGCAATTACCTGATGAAGAATTCCAGTGCTGGACATCAAAAAGAAAGAGAGAGAGAAAGAACTCTGGTGGCTGTTGGGGCAAATGGCAAGGCAGGATCCAAAGAAAGATTTGCTCCTGGGTGGTTCAATAAAACTTGATAAACCTAAAAATGAAACAGGGTTGGATACTGCAAACAGCAGGCAAGTCAACTCAAACTGCATGAGGGATTTACAGGCAACAATGTCTGCAATGGATATCATCGAGTGGGCGCAAGCCAGCATTTCACATAATGAAGAAAGAAAACATTTGGTGTACTACAATAAGGTTGTAGTTTTGTCTGCATTTGTCTGCATGTGTTATAGGAAAAACAAGACTTTTCCTCCTTCTGTCGCATTTCGGCTGCACAGCCATCGTTTGCGTCATCCACTTGGGCGATACATGTGTCTTTTAAGCTCAACAAAAATACCAGGATTATTATAGAAAACTACTCAAGCTTACCTGAAATCAGTGGAAGAGAAATCGTATTTTTTAGAACTACAACATGGACAGCGGTATTGTTTTTTCTAAAATAAGAATACTAACACTATGGATGGATCATGTTTTGTAGAACTTTTGTTCAGTTTGTTGTTTATTTTTATTTTTTACCTGTAACAGGATGGAAATGTATTTACTAGAAATATGTTTGATTCCAGTTTCACTTAATTGTGTACAACCTAACAGCAATAGTGGATGAACAGATCTCTGGCAAAGGCATATAAAAGCTTGTTACTTTCACTGTGAAATAGCATCTGAATTGTGCGCGGTCTGTCCTCTATCACAGTATTTGAGGGCAGCTGGTCTATTTTTGAACAGCAATGATACAACTGGGACAACTCAGCTACATTCTCTCTGTCTGACTTTCACAAACCTAGTGTTAACTATCTGATTTTTTCCCCCCCCCATACTACATTAGGTAATTTTAATCATAGCACCACTGAATGACTCCATGGTATGATAATCATTTTTCAAACATTTGGCTCTTTCTATTATCCAATAGGATCCACTCTTAGGACTCATTGAGGGGATGATGTGCCATCTGTCAGCCATGTTGGTTCAAACCAAATGAGAGTGCTCATGTTGACAATTAGCAGAGAGAAAACATTTGCAAGTGGAGAGCTATGGTCCACGTGCAGGTTATGTGAACACTGAGCTGGACTTTAACATAAACTACACGATCAAAGTATTTTTAAACAAATGTGAACAAATCTTTCAGAATAGGCTTTATTTATATAAGACTTACAAATAATGAAATGTTGAAATTGACTATAACTAACTTCCAATGTAATATTAAAGTAGTGACCATAATATTAAACTGCTTGAAAACAGTGAGGGCTCAGTTCACATCATTATTATGGAGGCCTATAGGTGAATCTGCTGCAGTTGGCTAGCTTTGAAAACGACAGAGAAATATAAACAAACACCACACACTGAGTTCTAAAATATCCAATATCTTTTTTAAATTTACTCTTCCGGTCTCCAGGTCCACAGCACTGAGTGTAAACATATCAGATGCATACACTTTTATTACTTTTTCAAATGTCAATATTTTTTTTTCTTTTTTTCTTTCAAATAACCTCGAAATTACCAATATCCCACCACTGTGCCAAGGGAACAATAAAAAGTGCAACCCAGTGACTTCAGATCAGTTAACATCCCTGTTGTGGTCAAAAATAAATATTTAGGGAGAATTAATCTGCCTGACAACTCACTTCACCTTATCCCTAGCTTTCATAAATAACATTTTAACTATATATATATTAATCCATCTTAGAATATCTTAGAAGTGATATGACACTGTGAGTCTACCATAAGGTTATTTTACAGTTCTGACTTGTCTCTTTCTAATGCTACGATATAAAAACAAACTAGTTGTAAAACTAGGCGGTTTTCTTCCTTACTGCCCCCAAACTTGTAGAAAAAATAAAAATGCAGAATGACGTTCCAAGCTAGTTCTGGCCTTTTGACGTTGCCTTGCAATTAACTGCTTTTAAAAATCCTCTGATGCTTGGGAAGCAGTGCATGGAAAGCCATATGAGTGTCTTTTTGACATTTTAATCGCAGATGCTTCAGGACCCTTTCTCGGATTATCAAACAGAGTCTCGTGGAAGCTAAACATCAAACGGCTGAGAACATTTGCAGATCCTTAAATAAGGATTCACAAGTCAGCATCTTGGCCCTTCATTAAGACATCTTTAAAACAGAGAATTTCACTGCCTTTTATTTCACCCTCAAGGTTATTTTCTTGTTTAATGTGTTTACTCTAAGCAAGACAATGAAGTACGAAATTATTGTTATTTAAATATTAAATAATGACTTTCTAGTCAAATATATTGATGGATAAAGTCTTTTTTCCTAGCATGCAAAGACACGTGTTTGACACAAGTTTCGAATAAAACAAAAATAAAGTATAGCAAGGACTCGAGCAGTAAAACGTGTTTTAAACAATTATGTGTAAAAACAAAACAAAACCGCCGAATACAACGGAAAGCGCTTTCAAGTCACGTCTTTAGCTTTTACTGAATGCACCTCGTTAGTTTTATCTGGCATTTCTAAGTGCTGCACAATTCTTAGCAAGAATTTACCGGGAGCACTCCACTTCCTGAGAAATTAAACCTTTTTAATCATTTAGATGTTAACGTGTGAAAGCAGCTGTCACTGCTTCGAGTTCTACAAACATCTGGAGAAGCTGAATTTGAGCCAAAAAGGCTGCACCCTACACTCTCCAACTGCTCCAAATCCTATGAATCAAGAGAAACCTCTGCAACAGCAACATTTGCTTTCCATTTGGACATTTAAAAAAAAAACCAGCAGCTTCATGGCGGTGTGTTTAAGTGTTGAATCAAAATGTATCTACTACAGCAACAAAGAAGATGCCGCCATCCACAAGTTTGTCTGTGTGGTTCAGTGGTAGTCGTTTACTCCATGAGCTGGGTGGAAGCTGGGACGGAGTTCATGCAACCACGCCTAACCTAGTTTTTGAATATAACATTAAATCTGTGACAAGTCAAACAGTAACATTACTGCTAAGAGAGAATTTACATTTACTAATAAATTTGATAAGCATTGCTTTCATTTTAGTTGTGCCTGGTTTCATGTGAATAATGCTGTATCTGTTCACTTCAGTCATGTCCACGGTCAACTCTGCCTGCAGCATAATGCCATGTAAAACTCAAAATCACGTCTCACTTTATCTTTCAGCTAATGCGGTATTTGATTTTAGGTTTGGGGGTTTTTTGGGGGGTATTTTGTCTTTGTTGTTGTTGTTTTGAAGAACTCTCCAATGGTTTCCCCTGTTTGACGTCAATCTTATTTGACATTTTCATATCTGTGATCAGCAGCTGTCAAGCTTTTTCACAGCATAGGACCACAAAGAGACACATTCGCTCCATAGACTCGCACTTCATCAGATTTAGTCTCAGGGACCCATGTGGAAAGATTTATGTCAATTTCCAAGGGCTGCTTTTGAGTGGAAACTGTTGACAGTGCAGATGTAGAGACAATAATGGTGAAAGCGCCTTTATGTCTGGTGGCTGAAATCAAAAGGATGGCACCAGGTGAGAAGTGACAGTATGAGTGATGTTTAATAATTCTAATTGTAAGCTTTAGTCAAACAAGGGCTGATAGTGGACTGATAACGACTCTTAACTATGAATTAATTCACAGTAAAAGGTATTTTTGCATTTGTGCATGGGCCAGAGGTTGGGGTAATGCACATGTACACACAGTGAAGTATGGCATGCAATACTAATGCACCAGCCCCTTGCAGGCGATAATTATCTGATACTTTATGCATGCAGGAATTCTATCTGACTCCATTATTATTTAACTTAGATAATAGATGTATTTTTATATTCGTATAGATGACCAAAGAAAACTTGTGTACTTTCAATTATGGCTGTCTGAACTTACAGTTCGCAACACAATTTAAATTTACCAGTCACATAAAGTTTAAATATTGGTATTTAATACCAAACATTGGACAGTAGATGCAGTGCAGTACAGTGCAGACAGTAGTGGATGCACTAAAGGTCAACTAAACTGAGGATAACAGGCAGGCCATTAAGCCAAGCTCAGCCGGATATGCTGGTAGATCACCTGATAACAGCTCATCTCAGTTCAAATGATACCCTTTTAGGCATCCAATTGTCAAATCTCATAGGGAGGTCTCATTGGCTGCACAGAGTTGCTGCATCTTCAAACCACTTTGCACCACCACCCCTCCACCTTCATGCTGTCTCTGACTTAATCAGTTTTCTGTCTGTCACTCATGCATGCTGTTTTGTACTGAGTGCTTTCCATCAATCCATGCACTTTTTTAACCACGTATCCAGTTTAGGACCACAGGGATGTCTGGAGCCTATCCTAGCAGGCAAATGACAAAAGGTGGGGTAGACCCTGGACAGGTTGTGACTCCCAGAAGAACCAGACTGACAAATAAAAATGTTTGCTAATGAAAAAAAAATCTCTCTGTTACTACAGTGACCCTAATGAACTGTAGTGATGCTTGTCCCTTGGTGTATTTTATTAAACAGATACACGATACATTTCATTTGTATGCACCTGTAGGGCTAGTCACACCCTCACTAATAAATACAGATGTCACGTTATCTTGTTTGTCTGCCTCGTTTTGAAGGGTCTTGTCCCACTCAGGGAATGTTAGGGATTAATCCGATTTCCCTGATACACAAGAATATGCGCTCATTTTTCTTTTCTCTTCACTCAGTTAACACACACAATGTGGCCCACAGGCTGATATAAATTGCCCATCATCAAGAGATCCAAGATGGATGGAATCATTTCCCAGCATTGCCCCCTCCCTCCTCTGCCTGCCATTGTGTGTCAGTCTTTCAAGACTTTATAAAATTGCCTTAAGTGCATAGCCTAAGGCACACTTTAAGCTCCCATCTCGGTGTCTGCCTAATCTAATGTGGGCATGCAAGGAATTTAAAGGTTTTTGCATCCCTATAGAAACATACGGTTAGCCTTGCTTATGTGCAGTGTGACAAGTGAGGTTAAACAACTGCACCTATGGTCATGTAGCGTATACAGCAGCGCCACCATGTTGGCTTAAAAATAATGATACAGATTTACTGTTTGACTTATGCTGTAAGTATAATGTCTAAACATGTGGGTAAGGTGTACATTTAGTAACAGGATGTGTAGAGGGGCTCAGTCTTTCAAAGTTAAGTTGTGGTTTAGCAAGACTCAAAGGTTTAAATACTGAATGTGCTTAAAACTTTGTGAGCTTTCTTTGTAACTCTTGCTGTCACTTATCTTGCGGCTTGACACCGAACTGCGTAAAAACCGGAGCCCCATCAAGTTCTGTCAGAAATTTTAAGTCCTGTAAGTTTTGATGTAAAGTTGTCAATAGATCACTGCGTGGATATAAAGTGGTCAGCAGTTGGTGTGTGATGAATGTCATGTCATCAGTCTTACTGTGGTCAAAAATGTCACTTTCTCTTGGGGATGTTTTATATTCTTGGGCCACCGAGCCCCAATAAGGTCAGGCAACACATCAAACGTGGCATACATAAATCCCCAGGCAGGGATTGTTCTCCTGTCAGCTTCCCCCCGGCACAGAGGATAAGCAAACATCTAACAAGTCAAAAGTTAGAAACAGATCATGCCAAGGATTGAGTTTTCACCAGGGGAGAGATGGATTCATCCCAAAGTTACAAAGCATCACACATTGTGTCAATCTGTCACGTCAAAAGAAAGCCTGCATTGGAAAGTAGGTTGTATTAGATCGTGACAATCAGTTTGAGTATGTAATAGCACCCTACTTGTTACCTTATGGTACCTCATCACTCTCCTACAGGAATTACCCAAAGTGCTGAAAAGTGTGCACTATTGTTATAAAATATGTGCACAGCAGTTTTGTCACGTTAAAAGATTCTTTTCTAACCTTTACTCTGCAGCTGTGCAAAGATGTACTGACTACAGTGTTGTGAAGAAGTGTTTTCCTTTCCTGATTTCTTAGTTTTGCATATTTGTCACACTTACATGTTTATCTTGTAATATTAGATAAAGATAACCTGAGTAAATACAATGTTTTTAAATCATGATTTCATGTATTAAGGGGAAAAAAGCTATTTGAACCTACCTGGCACTGTTAAAAAAAACAATTGCCACATCTCCCCAACCCCACTCCCTTTGTTAAATCATTAATTTAATGGAATTTACCACAATTTTTGGAAAGCTGAGTTGAATTTAAGCAGCCACACCCAGACCTTCTGAATCAAGAAGTCACTTTAGAACCTCTCTGACAAAGTGAAGTAGGTTAAAAGATCTCAAAAAGCAACACATCATGCCATGAGCTAAAGGAACTTAAGAACAAATAAGAAAACAAGTCACATCAACCTTGGAAGGGTTCCTAAGGCATTGGGACTTCATCAAACGATGGTGAGAGTCATTTTCCACAAAAAGAGAGAACTAGGAACAGTGTTGAGGCTTCCAAGGAGTGTTCGGACTATCAAAATCACTCCAAGAGTGCATCAATGACTCATACACGAGGTCCAAAACAACGCAGAAAAGCATCTAAAGAACTGCAGGCCTCACTTGCCTCAATTAAGGTCAGCATTTATGATTCAACAATAAAAAAGAGACTGGGCGAAGGTGGCATCCACAGGAGAGCTCCAAGGAGAAAACCACTGCTGACGATCCCCAAAACTTCTGGAGAAATAATCTGTGGATTGAAAAGACAACAGTCAAGTATGGTCATGGTGGTAATGTGGTATGTGATGGTAATGTGATGGTCTGAGGCTGCTTTGTTGTGTCAGGACATGAATGACTTGTTGTAATTGATGGATCGATGAATTCTGCTCTCTACTAGAAATCCTGAAGGAGAATGCCCAGCCACAAGTTTGTTCCCTGAAACTCAAGTACACTTGGATTATAGAGCATGATAATGATCTGAATATCAAATGCTTGATTGCGGTTGTTGCTGCCAAGGGTGGCACAACTAGATATTAGATTTAGGAGGTAATTATATTTTCGCACAGGGCCAGTTTGGTTTGAATAGCATTTTTTCCCCCTTAATAAATAAAATTATCATTGAAAACTGCATTTTGTTCTTGCTTAAGTGTCCTTTGTCTAATGTTAAAATTTGTTTGATGATCTTAAACATTTAAGTGTGACAAATAAGCAAAAAGAAAGTCGTGGTGATATTGCGTACAGTTTCTCACTGGGTTCATATAGCTGTAAATAGATTTGCACTTGCTTAAACCAACATTAATCTTAATGTTGAAACTGGAACATCTGGAGAGCCACACACCTGTACAGACAAAAAAATGATGGAAAGTCCAACATGCAATTTCAACATTGAACTACTTCTGCAATCATCAGCAGTGCGGTATCATAAAATCCTTCTCAGCTATCATATGACTCCTATTCCAGGGCTAAACTTGCTCCATATTTCACCCACAGGTGCTTCTTTGGTGACTTGTAGACATGTTGTTTATTTGCTTCAAACGTTCATTTTGCACCAGTTTTGAAGAAATTAATGTTTCTGATATGACCAATTCGTAGAGGTTCTGCTGTATGTATAAATACATATAGTTTAATTTATTTATAAACTGTGATTCAAATTTATAACTAAACTTTTTTAAGAACTGCTGATGCTAGCTTAATGAGTGGGTCATTCGCTTTTTTCTCTTTTATCCTTTCTTTCTTTTTCTTTTGGTTTTTGTCTTAATTGGTTTATGCTTTTTGTTTTAGCATGCAGTCTGCTGAAAAGCACATATCAGTTGTGTACACAGAATGGTCACAGCCCAGTTAAGAAGAGAAGCAAAAGGGGGAGGATATCCGTTTATCGTTTCATTGCTGTGCACACACAAACAACCCACAGTGTCGGTTGGCCCTGGCTGGAAATTTGCAACTGGCTCCATGGTCTCTTCCAGGAATAATAAATATTTCTGCCACATTGATCAAATGACAAAGCAGGATTAGCTCGCACAGCAGCCACTGCCCGCTTAAACAAATCAAAAGCCAGTACGTCTTATATTGTCTTGAATCACTAGTATGCATCTTTTTCCCTTTTTTTCTTCTTCTTGGCTTTATAAAATTAGTAGTAGGGTGAGCAGAGCGCCTTGCAGGACAACAGGTGTTTGCTAGTGACGGCACGAAGCTAAAAGTCAGGTTGGGTGTTGCTGCAAAGGCTGTGTTCAGAATAAAGCCTCGGTGATATTTAATCAGCAAGGATGGTATTTCTGAAGGCACAAAATGAGTCGGGGGTGAATGACAAATGGAAGAGAGACGCTCCTTTCATTTCACCTACTAGTGGTGTGAAGTGGGGACTGGCTGCAACCATTTGCGCTGCCTCCGCGGGGTGGTATTAGTTCTGCGGTGTTTTTTTAGGGGAGCGCTTCACGCCGGGGAGCGACAACTTTCGTGTAAAATGACTTTCAGGAATGACCCAAAAGCATCCTTTATTCCCGTCATATCACTAGACTCGAAGCCGAATAAGCAAACCTTGCGACGGCGTGCGTTTATTTTTTCACTGCATCTGCCTCCCCCCCTCACACCAGCAGAGAGGAACAGAGTATCAATCTGATGCTGTCCACCGTTTCCAGGGTGAAAATCCCCCTAAGGAAGCATTCAAAAGCTGCTAATTAAAACAGCTGAGGGGGGGAAAAATCAGCCGAAAGTGGGGGGAGTAAAAAAGGACAGGATAACCGGGGGGGGGGGAAGAGGATTATAGTCGTTTGGAAAAGATCTCTAGAAGAATATAAAGCACGCAGAGAGGCAAACAGGTAAATATAAAGGCTTTTAACTTGTGCATGAAGAGGAAATAACGCTGTTTTCTGTATCACTCGACTCGTTGGTATTTATCTGCGTATAGCGAATCAATCAGCACCGGTCTGCTTGGACAGCTCCGTGCGTCCTCCCCCTCCTCCGTCTCTGCCTCTCTATCTGCTCCAGCTGAAATGCTGCTCGTAGCCACACCAGAGCCGTGTCGATTAGTCTGTTCGCTTTTTTTCTTCTTCTTTCTCTCTATGAAACAATCTCTCCAGCTCTCGAGTCATATTAGTAATAATTAAATAAAAACGCCGAAGCGATGTCGAGAAGTCCTGTGAAGTCGTGTCACCGCTGGAATTAAACCTCTAATTGCCTCTGCCTCCTCCTTGCAGGAACGATTCTTGGGGAGCCTGGTCCACAAAAGGATGTAAAACGGTGCTTACAGATGCATCCCATACAAAATGCTTATGTGATCGTGTATCTACCTTCGCCATTTTGGCTCAGCAACCAAGAGAAATAGTAAGTAGGCTATTGATTTGCTATTCGATGTGGGTTTCATGAGCTCATGTAAAGGAGAAAGGCTCCCTGTTCGTGTGTGTATGTATGTGTGTCTGTGTGTGTGCTGGTGAGAATGAAAATTGAATCTTCGTGTGTGCTAATCCTGTTAAATAGTAATACAGTGGTAAAGGGGAGATTGTGGGGGGGAGTATTTTCTAGTTTGGGCATAGACTTAGATAGATAGATTGTGTATGGGCATGCAGAGGGGGAGGGTGTGTGCGTGCTGGTGCTTGTCTTTAAGTGTCTCCTCATCAATCATGTTAGGGAAGAGATAAAGATAAAGTTCACCTTTTTTGGGTGCTGTTTTCTTTACTGACCTGTCCACAAAAAAAGCTGACAAATTCTTGCAGGTGAGATCTTTAAATTGTGTTTTGAGCACAATTGTGTGTTGCAATTAGACTGGGGTAAAGGAAGCAGGAGCCTGTAATTTCCTGAAAAGATAAAGTAATTAAATCTGAGAACATGCAGTACTTACACTGTGGCCTTCCTCTCTGTCAGGCCTAAATCATACAGCATCATTTTTCTTCCAGCAAAGTGCTTATTTTGTCTAGCTTTGATTTACTGAATATGGTTTATAATATGGGAAACCGCATTAGTGTATGTGAAGGAAGCCTCAGTGGCTGGCCCGCGATTGGCCAGCCTCCTTGACTTCCAAGTGTGACTGAGAAAACACAGCATAAAACAAAAACATTGGTTATAATTACTTCCACTGTTTATTCTCCTGCAACATGATCTCCTGGAAAGTTTTATGCAAGTATCTAAACAAGCTTCAAGCCCACACATGCAACTAAAACCTCAATGTAAATTAAGTCGCACTGTGGATTATTCATATTGTTGGTGGTGGTTGTTTTGATTGCTTCCCTCTCTGGCCAATAATAAAGATTTACTGTCCTGCATGAACCACATCCAGCCTCCCACTGACTGGTTCGTCTTGCTCTGTCATCCCTACAGACCATGGAGTACTCAGGGGTCCCATCTGTGACATTGATAGTTGGCTGTGGCTTGTCTTGCCTCGCCTTGATCACATTGGCAGTGATCTACGCAGTGCTATGGCGGTAACTGCAACGCTTTAAGTGCATACATTTCAACCAAACAATAATAATAATTCTCAGTTGTTATGTGATGTTTCATAATCTGGTGAAAGTTCTGGTAAAACTTAAAGTCTGGTTAATTCTCTTCCCTTGTTTTTTTTAGATATATCCGCTCTGAGCGATCCATCATCCTGCTCAACTTCTGCTTATCTATAGTCTGCTCAAACATATTGATCCTTGTTGGGCAAACACAGACCCACAATGTGGTAAGTGCAATTTAAGGATTTATTGGGCACAGATTCCAAAGTGTGGAGGTGCATGGGTTAGAAAGATCCAAATGACACCACGCTCACCTACACCAGCTTTAACACAGCTCAGCCTTCTTAATTTTCATTCTGGCATTTCTTTGAGCTCAACAGGTAATAGTTTACCATGCAGAATTATGCAGAGCTGTGCATATTATCATGTAGAATGTAATGAGGTATTGAGGATGAAAAGATATGCTACAAATGCTCCATCATATTCACCTGTTCCCAGTCAGCTGGAGAAGTGTTAGTCAAATTTGCTCATCTTTAAGGCAGAGATTTGAATCAATAATCAGTCCCATTCTTCATCTGCCAACTCTTATCTTCAAAATAGCACCTTTTGAACTCCAGATTTCTTTAAAGAATCTAGTAGTTAGCATTTTGCTGTGTTCAAGTAAATTACTCGTTTTCTTTTAGGTCTCACAGAAGCCTTTTATATTCATTCCAAATGGAAAATAATGTGTGTCTAATGCCTCCTTAAGATGCAGACCTACTCTGCCTTGGCTTAGAACCATACATATTACTCTGGTGAAACTTGAGACAACCCCCAATCTGTTGGCACTGAAACTACAGTGATATTCAGACACAGTTAAAAGTGCAAAGCAATAAAAGAATTAACATAAAAGACTGTCGGGACCTTCTATATATTATAGAGTTCCTTAAAAAGTCAAGATAGGTTGGCAGCAAGTAGTGTAAGAGCAGAAAGGCAGACATTTTGCACACCAGCACACATGGTGCATGGGTCAAACGCAGGAAATTAGGATTCTGTCCTGCTAAGACTGAATGTGGATTTGGCATTGTTGCAGTGACTCAAAAGCATCGCGGAGAGATAGCAAATCATTTTTTTTTCTTCAGATATCAACAAGAGCTGAATTTCTGATCAAGTCACGGCAGGATTCGAAAACCCAGCTGCTGCTGGAGAAGCGCTTCCAGTAAAATGCGTCGTTTCCTTCCTCCTGCTTTGTCACTGGCCAGCGAACAAGTAGCTAATGTAAAAGATTGTTTGGCAAAAAAGTAGTTAGGATTTACAAGCTGCCCACACAGATGCCCTTCTCGGTCATTTGGCAGCACTACAGTGTGACACATTGTCTGATTACAGGCATTTTATTGTGTAACCACTTTCTCGGTATATCTTTACCTTTTGCGAGACACACATGGCTTTTTGTCCCTCATCTCATTATTCCTCAGTGTTTCTCGTATTCGCTTCCATTTTGTTTTTGTTTGTTTGTTTTGTTTTTTCAGCTCATTAATAAGGCACATCTGGATATTCTCATATCGCAGCAGTCAAAGATTTTAGAATCTAAATCACAGACAAAAATCCCTTTAAAATGCTTGTAAAAATGAAAGAAATGTGTCAAAAGAGTTAGGGGGTCTTTTGTCATTAGAAGTATTGCTGGTGCTGTATAACACGAGTACTGACTTGCCACTCTTACCTTCTAGTACTTTAGGACCAGATGGGCCAACTAGTGGTTCTTACTACTCATAAATCAAAATACTGCTTGTTAATTTTCCCGAGTTCATCGAAAATGGAAACATGGACAACAAATGAATAAGGAAACTAATCTAATAAGAATCAACAAGATAAATTATGGACAAAAATGTGCTAGTTGTTAGCATCGTGACGCGAACCCGAGCTGGTTCATTACAAACAGTCTCGTAAAATAACAAAAACAGCATCCGCACATAACAAGTTCATCTGTGTCCCTGCTGGCCCTCGCATCTCTGGCACACTGTAGTAGCCAAGACGCTGAATCCACAAAGCTTCAGGGCATTTTTTAAAGCTGAGCTGATTTGAAGCCCTGTCAGATTTAATCAGGGCTTCAGCCATCTCCTGTCTTGATTGTAAGGACCACCACTTAACATGGAATACTCACTCGGCTCGCCTCTAATAGGATGTCTGTCTATGAAATCTGTAAAGAGATTAGGTGTTTTCCCCCCCCGAAAATCCACTGACATACTGAAGATGTAATTTCAGCATCTGTTAGACTGACTCAACAAGCTACCTTGTCAGACTCACGGGGATCAAAATAAGCAGTGCTGACAGATTTGTTTGGAACGGACCAACACTGTTATTAATACTGAACTTTGAAGCTACACAAATCTGGATCAAGGTTGTTGGTGTAATTGAACCCACAGAATTGTAACCTGGCTTTGAAATTCCTCTTAGTTTCACTGAAATTTTCAGCAGCTTTAAACTTATTGTTTTGTCTGGTTCAGTTTTTATGATCTGTTTTCTCCATTAGTAAACAGGTGTTTTTGTATAAAGCAGAAGCAAGTGGCTGCTGAGCTAAACTATAGATTCTGCTTTCAGTAAGTGACTAGAAAAACCACCCAAAGATTCATTACTTGCAGATTTTGCCTCATTCTTACATTAGCAGATTTAGAATTTTGAGCCAAGCACACTATTATCAAACTGCTGTTGTGGCTTCTGTGCATAAACAAAAAACTAATTAAGTTATTGCCGTCATTGTTTTTGTCTGGTCTTCATGAGCAAGAGAATCAGGAAAAAAATCCAAGGTTAAATTATCTTTACTTCTAAAGCAAGCACACAAAAAGCACAAATGTGCTTATTTACCATGGCCTCGAGAACCAAAACTAGATTTAATTGGGGACCTCAAAACTCAGCTAGCTGAGTACTGTCGTCAAGAGTAGTAAAATGTATTTATTCAAGTGCAGCTGCGCTGTAGATAAAACTTCCCAAACAATGCAATTATTACTAGTGTCCCTTTGCTCTGTATTGAACACTCTGTTGTAACAATATTTGAGAAAATGCTCATCTGTTTGATCAGACACTCTGTAGAAGCCGGTGTTTGAGTGATAGGCCACCAAGAGGAGAAAACAGTCCCTGTGTGGGTTTAATTGCCATGCTGCCTGACACAGCCTCACTTGTTTTTCCTCCATCTCCTGTAAGAAGTGCACATAATTGGCTCCACTGTTTGTGGATTCCGAGTTGCTCATCATCTAATAGAAATCATCTTTTTGCTATGGAGGTGTCCTCTGGGAGCAGGAAGACAGTGAATCACCTTTGCCTGTGTATGCTTTTCCTTTGTCCTCTGTTTCTGTTGATCCTGGTTTATAGAAAGACAAACAAAGACAAGCAGGAGCTGTTGGCTTTGCCTGGGAAGATGCAATTAGAGAGTCTTGGAGCTAGAGAGGCCGTTCCACTAAAATGCTCTTACTATGAAATACATAAGGCAGATGGGGTCAAGGTGTCATAAGTCTTCTGAAATGAGAACCAGTTTATAGCTTTATCTTCATTTTAAACCTCCTGATGTTACAAGTTATCACAAGTGAATTGCTGGCAGTCACTCCCTTTGTGACATTACAGTGTTTATACACTTTGATCTGCGACAGCATTGCAGATGCTTGCCTGGCTTATTTGATGTTTGCTTTGAGAGGGGATTTTTTTCTAAACTCCTACTGCCTGTTCCCACTGTCACAGGCAAGTCAGAGGCATTTCAGCAGAGTTAGGGAGGTTTTCCTTACATATAGATATCGGATAGGTGACAGATTTTGATATGAAATGGCCATTGCATGTCCTCTGAAAGTTTCAGGTGGATTGTAAAGATGGTTGTAATGATGAAGAGCCAGACAGAGATTTTTTGTTTTTTTAATGGTGGTTATAGTCCTTTATTGATGCTGCTTAGCAACAGCAGCAACTTAGTTGGGCTCCACACTGAATTAGTGCTCTGTGATTTAGGGTTAAAGTCAACCCTCCATGAAGTGATTCACTCATCACCCACTGGTCATTAGTAGCCATTTAAGGCTCACAGTCCTTATGTCACCCTGCTTTTGTATATTGCTCACCTTGCAGTGTGCCAGTCAACTTATTCTTCGCACCCATTGATTGTTACTTACCTCAGAGTTGAAGTTACTGTAACTTGGTTCATGGTCACTTTACATCAATAGCAATTATTTCCTTTCATGTCTTCAATTTGCTGAGTTTTATTGCAATCCACATTTGCTTTTTGCCATATTATTGCTTGTCTCTTAATGTGTGTACAGCCCTTTGAGAAATGTTGACACCACTTAAAAGGAATACAGTTAAAGATGGTCATCTACCTTGATGCTTCCTTTAAGGTGTTTATCAAGCATTAGTTAATGTTACCAATGCACTTATGTGAGTCTGCATGCATGAAAGCATTGAATGTTGATGATTCATCTTCAGCATTTGATGATGAAGGCCTCACAAGGCCTCACAAGCCACAATCTCTGATTTGTGGCCCGTCACGCAGCGACAAGTGTCAGGTGTCAGTCTGTAGCTTCATGTGACCGGATTCCTGTGAAAATCACTTGTAGGCTTGTGCTCCTTCACCTGAGACGGAAACATATGTTTAGGGTTCAGGACTGGAAATTGCCACAATGACTGTCCCCTGTTAATACAAAGCCTAAGTCGCCGCTGTTACCAGGCAACATTACATGATCCTGAATACAGATCATAAAAGTCAGTGTGACATCATCAGTGCTGCATAGCAACAGTAACCAGGAGATTCAAAGCCGATGACAGTCGGTAGTCTTTGCCGCTGATCTAAAGGCACTCTGAGGATACTGTTGTGGTTTCTCGGGGGCTGATTTCACGTTGTCAGCACCTCATCATAAACAGCATCGCTGAGAAAGCAGCACTTTGTTTAGAATCTTTCTTTGTGTTGCGTGAACTGACGCCAACACTGACGCTAACAGGAGCGTGACAGTGAGGTCAAGAATGGTGACAGGCACACATTATCACTGTACTTTTACTCTTTCTGTGCAGCAACATGAAGGAAACCATGAAATGAGACCACCCCTCATCCATCCATTCTCTTCCATTTATCCTTATCAGGGTCACAGGGGGCAGAAGCCTAACTCAGCCATCATAGGGCGAGAGGCAGAGTACATTTCAGATAAGTCACCATCACAGGACCAACTCATAGAGGCAGACAACCATTCAAACTCACATTATTCCTCATCCAAATGACCTTAAATTCAACACTGCACTTACTCGGATCCTCAGCAGTGCACGTCAAGTTTGAAGTAGACAGGATAAACAGATAGATCCCTGAGATGTGCAGCATTATTTTGACAGAGTAGTTAAAAATAATGGAATTGGAAGAATGAAGCTTTTTTGCCATTTACTACCATTAAAACATGCATAATATATGCACTTAGTCATCGTTTATTAAACATAATCAAGGGTCCATGCACCAAATATTCGACATACAATAACTGCAACACACAATAGCACATAGTTTCAGCACACTACAGGCTTCATCTCCTTAGGATGAGGTGCACGGAAGTGGGATTTGGTTCATCCTCTTCAATCCAGTTCAAGGTTTCACTTTAACTAAATTGATGTCACACAGAGTAGAAAGTGACTAAATCAACATGCTGCTCATTCCTACATACTTGGCAGGAATCCTCTGATTATGTTGGAGAGAATAACTGGATGTACTGTTTAGAGCCTTGGGAGTGTTATATATTGAGATAAAGTAGGCAGAAGTAGAATTGTTATCGGGATGAGTTCACTTCAGGTTCATGTGAGGCACATCCACAGACCAGGAAGTAGAAGTAGCCATTTTCTGGCTGTAGTGGCAAAGTCAATACATTTTTTTCAGCGTTCCTCTGCGGTTCAACAACTCTTTGCCACTACCACTTTTGTTGTTTGGAGTTTTTTAACGTCCTCCACCCAAGCACCCACTGTGTAACGCACTGGGGCGCTTGCTGCTTGATTCAGAAGGAGGGTGCTTCAGTCAAAATAACCACCAGCCTCCTCCTCCTACAGTGATTCAGTACAGTTGGGAAGATAAAAGCAATGTTATATAGTCCAGTTCAGATTGTTCTACAGCATTTTAAATAATGTTGTAGGTCTCTGCTGCGAAAACACAGTGAGTAATCTATTTCTTCAGGTTTCATTAAAATTTAGAGTTTTAACCTGACAGTGTATGACTTTGAGTATTCTCATAAAACCAGTTAATGAACCTATAAATAATGGAAATAACCAAATATTGAATATTAATTGGACCCTGAAAACAATTTCATCAGCAACAGTAGTGTGAACAAGTAATAACATAATAGAAAGTTATGTATGAATAATATGTCACTGCTCTTTTTTACTTTGTGGCTTTGAAGGTAGAAGTGTCAGAGACCTTTTAGTCAGAGTTTAGGCAGGACACATTAATTCTTCAAATGTCCTGTCCTCATCTTAAACTGTCACTGCTGAACAGGCTTGAAGCATACCCCATCACCACCTACCCTTACCTCAGCGTCTATTAGCTCTGCGATGTTTTAATGTTGGTCCCTTCCTCGGTTCCTCTGTTTCCATGGATACCGACACAGTGTACTCAGCATCTCAGAGCATTTGCCTTTTTAAAGGGCAACGTGAACTCTGGGTTTCAGCCTCATTTCTGTATAGCTGCCTTCCTTCAACCGATGCCATCGTAATATCCTCATAGTGTGGCTTCCTCTCTCTTCAAATGCACAGCTTTCATTTTGGAGGACTAATGAGGCTGGACGGCACAGGCATCCAAGTGAACCATGAAGCATAGTGGTTGCATATGACCCGTTTCCAGGAAACAAGGCAGGCTCTATTTTCAGCACCTTGGACAGCACATGAGCAACAGCAACGCTAGAATTAGCTTTGGGTGCAAGTCTACAAGCTGTCTAGCTACTGTATGGTTTCCCATTTCCCTTTTGTCTCCTTCACAAAATCAGGATGTGAAATTGCTGGAGGTTTTTTTGGTCACATAGTCCATCCAGTAATGATCACTGCCAGTAACAATCACAGTGCATGCTAACATGTGGATATAGGTTACTAAATTTTAAAAAATCCATATTGAAAGGTCAGAATTTGTCAAAAGTGGGCAGACTCCCACATACATGCCTTTTCTTAATCTCAGTTTATCAAAGATTTATAGCGCAGCATGTTTGTGATTTCTAAAACGGCACCTGTAATTACCACACGAGCAGGTGGCAATGCGTCATGGGAGTGTGATGTGTTATGATTGTTGTGGGTTTCTTTCTTCTTTCTTTTTTTTCCCTGTTGCTTCGATACTACCGTCTGCAGCATTAGCCACAAGTGTATTGAATCCACCTAAACCTCACAAAAACAAAATAGTTTTCCTTCACCATTTATAGTAACATAAATACTATACGTGTTTACGGATTTTGAAGCTTTTAAAGTTGCAGTTGGATTGCTTTGTTTCCAGTTAGACTCTGTGGAAAAAGCAAAAGTTTCCAGAAATGATTGTCACACTTGCAGGTAAATTTAGGCTGACATTTTTGCACTTAATGAAATGTGTAAATGAACACACTGCTGATTATTTAACAGTTGGAACCTGCCAAAACTGACTAATATTCTACTTCGGTGCTTTGGATTATTTTGCTACATTAGCAAAGCATTATTTTACCAGCAGCTCTTCTTTGCAACCAGTAATGAAATTCCTTTAACTTCCTTAATCCACAGTGACTGCTGAATTAAAAAAATATCCAAAAGCATTTAAGTATCTAAGAAAATGACAAATACATACTGCACCTGAATGCATCCTACATGAATTTTCCACTTGAATGCACATTTATGTAATTAATATCCCTCGTGGGTGTAGTTTAACAGAATTTCCCACTTCCCGGGAATAAGGTAATGCAGGATTATTGTCTCGCATAAACCCCGTGAGCACTACAGGGGATAGATGGATTTAGTGCGCCTTTCACAGTGGGGATGAAAAAGTGTATGGGAGATCTCACAGCATGGTGTATACTCCCCCGGACGAGATGATGCACTTCAATCTTTTGTGTCTTTGTACAGTATTACTCAGTTTACCAAATCTTCACAGTGCAAACAATCTGAGCAAAAAGAAAAAAAGCTTAATCTCTTCTCGCTCACAAATGTCAGCATGTAATGACAAGATTCTCAAGGATACTTCTTCATTTCTAATCCTCTTCTAAACGATCCCATTTGGAGCGTGGGACAAAGATGGACAAACTAATGAAGATGAAAAGTGGCATCAATCCAATGTGCTGCCTCCGACACATGCGTTCTCTAACGTTTAAGCAGTGTTGTGGGTTTGTTGCCCCTTCTGTCTGTGTAAAACAGTTGACCTTGGTTCACATGGCTCCAGGTTGGATCGTCTGCATACTAATGAGGTTTAGTGTGGAGGAATGCTACGCTGTGTTTTTTTGTGTTGGCTAGACTGGCTTTGATCTAAACTACTATCGCTGACTCTGTTGGTGCAAGGCAGACTTTCCCTGAGCTGCACAGGATACTAATGGATGGTCTGTGTTGTTCGTATGGCCGGAATGATTCAAGGAAATGAGGGATTATCAATAGAATTGATGCATCTCCGTAGGAAGCCTGTTGCTTCAAAGGAATCTATATTTATTAGCTGTTAGTAAACTGCATTTCTTTTAAATATGAAGCTCTGCCTCTGTCTGACATGTTTTGTTCTCCATCCAATAGAGCGTCTGCATCATGACAACAGCCTTCCTGCACTTCTTCTTCCTGGCGTCGTTCTGCTGGGTCCTAACAGAGGCCTGGCAGTCCTACATGGCAGTGACAGGAAAGGTTCGGACCAGGCTCATCCGTAAGCGCTTTCTGTGTCTGGGTTGGGGTAAGTAAAGCAGCATGTTTCTCTAAACCTCTCCATTATCTCCCATCATCCCAGCAGCTGCCATTTTCTCACAATATCTCTGGCCGCGGTGTCTTTCCAAGTAACTGCACCGTCTTTTCCTATTCATCCTCTCCGTAGGGCTGCTAGATCCTCATCCTGTCAGGCGCTTTTGTTGTGATGCTTTTTCCAGTCAAGCTCTCTAAGGGCTGGGTAAATGGACCAGTCATGAGCAGTGTGGGGGGGAAGGACAGACTGGTGCGGCTCTTCAATTGCAGGTTACAATGACCTTATGTCTGATAAAGAGGGTCTGAGCCAGGCATTCACACTGCAGCAGAATACATTTCATCTGAAACCCTCTGATGTACAGTTTAGAAGAAGGAAATGTTTGCAGAGGCAAAATGCACTGAATGCAACTAGTACAGCATATGTATCATCTTTCTTTACCGATTTTAATCATAAGCACCATACAAATATCAATAAATACACGCGGCATCAAAACCTACAAGATTTCCCTTCATTTGATAACTGCCAGTATCAATCCCTGTCCAAACAGCCTTTTCTTACAAAAATCTCTCCTAAAAAAAAAAAAAATCAATTTGATTATGAAAGAGCCCACACTCATTCTTCTTGTTACCTAGCAACAAACAAGGCTCTCTTAGTCATTGCAGTGCCATGGCTTGCAAAAAAAATGGACAAAGCCTGTTCTGCAATCACACAGATTTCTAAAAAAGTACTAATATACATTTTGACAAATAAATGAGATTGTGTCGTCCCACAGTGATGTTGCATTGCAGTACAGATTACTCTATTCGTTTACTCATGCCACAACAAGAACATAATTCTTTAATCCTCTACAGATTACGACCTTATTCAAACAAAACACTGATCTAAAAGAGACAAGCAGCACAGAGTGCCTGTGGTCTCTTAATTCACCTGTTTGAAGCGCAGTGTCTCCACCAGATTGTTGCCTGCGCTGTGATTTACGACATGCTTGCGAACACCCAGCACTCTATACCTCTCCGGCACTGCAGAGAAGCACTGGATGGCAACGGGGTCTTCGGCTCGTGCCTCCAGGAAACTGATTACATCAATAGCACCTGCTTGCGCTGCTTGGAGAGGGATAGTGTTAATATTCCAAGTACATAGTAGCAAGAACCGAATCAATTACACCAATCTATAATGAGGAGACGTACAGCCAAATCCCTTCTTGTAAAAGGTGTGGAAGGTGGAGACGTGTTGTACAGTACAGTGATGAAATTTCTGGACATGATGCACTGCTGCCCTTTTGTCGAAGCCGCGTACAGTCTGTTCTTTTCTGCCACTTAAAGAAATAAATTGAATTGCCCATACTTGATCATATACTCTCAGATGTCTGTATAGTCTCATACTGTGGCTTCTAATGAAATCAATCGGGTTGCACTTTCCTTAATGACTGGAAGGCACAGTTGACTTCTTCTCCCTTGAAGTGGGTTTATGCTCTCAGCTCTAACAAGCTACTAGAACTGCTCAAATAACTATTGATTGTTTTCTCCTTTGAAGGATTACCAGCTTTAGTTGTTGCGGTTTCGATGGGATTTACCAAAACAAAGGGCTATGGGACACCCTTATAGTAAGTTTTTTTTCCTCTCTTTCTAACTGTGTTTAGTATTCAGTGGGCACATCGTAGGTTCGTCTGTAAAATCTAAGGGTAATGATTGCACGCGTCTGCAGTGGCTTAGTTATCCTAAATAGTATCATAAACAAAGTCCCAAGAAGCCAATCAAATTTCAAAATAGCACAGCAAGACCCCAATTCTATGTGAGTTGTATCCCTGCTGGATACCAAATGCATAAACACTGCTTAAAATCTCTTTAGAATCTTATTACCCCGTGAAACTTTGGATATGGAGTTACAACATATGGCACTTCTCCCCTGACAATTGTGGAAAACACAACTGTATGCTGGTGTGCACCATTAACTTGGATGTTAATGCCTTAGTGGGAGTTAACTGTGTTTTTTCCTCTGCTTTTCCTGCAGCTGTTGGCTGTCTTTGGAGGGCGGGCTCCTGTACGCCTTTGTTGGACCTGCAGCTGCTGTTGTTCTGGTATGTCTCAGCCACCACTGTCTGTTTTTTGTTTTGTTGGGGTTGGGTTTTTTTGCTTTTCTGTATAATGTAATGTAAAGGAAATGTACATTAAAGGAAAAACTGCCAGCACTAGCAGCAACAAATTCTTCAATAAACATGACTTTGCAGTGCTTGTGAATTGTTCTGGTTGCACTCAAAGACCAGCACTCACACGAGCCACGCGATTCTAGCGGTGGTATGGTGTGAATATGGTACAACTGTGCTGTGCTGAAACCCAACACAAAAAATGATGCTTTGAAAATGTTTGACTTGAGGAACCAACTGTGGTTTCAAAGTCAAAGTAATGAGCGTCCCATCAGGCAATGTGCTCGAGTAACCCCCTTTCATTTACCATAATGGCCCTCCATGAAGCTGTGAGGTTATTAAGTATTTATGCATTAGATTTGTCCAAAATCTAATATACTGGGGTATTTTAATCATTTTGTATTTACATAGCTGTACAGAGAAAATTACACAAAGAATGTGATTATGCAAATCACTAAGTCTGTGTCAGAGGGACGGACGACTCGGAATGTGTAATAATATTGTTCACTGTCAAATTCCTGTTCTCTGCTGGGATTTGAAATGAAGCGATTTCAGATATATGTATTTTTTAAGTGACTAAACCTCTTGTTTGAGCGCAAAGACTCGGAAGTCTCGCCGCTCCGTGGTTATTATTTGCAGCGAATCTCAGAGGAACACAAGCTAATCTCTGCAAAAAAACAAAACAAAACAAAAAAGCAGAAACAACCATCTGCAGTGAGAATGCACGCCACACCGTGCTGCTGTTATCACTATATCGATAGTCAGATGTCTCACAGTAACAGAGCTTGTTGGATAAAAACTTCCCCGAATGTATTTGCATAAATACTTAATGAGTTCTTCTCACAGTTATGGGGGATTTTAAATAGACTACAGTGCACTGTTTTAAACAATGGTCCAGCCAGCGAGTGTAAAGCTCCCTCACTTCTCTGCTAATAATAGGAGAAGGTGCCTTTGAGGAGACGAGTGCTTCTTGTCAGGCAGATCCTTTCTTAAGGCTGTTGTGCCGGGGCTGAGTGTGCGGGGCATGTCTCTTCCATTGGCTGAAATGTCACAGAGAAGAGCAAATAATAGAAGCTACAGGTCAAAGTTAATGCAGATGGAAAATGACACTAACCATTGGCTACTTAAGGAGAATGTCATGCTGGGAAATTAAAAACATTGCTCTTAGAATCCTCTCGTTGTGGATGATTTATTGAAAACAAATATTCCTGTTCTCCTTTCTCGTGACAGGTCAACATGGTGATTGGCATTTTGGTGTTTAACAAACTAGTGTCCAGAGATGGTATACTGGACAAGAAGCTGAAGCACCGAGCAGGGTATGACAGCACATCCTTGTTAGTACCTGCTTTTTCTTTTCTTCTCTTAAAATCATGCAAAAATATACATACAGTGTGCTTTGAGTTGTTGTACATATGGAGATTTAGACCTCCTTTTTTCTGCCATTGAAAGGAAATTACAGGCATAAACATAAAGAGGTCAGATCTCTCTCGGGAGCGACATGGTTTCGTATTTCTTTGGCAGAATCAGTCCAAGATGAAAAAACCACACACACACGCCCACACATTGGCTGCTTCTGTTGTAGATAATATGACGGTGGGAGATTTTAAAGTGGAGTTAGTGGCTCTCAGCGTTGTTTGTCATGATGTTGTCTCTATGTCCCACAGACAGATGAGTGAGCCGCATACAGGATTAACTCTCAAGTGTGCCAAATGTGGCGTTGTATCAACAACTGCTTTATCAGCAACTACAGCTAGCAATGCAATGTAAGTGCCTGTCAGTGTCTGTGAATCAATAAGGCGGTGCTGCGGGGAGTCTCTGTATGTACAGCATGTCCACCTCTGCAGTTCTGATCATCTCGCTGCCCACTGCAATGCAAATTTACGTTTCAGTGTTGAAACGGTTGAGATTTGAGATTTTAGTCAGCACTGTAGACTGTATATATCACCACCAGTTTGCCTGCCTTTATTTCTTCTACACGGTGCTCCTTCTTTTCTCTCAGGGCGTCCTTGTGGAGTTCCTGTGTCGTGCTGCCTCTGCTGGCTTTGACCTGGATGTCTGCGGTACTTGCCATAACGGACAAGCGCTCCATCCTCTTTCAGATCCTCTTTGCTGTCTTTGACTCGCTGCAGGGTTTTGTCATTGTGATGGTGCACTGTATCCTACGGAGAGAGGTAGAGGATGATTTCATTTCCTCCCCCTCTTCACCTGTGATCTCTTTTAACTGCCTGTATGTCAGCAGATTATGCTCCTGCAAATGCTATTAACTATTAATTGCTTTCGAATCCTAAACTCACTAACAGCCTAAAGCAACAGTTCTTTCCCTGTAGGATTTTGCATATTTAAAAAGAAATGTTTAAAGGATATCACAGACATAATAAGCTGTATTGTTAACATATTCCCTAACACTTATTCCCTCTTGTGCATAGGTCCAGGATGCTTTTAGATGTCGGCTCAGAAACTGCCAAGATCCAATCAGCGGTGATGCAACAGGAACTTTCCCTAATGGGCATGCTCAGATAATGGTAGGCACAGTTACCCCGCTGTTATCTGCAGCTGTTAGATCCTCTGTAATTTGAGCAATGTTCCCTGGTTATTTATAATACATGGGCACACCCCTTTGTTCTCTACTAACCTTAATTTGTCTTTTATTACTATCCTATTTTTTTTTAGGTTTCTATGACCTCTACACCGTGAGGCATTGTTTTCTATAGGTTAATAATTTTGCATGGTGTGCTTTTATAAAGCTCAGATTATATGCGGTGAAGACACTTGGCCCCTTGATAAATGGTATTAGTTTCCTTTGGTCTTCTTAGCCCCTGAGCTCAGTCTTTTATTTCTATTTGATTGAACTTACTGGCCATATTTGCCGTCCATCCCTCTCATTTCCTCTCACTGGGTAATAGAGGACTGTTCCCTCTATGACCTTTGACTGGGACGCCAGTCTCTTCATCTAGCATGACGATGCCACCGGCACATTGAAGCAATGATCTGCCATTAGTATTGTAATACCATCCAGAGTGAAACAGTTTTCACAATAGCAGAATGGTGTCAGGCCCTCTCGTTCAATGCGATCATTAGCAGCAAGCACAAAATGCTCCCCAGCTGCTGCAGCCAATTTTTTTTTTTCAGCCACACACATTTTGCTGAAATATTATTGGGATTCTTTTCATGTATCATAACAATAGAATAGCATTGATCTCACTTTTGTAGCTGGTTTCTTTTTTAAAATATGCTTTTTATTTTTAGAAATATTGAACATTTCACTGTCCTTCACTTACAGACGGACTTTGAGAAGGATGTGGACATCGCCTGCCGATCAGGTAAAGAACACACACTCTCTGATTAACTAGATTCCTCTTGGCTTGCATGTTGAAAAAAACAAAAAAACAAAGAGGTTAGACAGTAAAAAATAGCTCAGGTTATATAACAACCAACAATCCCCACAGGAGTTTTTTCACAGTTACAAAAACACTTACTTTAATCTGAGAACAAAACAGTATAAAGAGAGCTGTTGGAGTTTTCACTGTAATTTCCAGCGTCACTGTAATAGATAACTGCAGTAAATTGAAATAGCGGCAGCTTTCCTCATCTTTCGGCAGTTCCATTTGCAATTATGTCTTTTCATTAACGTCGTGATACCATCTAAGGATAGGTACGTAGGTCCTTCGTGTCTAATTGTGGGAGGATTTTCTTTCTAAGTTATCTCACTGGGGAGATACAATGTTTTCTGATTCCTCTGTCGCGCTCTTTTGTATTTTTGGGCCACAGTAGTTTTATGATTTAATAAAACTGAGGAGAATAAAAGAGACTGTGCAAGTTATCTCGCGTTAGCTGGTTGTTTACAAGCTTGGGTTATTGTCAGCAGCAGAAGTAATATTCTGCAGCGTCACACTACAGAACACAGGGTAAACTTAGATCAAAGGACTTCTTCAGAGCGAATACCACACTGTTTTCCCCATGTCCACACTGAGCATTAAATTAGCCTCGAACAGAGAGGGGAGTATTGCGCTTGTTTGCTATTCTTGTAATGTCCTTGCAGGCCTTTTGTGAGCAGATAATATAATTCCTAGGCAAAGATTAAAATACACACAGGGGAGGATTCAGTGTTTCCTTTAACCAGAGGGTATTTTGGAATAGATATCTGCTCCTTGGTAGAATATTTTTCACAGGACAAGTTCACCAGCAATTACTAAGTTTGGATTAGGATGTGAAATGCTGTACTCTGAATGGCGGAGGGAGTTTCAGGGATGGATGAAACTATATGAGCCCATTTACAGTAATATCCTCGAGAGACAGCAGTGTCTGCTGTTGTGTCCCTTTGTATTTGGGCGTGATGTCACACTCGGTGCATATTCACAGTTATTTATCCCGTACTTTATTCCCTCTGTACTGCATATTCCGCCGAGAGTTCTTTCGCATTGATTTGAATCCCCTTGTTCTTTCAGTCACATGCTGAAAAATATAAAACAGAGTCTGACACCCATTACTGAGAAATTCCAACTAATCCTTGTATCACCCTGCCCCGCAGCACTCCACAAAGACATGGGCTCTTGTCGCGCCGCCACCATAACAGGCACCCTCTCCCGCATTTCCCTCAATGATGAGGAGGACGAGAAGGCCCCCGAGGGCCTCAACTACTCCACACTGCCTGGCAACATCATCTCCAAAGTGATTATCCAGCAGCCTTCCGCTCTGCACATGCCGATGGGAATGGGCGAGCTGAAAGAGCAGTGCATGGTGGACACCACCGCCGACATTCGCCGCACCGTTTACCTTTGCACCGACGACGCCCTGCGCCAGAGCGACCAAGACATGGGCGTCCACGACAAGGAGGGCCATCCCATGCAGAGTCAGATGATGGAGACAGACTACATAGTCATGCCCCGTGCCTCCGCAGCCGTGTCGGGGTCGGGTAACGTGCCCACCCTCCTGAAAGACGACACCAAGATGAACATCACTATGGATACACTGCCACACGAGAGGCTAATGCATTACAAGATGAGCCCTGACTTCAATATCAACCCGTCAGGCATGGACCACATGAATGTGAACCTGGAGCAGCAGTATCCGAGCGCTCCAGAGCAGATGCAAAACCTGCCCTTTGAACCTCGCACGGCTGTTAAGAACTTCCTCGCTGAAATGGAGGAATCCACGGGGCTTTCTAGGAGTGAGACAGGGTCAACAATATCTATGAGCTCTCTGGAGGTACATATGCTCATGTGGATGAAGCACAGAAGATTCAGTTGCACTTTAACACTTTTATGTTAAAATACTCCAAACATCTGTATTGGGGCCCATGGCTGCTTCATAATACTTTCCGATTTTCTGTTTACAGAGAAGAAAGTCACGTTACTCCGATCTGGACTTTGAGGTATGTAAAACCATAATGTTTCCTTCCTTGGTACATGCATCTAGCTTTTTATGCAGAGAAAGGCCATTTTTGCAGTTGTGTTTGTCATTTGATTTACTAGTTCTTGTTGTGCCTCTTAAGCTTATTGGAGTTACACAGCCTTGACTCAGTGAGATTTATTGGCACGCTGTGTAGTTAAGGTAAAAGCAAGGCTGTCAACTGACAAACAGGGCAACAGTTCTCATCTACATTTTGTCCTCCTCCATCTCCTACATCCATTAGCTATATGTTGATTTCCAAAATGTATGCTTTTAAAGTCATTTGCACATTTCACATCTGATTTTTACCACTGGTTTCAGCAGTGATTTTATTGGCTTGCAAACACATAGTCAAACCCCCTTTGGCAGGTTATAGCATTTCCTTTGCAATGTTAAATCAGGCTTTGCTGCATATATATTGTAAACTCTGTCAAAATCAAGGAAACATGGCATCTAGTTTGGCTTGGGGTGTGTTTTCTTTTAGCTTGGGCTTAAATGGAAAATTAGTGCCAAGGTTTGATTACGAGGGTTTCCCTGACACCAACAAAACTAAGAGTGTAGGTTATTCAGCGTTTCAGTGTCCTCTAACCCTAACTTTAATTACAGTGCTGTTTCCTTTATTTTGGCAGTCACTTGTGTATATGCAGTGACAGGTAGATTTGTTTCAAACCTGGCCTATAAGTAAACTACCATGACACTAACAAATTGAGCAGAGCTGGAGGGGGTGGGGAGGAAGATGCATTTCCATTATTGGCTGTCAATACCAAAAGAAAAACCCTTGCTATTGCAGAAAGTCATGCACACCAGGAAAAGACACATGGAGCTGTTCCAGGAACTGAATCAGAAATTTCAAACCCTGGACCGATTTCGAGACATACCAAATATGGGCAGCATGGTGAGTAACAGGAAACCAGGGGGGTGGCGGTCAGCCAGTGAAACAGAGCAACATCCAAATACTCTATTTAGATACCCGGTGCAGGACACATAGTGTGTGATTGTGCAAATGAGTGGTTATGTAGCTAAAGTACATGCAGAAGTGAACCGTCCAGTAAAGCAGCGGGCCTGCCAGCAGCTGGCGAAGGCCGAGTGACGGGGGCCGACCCTTAAAAGCATTGAAGCATTTTTTTCCACGAGGCCAGGGGAAAAAGGACCTTTGGTTTTCTTGTCGCAGTAGAGTGCATCCATTCCAATGCAAGGCCATGAATGCACTTTTATTTACATGCACATTTATCTACTTAGCAACACCATCATTTTTTCCATAAATGCATGGCAGATTATTTAATCTATCAGCATCGTATACAACTTTGACCTTAATGCCGTTGCACTCCTCTGGCGGCTGTGTGTGTGTGGGGGGGGGAAACGTTCCTTTATCACGCTCGGTCCAGAAGTCAGGCTGCTTCTATGAATTAGTCCTGACCTCGCTGCAAATCAAAAGTCTTACCATCTGTCTTCGCACCTGACTACAGCTGCAGACTGTGAGGATATAAGGCTTCACGCGTCTGCCTCACGCAAGCAGCATTTAATGTTTATACTGAAAGCACAAATTGGGTTGGTGACCAAACACATCTGATAAAAGGATATGTCAGTACCTTTGGTCGCATATAATCCCTTTTCAATCAGCCCTACAGTACAATGTAATTCAAGGCCTGTTGCTTAGTTACCAATACAGGATCTTTTGTATAGAAAACTACAGCACATTCTCACTCCCCCATTTTTTCTTTTTCTCTCTCTTTTTCTTTCTTTTTTTTTTTTTTTTACCTAAATGAATCTACTGCAGAGCTGGCTGCAGACATTAGTATCCATTTTATATTCCCTGACTGGGAGCAGCTTCTCTCCTTTATTTGCAATAGCATCTTTGGGACTCTCAGTAAGAGCACATTCAGATGAATGGCTCACATATGGAGCCCATATAATAAAGCAGTTTTAGAACTTTGGGAAAACACAGTTCTGCTATGACTCCATGATAATAGCGTAAGCATGTTCACCTTTAATACACTACCATTATCTTTTGTTATTTGATGCTTTCCACAGCATTAATCCATTATTTTCAATTAGAAGTGGGTTCATATATGAGTTCAGATAATGCCCTTTTGAGTGAACTGACTTTCAACTATGTAAAAGACAGAAAATGGTTTAGCTGCAGAGGATATCATGCCACTAACATCACACCCCACCGGCCATGTTCACAGGACAAGGCAATGCCAAACAAGAACCCATGGGAGAGCTACAATCCAGCCTGTGAGTACCAGAACTACGCCACTATGAATGTACTAGAATCTGACACCAAGGACTCACTGGAGATGACGCCTGCAGAGTGGGAAAAGTGTGTCAACTTACCCTTAGATGTCCAGGAGGGAGACTTCCAAACAGAGGTCTAGAGGGCGGAGAAGGTGAAATGCAAACTAGGAAATGAGGAGAAAAGGGGATGTAATTTGCACTGAACAAAGCAACAGACTTTTCTAACAGCCTTGGCATACATATCTGGATAATACGAGTGTGGCAGGGACATTATGTGCCAATACAATATAAGGACTGGTGAGAGAGAAAAAAAGAAGAAAAAAAAGGGATAAAAACATCAGTGTTACTTTTTGTATTCTCACTAGTGTACTTAGTGTGGGGCAGCCTGGTGTACAATATTTACCATCATGTGTTTCGAATTATCTTTTGAGGAATTGGCGAAAAGACAGCAGATTAAAAAAAAAAGGTAAACCTCACAAAGCAAAGACATGCCATGTGGTCCCAGCTTCATCGGGTCTAGTTTTGATTTCCTAAAACTAGACCCGGGAGCACAATGTATATATTTATGCAGGTTTTTAAAAAGTTTATAACAGTCTGTTTGGCCATTACTACACTTTTTACTTTATAATATAAAACATGGGAGGCAAAGAGGATTTTTTCTGTCATATTAAAATGAATGTTTGTCAAGCTACATTCTTCATTGCTTTAAATGCAATAAAGATAATACTCACTTTTATATAAATAATATATTTCACAACTTTATTACTGCAGAATCTGCTTGAAGGATCCCAGCAAGCTCTCTCATCTGCAGCTCTGTATAAAATATTTAAAAACAAAATGTTGTATGGTGTAAATAAACTTTTGTCTACATATGTTTTACTTGTGCCAATTTATTTTAATGAGAAAAAAAATGCCAACCTGATCAAAAAGTTATAGCGAAAAATGTTAACATTTGAAAAGGAATGTAAATAAAAGAGGAAATATGTTCGTACTGCTTCAGAGGTTGTGTCAAGTTTATGGCGTTGGGTGGCTGTGACATGCTTGGTTAAGAGATTAAGATTCGTGCTATAAATTGCTTTTGTTCAATATCCAATTTACTCCCGGCTTGATGTGAACTGTCAAAAAAAGTGCCTCGTGTAACACTGCTGTGGAAGGTTTGACATGGAAAGTTTCCTGCCTCGGCTCATAAACTCATATGAAATTTCTGCATTTGGATAGGAAACATTTAAAGCCTTAATATGGCTCTGTGCCTCCAGAAGGTTCGGCTAATAACGTCTGTTTTCTCAGACAGACAGGCCCAGACAGAGCACTAATGGGGAGAGGCTGTGAGGGCTCAGGGAAAATCTTGTTTGCTCTGTCTGGTGGTGAGTGCCGTACAGCTGAATGAATGGCGTGAGAGCTCCAGTATGTGCCCACCCCCGAACCCAGTCGCCACCTCATCCCCTCCCGGGAAACAGGAGTCCAGCAAAGAGGAGGAGGAGGAGGAAGTGTCAGTGAAGAGCAAGGACCGGAGGCGAAAAAGGGGGGTCCGTCCATTAAACACGAAGACTCGTCTGCGGTTTGATGTCGTCCCAACATAAATTAAGATGATTAAGAGCAGAGCTTGGTCTAGACGTTAATATCTAAATTTACAGTGCATTTCAATTTAGACTACCAGACATAATTAGGTTAATTATATACAGTACTCCAGCCTGTTGCCGGTGCTGTAAGAGTTTTTTTATTCCCTATTAATGAAGCAGCATCCATTACAGTGCTTTTAAACATATTGCCATCTCCCCCTTGCCTGTGCAGGAGGCCCTATTTTTCACACAACGCCCTAAATGCATATACAATAAGTGCATAGCTTGTGGGTTCAAGTATTGAGAGTTCATCACAAAACAGTTTTACAGCCAGAGTGCATTTGTAACCAATATAAAAAAGGCACACTAGATTGTACCATGTTGTTTTATTTAAAGGCCATTTCTGGACTGAATACAGTACTGTACAAAAGTTTTAAACTGCCCCTTATTTCTTTAGATCCAAGGAGCCAGGCTTTCTTGTCATTTTTTAAAGTGGTTTTGAGTGATAGTTCTCCAGGCTTTCTGAAGGTCTTTTTTTCATTCTTTTGTTTTTTTGTGAAGCCACTTAACACTGACCTATGAATCATTCAAGCATATAAAAGCATATTCAAGGGGTGAACCAGTGTTGTGTCTACATAACAGACAATTTAGCAAATCTTCAGACACTTTGTTACTAACTGTCACAAAAAGACATCAATTATTCCAGTTTTTAGCTGACTATGAAACATGGCAACAAAGTGAATCCAAAGAGCTATTAAAGCAAAACCTGGTAAATCTCGGCATGGTGTGTAGTGTGTCCTTAACAAAATTTGAGGAAACTGTATAGAACAAAAGTAGCAGGCCTAAAATCTACAGCAGATGAACAATATCTCAAAGTCAGCCAAAAAGAAAAAAACCAAAATAAAAACCAGAAAAGACCTGACACTGGACCTGAGAGATGCTTCTGGCCCGTTAGTTGATTCAGCTAGTCTTCACTGAAGCCTCATTAGAAATGCTTTTACTGGAATGGTGCATAATCCTTAAGTAATTCTTACCACTCCATGATACTGATGATGGATGATGGAGTGATGAATCCAAATTTGAAATTTTTGGTTCAAATCATCATCAGCATGTACAGACAAGGTCAGGCAAGAGGTACAAATGGTAAATGGCCTGTATTTATATAGCGCTTTACTAGTCCCTAAGGACCCCAAAGCGCTTTACATATCCAGTCATCCACCCATTCACGCATACATTCACACAACCATATCTACAGCCATCTGTAAAACATGGAGGCTAATGGATGAAATTATACACAGAAAAGTACAGTCAGATTTTGATCCACCATGCAAAAACATCTGGAAACACCTTTGTTTGTCAGCATATCAATGATCACAAACACAATGCTGGATAGAAAACACACACAATGGAAAACTATCAGTCATGGATTGGCCTCCCCAGAACTTGGACCTCAACATTACTGAAGCAGAGTGGGATCATTTTCACAGAAAATGCAAACTTCTAAAGAAGAGAGCACATTTGAATGTCTTTTAAGAAGGCTGGAGAACTATTCTTGAAGACTACTTAAAGAAATGACAAGAATACTTGCTTTAGAGAGTTCAGGCTGTCATGCAAATATTGACTTTGACTTTTATGCTTGTTAGAATTGTACTGACTCTGTTATTGCCTTATATACTGTATTTCCATGTATGTTTTAACTTCCAGAGTTAATGAGGTGTTCTAAAGATGGCAAGTTTGTGTTTGTGTTGGTCCTCTTTTTATTTATTTTTAATAGTACTACTGGGTGAATAATCTCAGTGTCAAGAATCGTCAAAGAGGAGTTTTAAAATAACAAAAATACAGCAGCTTTAATGCAAATCACTTAGAGATTTCCCCGATTAACAATATTACCATCTGTATTGAAATATCAAATTTTCAAAAACAAACCCCTCTATTTGTATATGCAGTCCCCAATTTTAACAAGAGGACCATCACATGCTGCCTGTGCGTCACACAAAGCATTTTGTGTTTAAACACTAATACAAGAACAGCTTCTAATGTCATTTAATGAGAAATTACTTCATTCTCTGTGAAGCGTTGCTTTGGCAGAGATTCTTTTTGGCTCAGTTAATGAAAGTAATATGGGTAAGAACGTGATGATGACTTCTAATATTTCACACTTGGACAGTCATTTTGTGAGAATCCTGCAGGGTATTTTGATTTTTTTTTTTTTATACACGAGCTTCACATTGATTCCTGCTCACACTCCGTGTCTCTGGAAGTGGAAAGTGATGTTATTTAGTTGTTTTTAAATCAAGCTGATATATGTTGACCTGCTGGATGTTCTTAGTTCGATAGTGAGTGGCAGGTCCCACAGGCCCGTGAGAGCACTGAGGTTAACCTGCTTTGGGGCTACAAACACTGAATCAACATAATTACATTGATCCTGTGTCACTTTGCTCTCTGGAGGCATCGCTGAGGGGAAAGGCAAACTGCTCGTCTATCAAGGGCCTTTCAGAGGAGTTAGAGCCCAGAGGAAAGACTTGGGGCCACACAAAAAAAAAGGAAAAAAAGTGAAAAATACATCCAGGCAAAAGTTATGAAGGACAAAATCAAAATGAAAAATGGTGCAATGTTTGGACAGTTGTGATATACAGGTCTGTGTGTTGTTTACTTTTCAATGAGCCAATACAGTGATTTGAAAAAAAGGAACTCTACACCCCATGGAAATCATTGGTTATTCTTGAAATATATAAATATTGCATAACTGAACAGAAACACTAACATTTTGCCCACCACACTTTACAGAGGATTTCAGGTTATTCTTCTAAAATGTTAAATGATACTGTGGCCACACTGATTTGTCAATCCACAATCCATATTCCAAAAGTTCTGCTCTTTGCCTGTTTGTGTCAAACAAGTGGTCTTGTATGTCTTCCATTTTCTGATGATTGCTCCCACAGTTGATTTTTTCACACCAAGCTGCTTGCCTATTGTAGATTCACTCTTCCCAGTCTGGTGCAGGTCTACAATACTTTTCCTGGTGTCCTTCGAAAGCTCTTTGGTCTTGGCCATGGCGGAGTTTGGAGTCTGACTGTTTGAGGCTGTGGACAGGTGTCTTTTATACAGATGATGAGTTCAAACAGGTGCCATTCATACAGGTAACGAGTGGGGGACAGAAAAGCTTCTTACAGAAGACGTTACAGGTCTGTGAGAGCCAGAGATTTTCCTTGTTTGAGGTGACCAAATACTTATTTTCCACCCTGATTTACGAATAAATTCTTTACAAATCCTACCATGTGGATTCATGGATTTTTTTTTCACATTCTGTCTCTCACAGTTGAAGTGTACCTCTGGTGCAAATTACTGACCTCTGTCATCATTTTAAATGGGGGAACTTGCACAATCGGTGGCTGACTAAATACTTTTTTGCCCCACTGTATACAGTGCTGTCTTGAGTCATCTCTCATTTCTTTATATTTTGCCAGGAAATAGAGGTGCAGCAATTATGGAAACAATTGCAAATATAACTGGAAATATAGTATATAAGGCAAAAACAGAGTACAATTCTAACAGGTTTGAAATGCAATATTTGTATGACCAACTTTATTCTTCTGCCCAGTGTGAACTCTCTTAGGCAATGACAGTCTTCAGGAATAGTTCTGTGGCTCCACGTTCCAGGCTCTAGGGAGGCCAGTCTATGACTTATATATGACTTGTTTTTTTCTATCAAGGAATGCATTTACTGCAAACTACTGTGTGTTTGGGATGACCATCATGCTGAAAAATGAAGCTGTTGCCAATCAGGTGCTTTCATAATGGAATTTCATGATGGATCAAAATGTGATGGTACATTTTCCAGAGTTTATTATTCCATCAAATGCAACTCTGAGCCACATCAATCTCTCCAGCATGTTTTTACAGATGGCTGTACACACTCATTGTTGTACCTCTCTCCTGACTGTACATATTGATGTCTGAAAATGATCGGTATCAAGAACTACATGAGTGAAAAAGCAGCTAATGTCCAAAGAAACTTTGAAAGACTTTGAACAACTCAGAAAGCTCGGAGAACTACAGCTCGAGATCACTTGAAAAAAAAAAGGAAGTCTGGGTCCTTGGAAGCAAAATATGAAGACTTTTGTGCTGAAAACTTTAAACAACAGTTGCACTGGAAGTAAAGAAAAAAGTTTTGAAAGCTTGTAAAAAAAGAAAACTCTGGAACATTCTTGGGCAGGTACTTGCCATGCACTGTGTAATGCTCTAAGGTCTGTTGTTGTGTGGAGCAGTAAGAGCGATGATGGGTACAGAGGCCCATGACAATAGCTGCAGTGTTTTCTAATTCCTCCTGGTACCTGCAGTTCTCCACAAAATCATATTTGCCTTTTGTGAAAAAAGACCCAAACAGTGGCCAGCTTGTTTGGGTTACCTTTGTGTTTTTTGTTTGAATATTCCGGGTTTGGAAGCAAATATAATAATTTATGCAAGCAAGGATGTAATGAATCGAAAAATTAAGATTTTGTATCTGTCCGACTCTAAAATAAGATTTGATTGCTTCTTTTTGCCATTTTTCTGACAAGTTTAAATATTGGTTTAAATTACAGAATGAGTCCACATTTAACACATGCAAATTATTAAGACAGGGAAATCAAATGGAGATTATAGCAATATATGAACACATACACATATTGTAGACAAAACCAAACATGATCAAATGCATTTGACATGTATGACCTTCAGGTATATTTAATACTGTAGCTCCATGTCAAGATAGTTTTATTTTCCTGCATGAATTCCTTCATTTTTTCATTAAAGTGTTTTCCCAAAGAAAGTTGTGAGTGGAGCTTTGGAAGATGTGCAGCAAAGAAAGAAAAGAAGATGAGACAAGACTGGCTTTTGAATACGAGGGATAACAAGAAAAGTTGCGCTCTAAACAGCGACAGATCCTCTGATCTGACATGTTGATCACACGATCCTTTCTGCTAGGGTCCTCGGGCTCGTGTTTTTGGCTCAAGGCTTAGTTAGTCTATTAGTGAAATGTGGGGGTGGCATATCGTATAATGGCTTAACTCAAAGCAGGTTTGCACAATAGTTATGACAAGGTATGCATACCTCAAACTCTAATTGGATATGCACACAAAATTCCATGCAAATCCATCTGACGCAGTTTTATCCTAATCCAGTGGCGAATGTATTTAAGTGCCACTCTAATTTGATACACGTCTTTATTATGCTAAAACGTTTAATATTGCTGTGGTGGCAATGCAGAATGCACTTTCATGTTTACAGAATTCCTGATTGTTATAAACTTCAGAGTTCCTGCTTGTGTCGGACCACACTCTGATAATTGTCCCAGCATTAGTCAGCAAATACAATAATGTGCTGCACAGTTTTTAATGCTTCAATCCTTTTATATTAAAGACGGACTTTACACTATGAAAGACGTCATAAAATCCACATTGCATGTTTTTTGTAGACATAACATGAGGTATACGGTGATGCAAAGAACTACACTGCATACATATAGTCAGAGTCGAGCACTGGGCTGTGGAAAGGAGTTGGAAAGAATTGGATCTGACTTATCCTGAAACTTTGAGTGAGTGCTATATGTACTGAGATGTATTTTTTTGTTGTTCATCACCCTATTTGGTTGGTTGTTTCTATTTTGGGAGACCTGAAAGGGCAGGCCAGCAGAGCTTTTTCGGCGCACAATGACCCGAGCATCTTGTTTGGTGTCTTCTGACAGCCCGGCTGCTTGTTGCCTCTGATTCGTGTCGACATGTTGCAGAAAATACATTTTTGGTAGATGAGGTTTTCAGGTTTATCAAACTCCATTATTCACACACTAACCTAGAATTACCAGTGGTGACATTTTGTCTCTCTGGCAAGGAAATTATATCCCCAAATGTCCTGGCACTGTCAAGATGACAGTACAATCACATACAAAATCAGGACATACTACATACTGTAATTAAACATATGAGTAAATATAGTCAAGATAAAAAGAACGTACAACCTATTTCAAATCTAAGGTTTTACGCCTTATCTGGGCCCTAGAAGGTCTTACAATGAGGTAAATACAACTCAGATAAACTCCAAAACATGACATTTAACACCCTGTCATTATTTATTTAACAAAAACTAAGAACATCCGCAAATCAAATACACATGATTAATTGATTGAGTTTGAGACCCTCTATAAAAGCAGTTTTGGCAGTTTGCTGATAGCTCTAGTCCATCACAGGGCTAGAGCTATCAGTTATTTTAGTAATCAAGTATTCTATGAATTCTTCCATCAATCAAGTAAGTGGAGAAGAAAATACTTTTGCCTTATTGATGAGGAACAGTCGATATTTGAAAGAAATACGGGTTAAAAAAAGGAAATGAACTAATTATAGTGTAAAGAGGGAAACAAGGAGAAAGTAGATATGACAAATTACACAAGAACTGAACTGCATCAGGTCTTATGGGGAGATGAATCCAGATTTGAAGTGTATGAAATGAGGGCAGGACAGAGGTACAACACTGTCTACATTTGTACAGCACGGTAGAAGTTCTGTCATTGTTTTGTGTTGCATTTCATCCAGTGAGATTTTGTCAGAATGGATGGACTTACGAATGCAGATTTTGATCCACCATGTAATACCATCTGGAAAGTGTGTTATTGGGATCACTGCCAAACACACAGTCAATGCAGCAAAAGCATGCCTTGATACAGAAACACACAATGGAACATTATCAGGCCTCAACATTAATGAAACAGTGTGTGTTCATCTTGACAGAGAAAATATACATCCCACATTTCTCACATATTTAATATCTAGTAATTTATATTTTATACTTTACAAACATGTCATCTGAAATTATTACTGCATGAGGGGAAAAATGTAACAAGTATTACAAAAAAACGATATATTGACATTTGCACATGCATTATTATTTGCAGATTGGTGATTCTTGTTTTAAAGTGGCGTACATAGTTTCAATGAGAACACAAACTGTATGTAAAAAGGCATTAAAGCCATGATGGGGTTTAAAACAGCTTTATTTCTTTAAACACAGGCATCGTTATATATTCAAACAACTTCCACAACCGATAAAGAGCAAGTATACAAATGATGCAGCTTCAGTCATCATCATCACCATCACATCACTGCATCCCCTCTACTGATTCTCACAAAAGGACAACAAACCTAACACGAATATCAAACCAAAAACAACCCAAAACAAAACAAAAACATTTCAAACTCATTCTGGCTGATTTCTGAGCGATTAATTTAGGTTAGCATATCCAGTGTTGTGTGTCCATCATGGTCACACACATTCATGAGGCACAAGCACTTGGCTTCCAGAGTAAATTTACAGTTTTTCATCATCTTCCTCAAACAGATAAGTACCTTGCAAAGATTTTAATATGTATGTCTAAAAGAAGCCCATTAATAGATCTGCCACTTTTGCTGTTAATAAATTCTCAAGTGCAGGCAAAAATGAGAAGTAGTAGTTTAATTAAAAAGAAAGTCACATCCACATTTTTTTATTTCTATCTTTTCTAGTAATTTTACTATTTTCCTACCAATAAAGAGAAGAAAGCTGCTGAACCCATATAATTAAAACCACAATTAACTGAATCCTTGAAAATACAGCAGAGACAATTGGTCCTTTACATTACACACACACAGAGAGTGCAGGTATGCAAGTAGAGTAACATTTCACTGTGCATAACGGTCCCAGACTGCCAATAACTAATGCAGCGCATCCACTCGCACTATTTTTAACCTCAGATAAAAATCAGCAAAATAAACTGACAAAAAGTGCTACTGCTGTCAACACTTGGGATTTATTAGTCTTTCTTATACCAATTAGCTTTTCAGAAACAGCTTGTGTAGGTTCGACTGGAATTTTTACTTAATATGTAGATAACCAAACCATGTAAAAGGTCTAGAAAGCATACAGAAAGATTATAAAGCACATTTAGACCTGAGCTCTACACAAATAAAGCTTAGATTAAAAAAAAAAAAAAAAAAAAAAAAGCATCTATGCTGCTACTCACAAATGTGTGTGCTGAAAAACAACCAATTTATTTCAGTTAACAGTTAACTTTAAGGTAGGACTGACTTGGAGAACACTTCCAGTATCCTGTCATTAGTAACACTGACGGAGAAATACAGTTGAGAGGTCTAATTAAGGGGAGGCATGCGTCAACTTCAACCAAAGATGAAATAGCTGTACAATAAAATAAACAAAATATATTTAAGAAAAAAAAAATCTGTATTCATTACTTAATGAAATTGTGCTTTCTAGTCCCTTTTCAGTGTTGGTTATGATATCTATAAACCTACACAAGTGAACAGTGATTCTGCTTTTTCAGTGCACGTATTCATCATCACTGAAGTCTGAGTCATCGGCCTCCACTTCTCCTTCAATCACAGACTTCTTCCCTCTGCAGCAGGACACCACCAGACCAATGAGGAAAGCCTAAAAACAACGATGAAAGCACACATGACAAAATATATCAAGGCTCATTTCATTGCTAATGTGGAAAATATTTAGCTGAAGACTTGAGCGATAAATTCAAAATGCAGACAGTGACATCTCATTCATATCTTTGGACTTACTCCAATAAAAGCCCAGTTCCCAAAGTAGTAGATGGTGCTGAAGAACCAGAACTTGTGAAGGAAAAGATAAGACCTTGTCACAGTGCACTGATCTGAAAAGAAGAAAAGCACAACATTAATGACAGAGGCTATATGCAATGTCTTCTCTCTGTGGCAAGTTTTAAATCAAGCAGTCGCTTTGAAGTATTTGTCTCACAGTATTGTTTGGACACCTGTCGTGTATTCAAATGACAGGCTTGAAAATCAATACTTGACTAATGTGGGCCCAAACGGTTTAGTAGTTTCACTCTAGTGGTTCATTGTTTTTAGGTGAGAGGTGCCTGCATGACACAGATAGGTTCTCTGTGGTCTGGAGCACAATTAAATGTGACACATCTACTGCTGCTTTCTGTTTATAATTGCACAAGTGTATCACTTGTTATACACCTGTGTTATAAAGTAGTCTATATTAACTTAAGAGCTCAACACAGGCTGCTGTTACTACATGGAGCAGGGCCTCGGGCAATTTTGTTATTGTAACTAAAAAAGACAACCAGTCGTCGGAAAAGAGGAAAGCTGTGTCACTGTCAGTGTGAATATGGTTCAGCCAATGAATAAAACTGGAATGAAATGTAACATTTAATAGAGTATATCCACTATAACACACTGAAACCCCAAAAGGCAAAAGCATGGGCCCACAGAGGACACAAGCAAATGTGAAGACAGTGAACCATAGGTTATGGGTTATGCATGTAACCCCAATTCTCTGATGACGCAAATTCAGGCTCATGACTGTGTTATAAGTAGACATTTCAGGCACTTCAGATCTTTAGATATGAATCCATCACAAGTCTGGTCACCAAATATGCAGTGATTCCTAAAGAACCATTTCCAGCTATAAGAAGAACAAACCAAAGAATACAAACTGGACTATCTTTGTATTTTGCACCAGGAACAATGAAGTGTCAAGTTGACGAGTTTGAATCCAGTATCTTAAATTGTGCTCTGAAATGTTTCGTACAATTCAGAGATCTAAGTCATCATCATTTCTACATCCACTGACAAAGACACGGCCTATGTCCATATAGAGGTAAGGTAAGGTTAGGTAAGGTAAGCCATAGAGCAAAGCTTCTTTGAGTTAAAAGATGACAGTCGATTTCTTTGAAATGACAGCAGAATGACTAAGTGCAGGGGGAAGAGAGGCATATTGTTCAAATGACGTTTCTTAAGACAGCTCAGGCTGTGCAGCATCTGATATTAAATGGATGTATTTACATAGATGTATGGAAATATGTAAATTTCTTTATGTATAGGTAATTGTGTAATGACTTTACCTTTCTCGCCCACTTGACATTAAATCAGACTGTGTGGCCAATGAATGACATCCCCTAATTAAAGCCACAGAAAACCTGCCAAACACCTTGAAACATTGTTTGCAAGTGTACCTTTTATCCCCTTAACATCCGCCCACTTTTATACTGAACAAAACTAAAAGCTTGAAAGCACTTTGTTTGTTATTCTCTTATGATGAAAACACAGCCCAGCACATAGTGATTCAACAAGTATGTGGCCTCGGAGATGACAGAAAACATAAGAAACAACCATTTTGCTGTGTACCTACTGTTATTACAAAGTAAAAACTGCTACGGCTGCTTCGTCTCTGGTATTTGTATCTTAAAATGGTTTATAGCCTTCATATCTTTGCTTTGAATCGATGACTCAATGAATGGGCCTGTGCCATTTCAAATACACTGGCAGAATTTTCCTTGAGTGCCGTAGAGTGTTAAGAATGAAAAGGCAGAAAGTGCTCACACAGATATCGATTTGATTTCAGTTTTTGTGTGCACTGCACTTTTGCCAACTACTGTGTAAAAACTGATAAAGATGCATTTAAGAGGATCATCTATTTACTTGTAGTGCATTAAAGCACCCATTCATTATGTGTATGTGTTACTGTAGCTAGCAACTTAAAAGCAACACAAGTTAATTTGTGTAGTGCATTTCTTACACAAGGGCAACTCAAGGTGCTCTCACTTAAAAATTAAATTAAAAAAAAAGAATTACAACATTAAAATGCAAATGAAAAGAATAGAGAAGAAATTAGAAGAAAAAACATTAGACACGAGGATTGAAAACAAAGGAGTGCCAGATGGTTGATGTTGAGCACTGAAGGGTGAGTCAAAGGAAGTGCAGAACATAAATGTTTTAGTGTTGATTTCAAACAAGGCTGAGTTTCGAAAGTGGAAAAGACTAAAGAGGTTAAATGCTGCACAATAGTAATCCACTAAATGAACCAATTTAAAGCTGCCACTTCAAATGTATCAGTTTTCTGGGAGAACCTTTTTGTCCCAGCCTCGACAGAAGTAAGCAAACCTCAACTCTGCAATGTTCCTCAAATGACATTTTATTGCGGTGACCGAAGGCAGCTCAATCATTATTGACTCAGCACTGTGATCATGAATATAAAGCACATCAAAATCAAAAGCCCCAGGAAAGAAACTCGCTTATTGCTTACATAATCCAATTGCCTTCTCTTTTCTGTCGAGTTGCTCTTTTCCTTATGCTGGTGACATCACCTTTGAGCTTCAGCTCCCCACTTTTTGAGTGAACTGATACTGTTATTGATCCGACTGCCGCAGACAGCAGAAATATTATAAAAGTCTTAAGCTGAGTCATTTAGCCTTTATGTGTATGAATGGGTATTGGCAGGCGTGGTAAAATGCTGGTGACGTCAAAAGTAGAAAGTGCCAATGATATGCATGCCATGTCTGGGTCTCTTCTTAGCTCCACAATTGTTTTGTGTGAAAACACAGTAAGAACAGATCGCATTTATTAATTAGCTTAGCCATGCACACTTAAGCAATAAAAACAACAAAGTATATATGGAAATACACTCCTTTATAGGACTTGCATCATTTCTACAGAACAAGGCAAGAGAGAAAGTCCCAAAAGCTGAAGTCTGGCTATGTTAGAGAGCCATCTGGAGCATTAACGCCAACCCTGCTGTGCTGCTCCTATCACACTGTTTCTTACACAGCTCTTCACACTGACTTGAAACGTATGAACAGTGCAATCAGACCTACACAAAGCTACATGACATCAAGGTCCACAGCAATAACACAGTCTTTTTGATTTTTTCCATTAAAGTCAATACTTTTAAAAGCTTTCCCTACCAGAGTTCGGTGGAAAAATTCAGCTCAGTGCTGTTTCATCTATAATACAAATGAGAAGACACAATCCCACAGGAGTTGTGATGTGCAACAAGAATCAGCTTTCACTTCACCAGGACCAGGAGATAATAGAAGAAGCAAGTCTTTCTTCATCACTGTGACCCCACTCTTTTGCTCCACTACCTCAGCCATCTGTAGCTCTCCAGCTGCTTACCAGAATTGCAGGGCACTGAGTGGGATCTACAGATGGTTCACAACAGTGGTCTGCCTAAATATATTATCACGTACACCACTGACCAGCTTCACCTTGAAATCATTACCGTTCTCTGATAAGAGTATGGGGCAGCCAGGGAGTGCAGGTAATTTCACCCTGACTCATGATACCCGGGTGAGTGCTGCCCGGTGTAGGATGATGCATTATGCATAACTTTCGTCTGTGCATCTGTGCAAATACATGCATAGTACTCTGCACACACAATGTGCTCTTCCAAAAGGTTCTTGATCAGCAAGCTCTTGTGCCAAAACCGTATGCTTTTACTTTCCATCTAAAGTCCTTTGAGAATACTGCCATTCCTTCAGCAGAACTATTTTCACATTTCTGGCTTCACTTATTAGTGTTGTACGTAAGAAGAAAAAAAAAAATCACCAGAAACATCTTTTGGCAGTAGACAAAAAAAAAAGAAATCAATTTGAGCAGTGATCAAGTTCCACAAAAAGATAACACACATAACCTAACTTGACCTCACCAAAACTACTGATCATACGAACTAAAACCAAAGTGAGAAACAAACTGTTTTCTAAAGCAAAGGACATTAAATTAAGTTTTCAAATCAAGACGAATGCTAGGAACTATTACTTTTTAAGAAAGAAACCGTAATTATTTTTACACATTTAGCTGAGATAAAGGGGTATTGGGAGCATCAGGTACAGTCAGGTATTAGATGTAGAAAGCTCAATCTTCTCTTAGCTCTTTTTTTGTGTCTCTTCCAGCCCTGAAGGAAACAGCTGGCTGCTAAATGCCCCACTACAATCAACAGGTCTATAAAAACTGGGTTTATTTAAAATTTTCAATTAGGATCACTTTTAAGCAAGGAGTAGCATTTTAATTAAACGTCTTTAAAGCTCAACCTCTATCAAAAAAGTAATTTTATTTCTATCAGTTAATAGTGGAGGTCTTTCTGAGCAATACCAAGCAAATATACCCTTTGAAAAGTGATTTTCTTTCCTCCTATAAAAGGTAAGGGGTGTCTGTGGATTACAAAATGGGCATTTTTCTTTCAGGAGAATTACTTTTGATTGACATATTCCATTGTAATGCAAATTGATGATGATCCCATTGATGGAAAGAAAATTACTATTAATTTGAGTTGGGGTTGAGGGAGTCCTGTTGAAAATTGCTATGGTACCTGGCATCTCAGAGCTAACACGACGCAACCAGCCCCCTCCCCAACTCTTTAAAACAATGCTGTGGAAACAGGGAAGTTGCTAGGAAACAGACAGGAGTCTATAAGTGTACAGTTTGATCTCTAAGATTCAATATAGGAATAATATGATACGTCTTTCAAGGTGAAAACCCAGCTTTATGTTGCTATTAAATGAATTAAGCTCACGCTGCTAGAATTTTACCCGTAATCACGCAGAGAAGCTCACTGATAAATTGAGCCACTGGGTCAAAAGCAAACCTTCGACTGGATGTATTGATATTAAATGTGAAATATACTTTCCTTGCTGCATAAACATGTTTTTAACGTTTTGATCTGTTCTTCTCCACAAGTGTGTTGTTTTGGTAAGAAATTCAGTGAGCTGCATTGGGTTCAAAGTTATAAAAATCACTGGTCAAAGTGTCCAGGGAATGAGTGTAACCACAAGCTGAGTTTCCTGAATTAATGACGTAGGTGTTAACATGACTGCAAAAAACAACAGTTAAGGACATTTAATCCCTTAAGTGAGGCAGTCATTATTATAAATGGACAAGAAAGAGAAATATGTGATGGGTTGGCCACAATAAAAATCACTGCATCAATAAGTGACATTGAAGGTTATTTAAATAGCCCAATCACATAAATGTCAGTCACACAAATCAAAAAAAAAGAATAAATAATGAAATTCTGATTATCCAAAAAAGGCTTGTGTGCGCACATAGACTCACAGAAAATACAACAAAACCACCAAAAATAACAACAAACAAAACTGACTGGGAGTAGTATTTTGTTGATGGTTTTAGATGCATATCAGAATTTATGATCAAAGCAAAGCCCCCTGCAGAAGTAGCAGCATGAGCATCATGGAGGTAAGACTAATTTGACAGAGCAGCTGAAAGTTCTCTGTGTTTCAGCCAGGCTTCATAAAACCTATAACTAAAACTGAACAGGGAATGTTGCAAAAGTTCAAGTTTGTGCCAGGGCTTGTGAAATGTTACAAATATAAGATATAACACACACCCATTTTTTTAAAACCCTAAAATGCCTTTACTCCCTGTGTTAAATTGGATAATCAAGAGAACTTCAAGTTTCAGATTGTCTGGCGCCATGGCAGCTAAATCCTGAAGATTCATTTCCATTACGCTGAGTAAATGAGTAATGGCATGGTAATGACCTTAGAGTACATAATGGAGAGCCTGGCACTGAGCACCTGCTCGCCAAGATGTTAGTGTCATTACCCAACTGTGACCAATCGCCCAATCAGTCACTAGTTTCACTTCTACCCTCTTTTGTCTTAGCTGTCTTGATGTAATGTCATACTGTGGGTTATTACAAAGTGATGCAGTTCCCGTGCCTTGTGATGCAAATTTCTACCAAAGGGTATTGCCATAATTTTTTCTCTTATCATTATTTTTACATCAACCAAAAGGGCTTTTAAATCCCAAGAAAAGATACATGTCTCCATATCTGTGCTTGAGTTCATACTAGATTAAAATTTCAAGAATAAGGAATTTGGACACAACTGGCAAATTCTAGGCAAATTTCTCACGATGGCACCATAAATTAAAGAACAACTTTAATGCCTTTACTATTTACTAATTATTACTATAACTGTTACTACTGTTTTGTCAACAACAGCATTTCTCAATTCTCAGATAAAAGTATTAACATGGTATGAAAAACAATGAAGAACCAACAGTTTACAAGATGAGCACATTTTTTAGATAATGAATCAAAACGGGTAAGTTTTAACAGAACTCATTTTTTCAAACTATGAAGTCTGCTGGAAACTTGCTTTTGTCAGCTTTATAGGCAAGGCACAGTTCCTCTCCAACAAGTCTATATCAATTACGGAAAGAGCACCGATCTCCTGAGTCTTCTCTCTGACACAAGACTCTACCTTCCTGCACCTAACTCAAGCGTCAGATTCTTCTGGTGGCTGTCCTCTGTTTTGTGCATACTCAAAGTTTTTCAGACTTTCCCAACTTTTGCAATGATTACTATTTGAAATGTAGTTTGCTTCATTTTTTTTGCTTCAACTTCATCATTATGTAGCAAATGTTAGATTAATGCAGTGGGTACAGAATAAAGACAATCAGCGTTGGTCATGTCTGTGTCACCCCAAAAATATTTTACCATACATTATGTGGAGCACATTTTTGCTCAGTGTGACACCCTGGAAAAACATAAATTGTGCAAATCAGATAAATGGAGGCTCTCGACTGTTTGCGCTGCATGTAGTCACCTTTCCACAACTACGCACTGTCTAGGGGCAAATCAAATACTATCTTCTTATAAACAAAAGGGATATTATCTAAATGGCAACAGAATTATTTTTTTTTTATCATACAGTCACTTTTTTTTAACTGTTTAAGCTATTAAGTGTCTGATTGCAGTCCCTCTCAGTCACATGTGTTATCTCTGCTTGACACTTCCTTCGCCTCATGGTAGGTGGTACAACGGCTGTTGTGAAAGCAGGAGCCATTTACAAGATGGCAAAAAAAGAACTAATTTTACTAAGCTGGTCAAAAGACAAATTACAAATCTTGCCAGACTACTAACTCCAGCAATAACGACACCTTTAGTATAACAGTGCTGAAGAGCTCCAAAAAAATTATGAGATAATTCTCACAACTAATCAGGAGCTCTATGGGTCATTTATAATGACCGCACGTCACACTGGAGCACCTCATATGTAAGAAACCAATTGATGTTTAGGCCACTCTTGTAAGAACTACCTGAACTGCTGCTTTACAAAAAGTGTAAAAACCGCACATTTGAACCATTTTTTGTGAAAAGCAACAACTCAGGAACACCGACAACAAATGTCATACTTTTAGTTGCCAGTTGTGACAAAACTTCTTAAGAACTGTAACAGAATCAAATGATGAGGCAGGATGTTTTGTCATAATTACATTTCTGCTAAATTCCAAGCAGTCTGGCATGAAAGAATACCAAACATGTATTCATGATGATGGTGCTTGAATATATTAATAATACTGGCTTCTCTACCAAAATACTTACGATGTATTAAAAGAAACAGTGATATGTTGACATAATAATGCTAAAGATGAATTGATTGATTGATCAGATTTTTCTGACATTCTGTCAATAAGTGTCATTTTATTTTTGGGTTTACTGAACATCACAAATGTCGGCAAAATTGAATAAAAAAACAAAATTATATGACATATTGTTTGTATTTATTTAAAAGCAAGCTGTAAGGATAACTCGACAGCTTTACTGTTCTACATGATAATGCATAAACTGATATAAATCTATATTATCCTATATGACAAATCAAATGCAATATGTCTGTATTTGATTTGTCATAAGAGCAGGTTTTCTAAAAGAATATTTTATTAAATTTTCTGTTGTACACTTTGGGCATGGATGTAATAGTCATTTTATTCTGGCACCTACATGAATTTCAGTATCTCAGACACTTAAATGCTACATGTAGGTGTATATAAACATTAAATAAAATGAACAGATGAATGTGTTCTTAGGGAAAAGCCCTCAGATGCAGCAATATGACTTTATGCTTGTTTGTTAGTATATTAATATTGGCTGTAATAAAAAACCAAAATAGGTTTTAGCAAGAGCTAAAGGAAATCAGCAGCTAAATTAATGTGTGCAGTTTCCCAGCATAATAGAATATTGTTGAACAAATGGTCACAATATTCCACAAATTGAGTGTCTTGTGGTACCATCTGATTTGCAGCTATAAAGATATACATAACTTATCTTTTAGTAATGAAGTAAACAACAGGAGAATATGCTGCAGAATCATGATCATAATTAGAATCATAACTGTTAGAGGTGGGGAAGAAGAACAAACATTATTATCTGAAATACATACAATAAAAAAAGCTATCGCCACTTATTTTGAACAATATTCTTTGATAAGCATAAGTATTACTGGGAGATTTACAGATACCTAATTACTGTATGTCAGCAGGTGTAAACAAATGGTTTCAATGGATTTATTGGATATAACCTGTTTAAACATTAAATATAAGCAATCAATATAAGCATTGTTTGTTATATGTAATTATATATATATTTATATTTCAAACTATGGTAATTAAATAGGTGTTTGAATGTTTACCTTTGATACGAAGGAAAACATTGTAACATAACTTAATTTCAAATATGAAATCATCTGTCTTTATATTCCACATAAAAGTATTGTGTGTGATCCTACTAGTTATTTCTCTACAAGGCTTTCCATTTTTATAAGCAATGATCTTAACATGGCAATGATCTGCCTAATAAGGTTAGAATAATAAATATTTTGTAATTGAGAGATAACTTCTCACACAATGACAATTGTGAAACCACAGCCTTTAACAAATGCCATTTCCTCTAGTTCAGTGCATTTGAGCCACACACATGCTCTAAATATCATTTATATAGCTCCATAAATAATTACTCCCAAAAATAACTCCAAACACATCAAGTACCATTTAATAAATTATATAAAAGCTTATGATAATAATATCACGAATTTGCTGTTAGATTAATGATACTTGATTGTTAAAAGAATTTCCCTCACTTTGGAAAAGATCTTGCTACTGTTTGGTGCTGCATGCATCTGAAAAATTCAGAAAACAGCCTTCTAGAAACAGCCAGATAAGTGATAAGCTGACGTTAGCTCATATCATGTTGAATCGGAGTGATTACAGACACGGTTTTACATTTACTTAAGACTACTATAAAATTGTATTGTAGATAGATTGTAGAACATTATAGAAAAAAAAACTGTATATGAGCGAAAACTCATATTTAGAAAGGGTTTAGAAAGGTCTGTGTGCTCCTGTGTGAGGTTTCAGGTACTGGCACAGACTTTGTTGTGTGTGCAGAGAAAAGCAGGTTTAACTGTAACAATTTACTTTTCCCCCAGAAAAAATGGACTTTGAGGATTTAGCTATACAATTCTGGGGTAGGGTCTAAAAGACCATAACAGTGAGTCTGAAAGCCATTTTTCCTGTCATGCTACTACAGTTTAGGGCATACTGTAAAACAACACTATTTTTGTTTTGGAGAACAAAAATAGTATTAAGACTATTAAGGTTAGAGTAGATGAGGAATGATAAAAGGCACATGTGTCAGGTATGTTGAAAAATGAAGTAAATTTATGATCTTGTTTGTTTTTCTTTAAACCTGCGTCGAAATGAAAATAATTCCTTTTCTGTCTGTTTACTTGAAGCCTTCAATGCTATGTTACCCCATTCAAGACAGATGTCACTGTGGATCTGCATATATGTAGAATAGCCAACTAGCTAGATAGATTGTCATCTGTATCATAAACAAACTTATTACACAACATTCACACATTTCTACAGATGTATCTTTGGTTTTACACATCATACAAAGTATCCCCTTCACCACCAACAGCAGCCTGACATGAGCATTTATCACATGAATAAATAAACATAGTAGAGCTTATACTTATGTGCATGCACACGTTGGTGTATTCATGCCTCCTTTAGTGAATTAAACATTTGCATGTTGACAGTAAGACACTACCTACTGCATTAGTAAACATTTGTTCTTGGTATTATTAATTCTAATACATAATGAATAGTGATAAAGATTACTGAACAGTGTTCTACATTATATAACTTGGTCACACACACCGTCCTTCTGTTCCTCTAGCATGAATTCCACGTTATGAGCAATAAATGTTTCATGTTGTCTTGTAGGTTCTTTAAGCATCTCACGATTGGAGCCAGCGCTACTATAGTGTGGTAGAAATGACGAACTTACCCTCAGGTGCATCTGCATCACATATCCTGGAGGTGTTAATAGTTGTATTCCCAGATGTAGGACCTGGTGATGGCATCTGAAACCAAAAAACAAAACAAGAGTGATGTACGTGTTTACTACAGAAACAGGCAGGGATAGCTCAGTAGGTAAAGTGGTCGCCCCATGATCGGAAGGTCGGCGGTTCGAATCCACTTAACGGCTACCCTGAGGTACCCCTGAGCAAGGTACCGTCCCTACACACTGCTCCCCGGGCGCCTGCTTAGTGGGCTGCCCACTGCTTCACTGAGTGAATGGGTCAAATGCAGAGAAAAACAAGTAATTTCCCCATGGGGATCAATAAAGTATCCATTATTATCATTATTATCATTATTATTATTATTAAACACTGCAGTACACAAATATTTTGGCATTTTATGATCATGGAACTGTTTGAACTATCGTCTTTAAGAATTTATAACACTGAATTAGTACAGATCATCAACATACTTTATTCATATACTGTATTATCGGCTGATTTACATTATGCAATGTAAAAACAAGATGATTTGGGTCCAAAGGACTGTAAAAGTTGTAATAATATTAATCTAATTTTCCTGCAGGTATACACAATATATAGCTATATCAGACATATGAACCTCTGTTAACAATGACAGTATGGTGACAATGCATTTAATAACCAACACAGCTCTGTAATTAATTGAAGAAATCGACTAAATATCTAACTAGTAAGGAATAAAATAATTCCTACCCTTAATTCTCAAAACAAAAATTAAATTTTTATATTCTATGTTTAATTTATGTAAATTTTAGACACAAAAATAAAATATTTTTTGGTCCCTAATCCTGCACTTGGGGACATTTGCAAAAATCCATCCAATCAAATGCGATTTGGGGTGATTATCTAACTCCACCCATTATATAAAACTGCACGTGACCATGTGGTGCGCAAGGAAGGTAATATTAGAAATGTAGTGTTTTGATTTAAAAACCAAAAGGAAAAAAAAAGAAAGCAGCAAGTGTTAATTAATTTTGCTCCAGTTCCTCCTCCTGGTCTAACAGCCCAGATGAGGAAAAGTCTAGAGGCAACTAACCCTTTACTGCTTCTTAACTTGATACTTCTCAGCCTCAGCGCATGCATTTGCTAAGCTCTGTCCACTTTTTAAGCAATTTAATCATATCTAAACGAGGAACCTAACAGAAACAAATGTGGGAGCTCATCATGATATTGATCACAGAAGAATTCAACCAGTCCTATTCAATATTTACTCTAAACTGTATGCATCTTTGATATATGGGGTGGCTGTAGCTCAGGTGGCAGAGCAGGTCAGCCACTAATCAGAAGGTCGGTGGTTCAATCCCAGGCTGCCTCCCGGCTGCATGCCAAATATCCTTGGGCAAGTTACTAACCCCATGTTTGCCTACTGGTGGTGGTCAGAGGGCCCGGTGGCGCCTGTGTCCGGCAGCCTCGCCTCTGTCAGTGTGCCCCAGGGCAGCTGTGGCTACAATGTAGCTTGCTATCGCCAGTGTGTGAATGGGTGAATGACTGAATGTAGTGTAAAGCGCTTTGGGGTCCTTAAGGACTAGAAAAGCGCTATACAAATGCAGGCCATTTACCATATAATGTGATATCAAAATTTAAAAGAAAAGAACAAGAGGATGTTTCAGTAAAACAACACACCGGTTCATTTAAATTATGTTGTTTAAAAGATTTTTTTTCTGATAAAGTGTAGACGCAAGGGTGCATCTAAACCACCTGCGTACACCCACACAGCGAGAAAGAGCAGAGCTACATTAGATCACATGGAGAGTAGACTGTCAAACAGCAAAGCCACATAGTCTAATATAGAAAGACGGAACTGAAAACGAACAAGAGTCTAAAAGCCCCGCTGCCAGCCTGTAGAGACCATGCTGCTGCCTACACCAAACTGAACCAAAGAGGTTTGAACACACTGACTAACTGACACTGCCATTGTTAGAAGCTCTCATCAGGGAGAGTGAAAACAAAGAAACACACAGGAATGGACATGAATTTTTCCTTACCTGTACAAGGTATTTCTGGCTGCCATACATGACATATTGTGGGGCTAGACTATAGATCATGTAGCTGGTGTGCAGAACGATCAAAAGAAGAATCATACAGAGGAAGAGGAGAGCCTGGGGGCGAGTTTTCTTAGGTCTTATTTTGTACAGCTGTAAAAAAAAAAAGAAAAGAAAAAAAGAACACATTATCATGTAGTTAACTGGGCATTTGCAAAAATTTAAATACATAAATAAGGCATTTTCTTACCCTTATCCAGAAGAACCAAATGCCCATGTTACGAATGCCGGCCATGGATGTGAGTACGAAGTACACTGTGATGACTGTGATCAGGATATAATCCAGTGGAAAAACCTGTGACATCAAAAACAAGTCAGCTACCGTATAAATCTTAAATGCACAACAATAATTATTGCATCCAGAGCCAAACACTTAGGATGGTAATCTTTCAAGGAGCAACCAGTAAAAATGGGTAATCCCACAATATCTGGTCAGCTCCAATAAATGCTAACCATATCTATCCTGGTTAGTCTGCAGCACATTCACACACCAGGAAAAAATCTGAACATCAACAACTGTTATGCTTTGCAACATGAAGTGTTCAGACTGGCAAGTTTAGGTATTTAAACCAATTTAGCAGTCATGTTTTGCCAAGCTTTTGTGTGTGGTCCTGTCTTTAGCCTCGTCAAAGCAGCTGCTTCTTTTACAGCTAAATGAAGAGGCAAATAAGCATAAATGGTCCAAGTACCAGGAACTGGTAGATCAGTGCAGGAGGAGAGGCTGTATGGTGCAGTGTGAGCTGATTAAGGTGCAGCTTTTTCAGTCACCGGTGCTGCAAAAAAGAAAGCCATCATGTCCACTCTGGAAGCTGCAGAGAGGGCCTCCAGATGGCTTTCAATGAGGAGGAGTGATCCTTTCGCCAATGCTGCTGGGAAACAAGCCAGGGTCTGAACAACCCTTGCTGGGTTTCCTGAGTGAAGGTGTATGATGCTGAAAAACCTGGAAACTCAATGACCTATCACTGACGATGTGTATTGTGTAACCTAATTTCATTACAAATTAGCACTGACCCAAAAATCAGTTTAATGTGTTTAAATTTCAGCACACTGAAGCACATACTCCCCAAGTTTTAAACAACATCTCAAGTTCATTTAGGAGAGACCAGTGATAAAGCTTTTAAATGATGCTTCATTGAGGTTAATGATGACAGAAACAAAAAAATATGGATTTAAGCATATCTTAATTGAGTATAATCACTATTCCAACGTGAGAGATGAGAGGATACTCACAGGTTGCAAGGCTAAAAGAAGTTCATTCAGAGGATTGGTTAGGTTGGTGCCAAAGATTATGAACCCAGAGCTGATGCCAGCCGAGTGGAGGGCTTTATCCAGACTGAGGAGGAAAAAACCAGAGAGAAAGAAAAAGAAGAAATAAGGGTATCAATCTCCAGTATTAAACTTTAATATATAAGGTTAAATGAAGCAATTGCACTGTTTATTTTGGTACATTTTGGTCTTACAAGGCACACACTGCAAACTGTATTTTGTGTTACAGGACAAATCATAACTTACTTTGAAATGAAGAGGGCAATGGTGAACAGCAACGCAACCAGGATAAAGAATATGCCTAGTAATATCTGCAAATCAATCAATCAAAACAGAGAAACAAAAATAAATAACTACAACAAAATACCAGGATACATTTTTAGAAATGACTGCTATAGGAGGGACGTGTAATCACAGTGTGCCCTTGTTTGTGAACTGCATTAAAAGCTGCATTTAAATAAAATGTGTATTTTTAAAGACAGCTACTTAGTCAGCAAATATAACCTTTCTACCATGTCTTTTGTCAAACAGAGACCATATGGCATAGCCAGCCACAGTTTGGCACTGTCGCTCAGGGTGACAGGGGGAAGCAATGGCACAGCTGAAGCAGAGTTAGGAGGCTGCAATCAGGGAGGAAAAAGCTGGCTGATCAGATGAACGTAGTGGGAGGGGAAAAAAAGTGAATCTAATGCTGATCTTCATATCAATAGTTAGACCAAATTATACCAAATTATCTGAGATAAACCCCTTGCAGCAAAATATTAATTAAGATACTGATGACAGACTTAGGAGAGAAGCAGGCAAGACGGAGAAGAAAAACATAATTTAGTTTAATTTTAAAAAAGTACAGTAATCTTTTTATGAAACTGCTACTCTAACCAAGGAAATATCTAAAAAATGAGTTTACATGTATTAAATGATAGTAAAGTTATTAAAACATTAAATAAGGCACCTGCCATATATATATACACTTTTTTAATAAAACCTCTATAAATAGGTGGCACAATTTTTCACCCTATTATGGTGCAAGTTGCTTACCTAAAAAAAAAAAAAAATAGCTTGTTACATTTATTGCGCGATCAAAAGAGAGTAACTATTGTGAGCTCCACGTCCTCACGCACTGATTTTAACTGTCAGTGTTTAACATGCTTAGTGAGTCATTTTCGCTCACTGTCGGTGTTGGTATTAAAAGGACAGCATGTGTCTGAGGAACAGTGAGGCTGAAATCGCAATCATTTGGCTTATCACTCTACACCAGTCTCTCAGTATACAGTAAATAAATCTCCCAACTCATTACTGTTTAAATTTGAGTCTGGGGACTATCATTAGCAGCAACCCCCCTGGTTAAAGACAAACTGTTACAGACACTGGTTTAAAATATTTGTTTGAGCCTGCAGTGCAGTTAAGTACTGAAAAATGAACAGCAGTAGGAAAAGTAAAATGTGAAAGAAGGGAATGATGCTTGAATTTATTTTATCCTTAACACATGGAAAAGGCATTAAAAGTGAGGGGTCTGCAGGACTGTAACTGGGCATTACCACTGATAAGTCATGTGGTAATGCCGAGTAATAAGAGCACATTAAGCATGTAAGCCATTCATATAGGCACAAAGTACATTTGTGTGCACGTGCTGGCTGCATAGGTTGAAATATGAACAGAAGTAAGTGGATATTCTTTCAGTGAGTTATTACAATAGCACTGCAGCCAGCCACATAAGTCTTTTATATCAGTTAAAAGAAGAAAATTTTTTTTCTATAACGTGGGAATAATCGAGAAGGAAATATACGACAACGAAAATCTGTTATCAAAGTCTTTTGATCTTTTTCAGTAATGTTATAAACATTCTTGTTACTGTATTTCAGCTGCAGTTCAATAAAACTATTAGGAGTAAATACTTCTGCTGCTTGAGGATTTGCAGTATTGTAACTTTATATTATACCTTTTATTCAGACCCTCCACCATTATGTTTAACAAGAATAATAACAGTCATAAGTCTGTTAAGAAAAGCCATTTTCATTGTGAGAGCCACTGCGTTGTCTCAAAATCCAGTGAAGTGTATTTATGCCATTTTCAATAGCTGTTTCTGCCAATTGTTGATAAAAAAAAAAGCACACACAATAAATGAGTGGTTTGGAACAAGGATATATTATTAAGGATTGGTAAGAAAACCTAGCCACGCGGGATTCTGGCTGAATTTGTGATTTATTTATTTTTGCCCCCAAGTGACTGCATAAAAAGCCAATGTGCTTTTTATTTAACTTCAAAAAATTATTATAAAGCACTTCTATTCAATACCATGAAAAACTGCTCAAATGAAATGTATGTAATTGATCAGAACTTTGAGGCACTTTGAGTCTCTACATTATGCTCATCAGTACATTGTGTCTGGATGTTTTGTACTGGGCCAGTAATGTTGGGACCAACATGTCCACTAGTAGCCAAAAAAAGAAGAAAAAAAATATGAAAAACAATAAAAAGACAAGTTTCTTGGTTGCTTTGGTCTATCCCTTGGGTACCATGAGATCCTGCCTGAGAAATATGAGACTCCCTGAGAGACTTCAGAGTAAATTAGGTGAATAGATTTCCTGTGGGAATCATGTAACTATGCGGTTGTGTAAAGTAGAACTCAAAGTAAATCTAGAGCAGTTCAGATTGGAAATTGAGCACAAAGAAATTGTTTAGGAAGAAGTAGTTGAAGGTGGCTATAAAAATACAAACACAAAAATGATGTTTTAAATGTATTACACAAGCTAGAGCGGGTTTTTGCAGTTTCACCTATTCTTAATCTCAAATATCAATTAAAAGAAGCACTGAATAAATACAGCACTATCTATGTTAAATAACCCTGTCTGTATGCTTGCATTCAATACACACTCATCAGCATAATTTCCCTTTGTACAGAATACTTTGGAGAACATAATTTACTTTTGTGAATGAGAGCCAATTCCATAATGGACACTCACCTTGAAAGGTCTGAGAGCACTGCCCACTTTAGTGCAGCAGTTCCTCTCTGCAATTTCCAGGTGTCTCCCCCTGCGCCGGAGGACCTGTAGTTTGCCCTCCAGCTCCTGCAGGTTGTTTCTATCCCTCGAGGACAGAGGACGTCCATCTTGGCACTGACAAGACGACCAAAAGATATCCCAAATGCATCAATGATCGATATTATGCGGACTTTTGAAACTACACTACACTGCTGGAAGTTTTAATGAGAACATTGAAAAATGTAGATATCATTTTATCTGCAAAAATATGATTTTAATAAATATTTACAGTCAAGTGAATGAGTATGTAGACTAAAAATAGTGGGAGTATTATATAAATGCTGTTTTCTAAACATTCTCAAAGCATATACATACTTGTAAATGTATATCACTGTATCATATTTAAACTACTGCTCTCACAATATTAAAGCAAACTGTGCGTGTTTTGCATTAACCTTCTTGCTACTGTGAAAATAACCTTTAATGCTGCCAATACCTGGTTTTTAACAAGTGCATTTATGCAAGGGACAAATAAGGAATGATCTGGACTATTGTTTATACTTCATGTTGCAATGAGCAACTAATAGATGTCTACACTTTCAGTATATGTGGCCTCCAGCTCGGAAGGTGGTTGACTAAAGCAATGTTACCCACACATAACAGAATTCAAAGACAAAGGGGCACATATGAGATAGAAAAATCCAGAATGATATTAAAGGAAAAACAAATAAAAACAGCATTTGTTTTCATGATTACTAAAGTAAATCTTTTAAGCTTAAATAACTCTTTGTGTCTTCTGATGGGACTCACCTTGGATTTTAGCTTTTCAATCTGATGCTCAACATCATCAATGTCCTCAGTGTTCTCCAGGCGTTCATACTTAACACTGCGGGTGCCTTTTATCAGATTCAAAGGCATAACAGACATACCATATGCCTGGAAGACAGTGCAAAACTACCATTATAATCAGACATCATTGTCAGAGTGAGCACATATGGCACGTGCATCCACCCACACAGGCTCCTGCCTGACGGCAAACCCATCACAATGTGGGACATGACAACAGTCAAATGAGGGTAAGCAAACACACACAGAGCAAATCATATAGTTCCTGGCCTCCCAGGCCATGTCATTTTTGGTTCAGGAAAAAAGATTAAAATGGTGGAACCTATAATTGTGCTGAGGTTTATTGGAGAATTTGCTGCAACCATTTTGTGAGGATATCACTGCCTTATATCACTCTGATGCATTTACAGCTTAACAGTGCCCCCATGTGACAGCACTACCCTCTCTCTAGGATATGAAGAACTTGTTCTAATTATAATTTTCAATAGACGCATTTAGGTAGGAAAATCAAGATGCAGTCAATTTTCACCTGAATTTAAATCAACAGATGTCATTTAATTATATTTCTTTGTAAAAGTTAGATACAATATATAAACACTGCACAGTTTCCCACAAAGATAGACAATAAGAGAAAATCTGTGGGGTGATTTCATCTTTCAGGGGTCTTAAATCACCTGAAGGGACATCTGGACTTTAATCAAAAACGAGGGACATCTTTAATACCAGGAAACAGACCAATCAATACAAAGAAAAGTAAAAGCAACAGGCCAATGCTTTCACAATGCTGTCTCACTTTTATCAACTTGGAAGTGTGCCATTTTACAGGTTCATAGTAAAACAAAGGGCCATTCTGTGCAAAAGATGCTGCCCTCCTTCCATTTTTCATGTGGGGAAATGTCACAGTCTATATTTTTCTAAAACAACTTTTACTAGTTTTTGAGTGTTAGGTAGCATTAAGAGAGCCGCATGGGATACTAAGTCAGGCTACACTATTATTAGTCTCTGCTGAGGATCTCTGCCACGGGCGAATGTCGCCTCTTGCAATGAATCATGGAGCTCTTAAGGCCAGAGCATGTCCCGAATATCAAACACACTCATAAAAGGAAAACCTGTCCCAGATCCCAAGAGAAACATTTCCCGCCCCTGAAATGTGCAACTATATGAGAGAAATAGAAAAGAAACTAAAAGAAAGACAAAACAGGTTTCCCTCTGCTGGAGTGTACATTTTTAGCTCACTCATCGTAATGCATGCTCATTAAAGTTATTTTAAAACTCACCGTGGTCAATAATAACCAGAAATAGCTCAGCAGGGGAGCTGGGAATGTGTATGCAACTCAATAAGTGTGTGTTGGCTGAGGGTGAAGTCACTAGCTGAAATCATTCAGTCACATGACTGCTGAGTGGGAAGAGGGAGAAATAGTTGGGCACAGGTCTCCTACACAAGCCTCTTTGTTTGTGTTTCCACTGGATGGATCTGAGGCCCCCCACAAGTTCTCAATGCTATCAGTTAAGAAATAACAAAGCATAAAATTCTCTGGATAGAAGTGGGTGAAAAGACATTTCCACTCATTTAAACTAACATATTCAGGGTTCTCTGTCATTTGATTCAATTAGCAAAGGGTGTTAGAACAAAATAATCTTCACAAACATGACAGAACATTATGGTTACCATGTCTTTGTAGACTACAAATTGTTCTGCACTGAGAACTAATACAGGATTAAAAACAGACTTGAACCCTAAAGTGAACAGGGAAGAGAGCAACTAGATTATTGTAATGTTAGGCAGTGGTTCACTACACTGTCTCATCCTCAGCCCTAAACTGCTTCTGCAAGAGGTCTTTTCCTGTTAAAAGGGAGTTCTTCCTTCCTACAGTTGCCAAGTGCTCACTCTTAAGGCCTTTTCAAACCAGACATGTAAAACCCATGTGAATATTTCATTTGTTTACTTTTTTTTTCAGACTAAATTAGTGTTCATGGAGCCATTCATGCCAACTGTGTAATTTTACTGTACAAATTTGCGGCGTTTATTAATTTATTAATTTTTATAAAAGCACTTTGTGACTTTTTTGAACTTGTGCTATTTTAAAAAAAGATTATATTGAACCTAACCTTTCTTTTGCCAAAAAATAAATTCAGATTCAGTGATGTTTTAAACTGAGGAATCCAAAACCTCTGTAACTACATGTGTGCATTATATACAGTCTGCTGGTAATACCGTCTGTGATTTCATCCTACTAAATAGATATACTTATTACATGAAGTTTATAAAATAGTAATTTCATTCAGGGACATACTGTCCTTCTGTTCATGTCATGTACTTCTCCTTGTTTAGAATTTCAGTTTGTAAGTGCTTATCACACTAAAACACGTCTTGTTTTATTCAAAATCCAATGTCACAAACTTTGAACTTCAAAATGAAATACAAAATATAAAAATTTAATTCAAATTTTAAAAAGCCTCGAGGTGTTACAGAATTCTAGAAAAACAGATATCACTCCAATTCTCTGGAAGAACCTTATGCCCAGGTCAATTTCAGGGTCTGGGATTACACTACCAGACATTAACCAAATTTAATTCAGTATCAGCATTTTTATGGCTTTCACTTTAAGAGCAAGAGAATGGCATCTCAACAGCAGACAGAGCCATGACAGTCATAAGTCAATATGCTAGCTAAGCTTTTAAAGGAAGTAAACGATGCCAAAGGATCTCACATGATGCATGAGCTTTGAGATTTTGCTGATCCCTTGTAATATCATTGGGTTGAGTGAAGCAGAGTGGGAGATTACAGAGTAATTAGGGATAAGAAAAAGTTCTTTTTTGTGTACTTAAATTCTTTTCATTAAATATTTTCTTATTTATTGCCCTCTAAAACAGATTAAAATAGTTAAAGTTGCTATCAAGTGCAAAACACTATGTTTGCAAAATATATTAGAAAAATAAATAAATTTACTGAATTTAAACTCAGTGTATAATCTCTCTAAAGCTGAGCTCTATTTGATTTACAGTACTGACAGGACCATACATTATCAGAACACCCCAACAATAAAATAGTCATTAGCAGCCATTAACTGTTTCTGTCTATAGAAAGGTAAATAACATTGCTTGAGTTTTGTTTAAGTTGCTTCTAATAAGTGAACTATGCACACAGAAAGAAAGCCGTGCAGCCTTACGTCAATGTGAACGAAATTTAAGTGCACCAGGTTGCAGAGCTGTATAGTGTTTACATCACAGAGCTGTGTGCATTAAGAGTACATGGCGAGTTCTGCACAAAGGGTAGTGATAAATTAGCAAAAGGAGTCATGGACAACATTTCCACTGCTTATGGAACCTGTCACTTGGCTTCCATTAAGTTAATCGGGCTTAGTAGCATAAGATGATAAATTAGACAGTTCTTTGCAAATACCGGTAGGTTGCCACCTACAACAGTTTTCACACTTGTAGTTAGAGAAGAGAGGAGATACAGCAGATAAAAGGACATTATTCAAAGTCAGACACACAAAAAAGAGTTTCTGCTTTGAGGCTGTGACAATAAAAGAGGTACAGACTGCTGTTGCTGTCGCCTAAAAGCCTGAGTTCTTTGATTGACTTTATCAAAACAAGGAACATCAAAAACAAAGACACGCCGGGTGTTTTGATTTCCTCGGGGCATTTGGTCCATAGCAGCATGGGCCAGAACATATCTGAGCACAGTTCCATCCTCAAAATGTACTCTGTAATTATCCACCCTTTGGAGAACGGTTACACAAAGGTGAGAGAACAGTGGATAAATTCCCAGATGAGACAGATTTTTTTTGTGTTAAAGGGCAACTGCCTCGACAACTTATTTGACTTGGTTGTGTATTATTCATTAAGAGTTCCACATTCAATTGTTGTTCATCTGTCAGATAGGATTCTTTGAGCTCAACAGAAACTCGATAGATTGAAGTTGGTTGTCAGTGTTATTCTCAATGTCTGGGCTGATCCTAATAGCGCTCTTGTATTTTTTCCCCAACAGACACTAACTCATGTCAGCCACAACCTCCAGGTATTATTCACAGATTAGTTAAACAATGAAAGCTATGAAAAATAGACAACGTTTCATAAGTTCTTTTTTTCTGACCCAGCAAAAAACACAATCAATATATAACCAAATATACAGAGAGCGAGAGAGAGCGAGAGAGAGAGATAAGTGGCTGATAAGGCTGGGAGGAGGATCCATACATCAAAAGTCTCGGGTTATTAGATAAAAGACAGCAGCCTAAACAATTTCAGCAACTAAATGCTTTATCTTTAAGATCACAAGACATTACTAATAGTAAAAGGCAACTCCATCACCAAGTCAACCAATACTATGAGAAACCATTTGTACACAAAACCTGCAGTGCACTTGAAAGACTTTAAAAGCTAAAAAGAAAAATAAATTATAACCACTGCGTAAACCAAACTTGGTATGTTTGACAAAACAAAGATAACAATTTAGTCCCATTTCCTACGTCAAATAATTTTATAAGTCACTCTGTTGTGTCTTAAAAACCACAAACTCTATTAAGCTGCAGAGCTGGTAAGCTTTGGAAGTCATCCCATTGTATAACTGCTTAATTACCAAGCAGATGAACTGAATGTTGCTCCAATGAACACATGAAATAACACTGACCACTTGTCAACTCACCGTGTAAGTGATCACTGCCAACATGCCAATCAAGGTCAAGGAGCTGATGGAGAAAGACAGGGCAGGAAGACCATCTGTAGAAGGAAAATCCGGTAAGGAATTAGAGATGTGCCATTGACCTCTGAAGGACACATCGATGGACTCACAACATGTACAAACTCAAGATCACAATTTCTGCTCTTTTTATTTTTTTTAGTAATGTTTTTCAGGCAGCTGTTCGTTGAGTCCTGCTATTAGTTGAAATGTTAAAATTGTTCAAATTCTATTGCATTGAATGTATTAAACACCACAAGCTGTTATCATTTGCTCCAGTTGTCTACAGGGAGGTCTTTAAAGTATCCACAGTGATTGGAAGACAGTGAAAACTAATATTGGGACTAGATTCGAGGCTCTCCACTGTGAAAATAAAGTCCATTTACCTTTCATAGAAAGTGCAACTCTAAATAGATTTTTCTAGGTAATGTATGGTTTTACTTAAAAGTATACATTACAAACAGTGGAAAGATAGTAGTAAGTACAGCAAATTAATGACAAACAAATACAGTACTGTGAAGAAGTATGTTTCCCCCTTACTTATTTCTTGTTTTTTGTTTAAATGATGATTTTATTAAAGGAAAAAAAGCTATGCAAAGTAATCGCCCCTGTTTTTAACTAAATTTGTGGAAAGCTGAGCTCACTTTCACTAGCAACACACAGGACTGTTTACTGCTAGACCTGAAACAGAACCTGTCTGATTAAGTGAAGTGGGCCAAAAGAACTATAAAAGAAAGTTAAAGAAAAGCAACACATCTTGCAAAGATGTAAAGAAACTCAGTAACACATGAAAAACAAAGTCAGTGATATATAGCAGTCTGGGAACCTTCTTGAAGGCTTTGGGACACCAGTGAATCACAGAAAGAGGTATTATTCACAAATTGAGAAAACTCAGTGAATTTTCCCAGGAATGGTCGGCCTAACAAAATTACTTCAAGAACGCATCAATGACTCATCCAGGAGGTCACAAAAGAAACCAGAACAACACCTTAGGAACTAAAGGTTTAACTTACTTCAGTTAAGGTCAGAGTTTGTGATTCAAAGATAAGAAAGAGACTAAGACAAAAAAGACATCCATGGAAGAGTTCCCAAGCGAAAACGTCATCTCACACATGTTAAAAATATCTCCCAAGACTTTTGGGAGAATATTCTGTGCACTGATGAGACGAAAGCTAAACCTTTAGAAAGGTTTGCATCCCGTTACATCGAGCGTAACCATGAATTGGGCTCTCTACAAGAGAATCCCGAAAGAGAATGTCAGGCCATCAGTTTGTGCCAAAAGCACTTGGATTATACATCAACACAATGATTCAAAACACACCTGCAAATCCACCTCTGAATACAACAACAACAAAAAAAAGGTTTTTGAGTGGCCTAGTCAAAGACTGAAGTGAAATCAGATTGCTACACACTGGCATGACCTTAAACAGGCCGTCATGGTTGAAAACACTCTTGAATTAACATAATTCTGTAAAGAAATGTGGGCCAAAATTCCTCCACAGTGATGTGAAAAACTAATTGGTACTTATTGCAAATGCTTGATTGCAGTTATTGCTGGGTGGCAAAACCAGTTTCTAGTTTATGAAAAGAAAATATTTGTCAGAAAGGGGCAGGCAGGTTTGGACAGCTTTTTTTCCCCCCTTAATAAATAAAATCACTTTTTTTTTTACATTTATTTTAGTTATCTTGGTCAAACATTAAAATCTGTTTGATAATAAAAAAAATAATACAAGTGGGACAAATATGCAAAAAAAGAAGGAGAAAAAAAAGAGAATAACTTTTCACAGAACTGCAAGATTTGAGCTTGAAGGGCTAAAGCTTAAAAATCATATTAGTATCTGCTGCTTGTACTACTCATTCTTTTTTTGTAAGTACCCCATGCCCACAGATTCAACAATAAATGTTATATCATTGAATGGGGATAATGCTTGTTAGTATTCAGGTAATCTTGGGATTTTGTATGTTATTTTAATTAGCAGAATTTCTTTTTCCAGAGATACACCTATTCAACATTTTTGTCATCACTGCCATTTAATACATTGATCATAGCCAATGTTTTAACAGCTGCGTCTCTCAATTCTGATGTGTGGTTGAGCTGATGTGTGTCACCTTTGATTGAGCCAGAAAGAGGACCACCCATAAGGCAAGGGCAACAGTAGGTATCACACCAGCTGTCAGAGTTAGAGTTAGAAGACAGGGATTGATGAAGAGACTGATTGCCACACTCCCCTGTCAGGATCCCACCTGTCATAGTGCTCCAAGTAAAAAGCTACACATTTGTCCCTCTGTAGATATCCCGCATTTTCTCAGCAGCAGCCTCATAATGCCCAGCCCACCTGTCAACACGGTCATAGGTGGCTCTGCTTGCCTTTCTCCTTGACAGTGGAATTTGAATGGGAATTTTAAGTCTGTATTCAGGGCATATATGTTGTGCTGTTTATATCATTTATCACTTTCCTTTATAGGCATCTAACAAGCAGCAGGACAAAGAAGTGGAAAATAGAGATAAATTATATACCTGCTCCCTATTGTATTGTATGCAAAAGGAAAACTTTGAAGTCTGACAGCTGGGCTTAACATTAACATGTGAATACGTGTTTTCTACTCCCGAGTGTTTCATCCCGAATTTGCTGCCTTTGTTTAGTGGTGAGCTTGGTAAAATAGACAAAAGCATCATGTTCTGCATAGAGAACATTCTGTTCATGAACTCCACACAAAGCAAAGGATACATGTTTGCTGCCAGTATTCTTGGTTTCTTGAGCAGATTTTCTGGGGCTTAAACATAGGGAATGTTGTCTTTTATCATTGGTGCTTCCACGTCTGGACAGCTTCGACTCCAAGAGAAACGGAATGAGGCAGCTCTTATCTCAACCCCACATATATATAGCCCTACAGGCCTATGGTCATGCATAAGACTTATAAAGAAAGGTGTTTATTAAGGAACTCCTTTAGCCCTAGCACCCTACTTCTGTTGAGCGACTGAGTAATTAAAAGCAACCAGCAACTAGTCATCTATTCAAAGGAGAAAAAAAATCAGCATCAGCACACCTTTAAAGAGTTTTTAAAAGAGTTAACCACAAGTGCATCACATTTTTGTCATGGATGAACAAATGCTTAACCCAAAAGATTTGAGTGAAATTAAGGATCTTCAAGTGATGCTTTACAGCATCTACTTCCAGGGGCAGCACTTAAGTTTATAATTTCTTTTCTTAATGCTGAAGAAAGGAAAAAGTCAAGATAAGTTAAGTGTTAGGAATATTGTTCGAGTACTCATAGTAGTTAAAACTGGACTACTGCCCACTGCACTCTCCCTCTTGAGACATGGCCAAAAATACACAACGGTACTGTATGGTCTTGAATACCAACACGAGAGCTAGTGATCTGGAGAACATTAAGGCATCACTTGAGCACTGTAACAAATGTAATGCTGGAACTATTGAAGAGGTAGTGACTTTAATGCACAGTTGTTGCAAAGCAGTCAGGAAGGTTATGTGGTAAAAGTGCCTTTTCTTTACACAATTAACCTCCCATCTGGAAAGAGAAGAGATGGGGAATTACAAAAGGGATCATCCTCACATTTCCTCAGCAGCAGAGCAATTTCCCCCTGTGCCAAAGGAGGAAGGTTATAGAGAGCATGTAGGGGTCCACTATTATGCAGAGAGGCAGATGGTTCAACTTCCTCCTTGATCCCCAGATGGCAAGAGGCCAAAAGAACTATTAGGAGTCCACATTTGCCAGTGTTTAGCATGAGCATATTCTCAGCCTTTGTTCCATTCAACAAGTGAAAATGCCCAAATAGGGAGTTTTTACAGTGTTGTTAGGCATCAACACAAGCTATTTTCTTTATAAAATCATTTATCATCACATTTTATATGACTGTTCAGGTAGAGAGTGACTAGAAAAGCTTGCTACATAACGTTATTGAGTATTTAGGGCAGTATTGCAATCTGTCGATTTTGGCACTTTCTATGACAAATACAAAGACTGATTTAAGAGTGATTACTAGACAGCCTGTCTGTAAATCACAAATGAAAGCTAAAATATATATTTACACTAGGAGAGCTAAGGGGGTCGTTTTGTAACTTAACTCATATTTCTTGACTTTTTCCTAAAATGGGTTTATTCATCTTATGGTGAATTTTCAGTTGTGTGGAATAAAAAGAAAAATGACAACCATTTATAGCTATAGCCACTGAGGACATCATTTTTACCTAAAAGACATTAACGCAAATGCTGTACACTCAACCAGTCTGGCTGCCAAGCAACACATTTATTAACCAATAACTATATAGGTCACTATAGTTAGATAAAAGAAGAATAATCATTGTAGTGCTAAATAAGTTGCAGATGGGATATTGAGCCAGGGTGGAGCAGAACAGAGTCCCGGACGGTTTGCTGACTGTGCAGAGCAGCAGGGATGTGATGTTAATGAGATGATAAACAGTCACTGTTCTACTTTTACAACAATTCATTTATTAAAATGTGCTTCTTATCTTTTGTGGGCAACTGTGAATTAACTTTTAAAATGTAGGCAATGGTCGGTTCAACCGGCTCCACAACTTTTCCATAATTTTGTTCTCCTACAATAAATAAAGTATTTAGATATCGTTGTGTTTGTTCTTGTTCATTAGTGGATTCTGTACCACTATTGCTGTTGTTGCTTGACAGAGCCTGGCAGTTCTAGAGGGGTTGTGGTACAAGTTGTTACAATTTTACATTACATTGGTGAGGGGTTTTTTTTCTGATGGTTCCAGTGAGCTAAATGTGGAGAGTGCATATTAACAATTTCAGTCCGTTTTTGACATCTCATCTTTGACATGTTCTAGTTCCACTTAACTTTCAATGGTGCACTTTAAATTAACCACATTTCTAGTCTGTTAGTTTAAAAACTAATTTGAGACTTTCAAAACCACCACATAATTTTCTAGCCATCCAAGACATGACTACCTGCTCATATCCTCCCTCTCCAAAGTGGAGAGGGTTATGCATTGTATTGAAGTGTTTAGTCATGGTTATAATGGTAGTCCAAAATCCTGTGTTACATAGACAGAAAAGCTGTACTGGACAGTACTGTGATCAGTGATCAGGCTATATGTAAAACTGACATTATAATAACTTGATAATAGGATGACAGTAGAAATAAGGAAATCCTACAAGATGAGGTGGATTGAATGAAGTAGCTTCACTTTCAAGTGATAAAGAGAAAAAATACGATAAGTCATGGGAACAACTGCTATAAAACAAGACATAAATTGGACATAAGTGTAGGCGTTTTTCTAAAGAATGGGTACTTACGACTACTCCCAAGTTCCTCAAAAAGGTATTGTACTTTCTCCCACTGAGTAGAATTCTGACCGGGTGGGGCGGCGAGTGGAACAAACGCTCTGTAAGAATAAAAAATAATAACTTTTAAGACAGATAAAATTATGGTGGTTCTTTCTAGGCTATCTTTGTCCTCATCACAGAGACAAAGATTCACAGAAATTCATATTAACAGCACATTAAACTGCTCTTTTCAATGAAGGAAAGTACATGAATAATAATAAGGTTTCCAAAAAATGAAGTTTCCAAAAAGTTGAGATATTAATCAAATCATTTAAAAATAAAGTAAACCTTGTATTTAATTAAAAACAGTAGAAAAACAACACATAAAAATGATTAAACTTACGCATTAATAGTTTCTGGAAAAACATCTATTTGCTTACCTCGGCATAAACCACAACTGTTAAACTGTATTCTCCTTACTTTCACAGTAAACTGCTGAGCTACAGGTTCAGTCAGGTCAGCAGTTTCTAAGTGTCCTTAAATTATGACCCACGCAGCTACTCAGCCAGATACAGACATACATTGGCGCGAGCCAGTAATTATGGTCTATGTTTACACATGTGACTATGAAACTGACTTGGATAACATAGCTGAGAAGGAATTTATTATGGCAATGGATAATAATCACTGAAACTACTGTTACTACAAAAGAATTCTTACAAGTCAGCATATAGCTCAAATGATTAACACCTGATTATTCAAAATGAAGCTATTTACAATTTTTCATAAAAGCTTCTCAATTTTGTCATTTTGAGAAAAACAGCTGCCACACATAGATTACCAGGCGCCACTCTGCTCTCTCTGATAGTCTTTTTTTAATGTACATTTTGAGTAATAAAGAGACCTACGTTTCCCAACCGGGTGATTGGCAGAGATCACTTGTATCTTTTTTAGGTAAAGGGACAACACAGCAAATAAAAACCTGAAATAGAACAGAAACTACTCAATTCAGAAAAAAGAAACAATGGTTACCCCCCCGCAGGCAACCAAGGCAGAAAGAGTTTAAGCAAATGTCACCAATTGTTACCACAGTAACATCCACCTTAGGCTTGAGTTGGACTATTGTTTCCACTTTAAAATTATTTTAGCAAAATCAAGACCAATCTAAGCAAAAAATCCCAAACTAAGTCTAAAGTATCCAGACCCAAAGATATTTTCTGATGTTATATGTATTTCCTCTAGGATTCATACTTGCACTTTATCTTTTTAATGTGAATTCCTTTGGCCATCATACGTCTCACTTTTGTTTTTAGAAAAAGAAAATAAAAAGCTCTCGTTAGCTTACTCAACTCTTCATAACTGTGTCTACATAAAGGTTTTTAAAACTTCATTCTTATATCCATCAGATGAGAAATGTTTGGCAGAGTTGGTCTTGCTTTATTTATCGACATTAATTTCCAAACTTTTGTGTGTTGTGGTTCACTCTTTTTGGAGAAGTAACCTTGCTTTAGTTGTTGCAGAATTCAGAAGCCATCATCTTTGATCACCACTGTAACAGTCTCTCGTTGCCACTTAAAACGTGTTTTGAAATTTTTAGAGCACATTTTCTATGTAGTTCCAAAAAATAAGTTTGACATAGTGTCTTAGTTATAAAAATCTAGCTTCTCTATAACTCTGACAAAGCTTGACTTCAGTTCCTCCGATTTCAAATTTAAAAAAAAAAAAAAAAGAGAGAGAGAAAAAAAACCCTTAATATTATTTACATTACTACAAAAAATAAGTTTAAAAAAACTGAAAGTATTACATCATTGGCAGTCAGATTTTAAGAAACATAGATAAATAAGTAGAAATCCTGCAGCGAACAATCAGAGGCTATTTAAGGAGTCAGTCACCTTGCCAGGTTTAAAGACAACAAAAGCCTGTAACATGAAGCAAAGACCTACTGAGTGAACACTGCCCAAACAGGGCCATTATGTCTGTTGGTATCAGAAAAGCAGTCTGAGATTAAAGCTATCATGTTGCTGAAAATCAAAGCACCTAAGCAACAATTGCTAGAACAAAGCACCAATAGTTCCAGTTTATTGGGCAAAGGAGAGGGAAATTGCTTCTGTCTATAAAAACATCCTGACATCCAAACTTTCAGCTGTAACAAAGTATAGTCATGTGTCCTTTTTTTTCTCCCAGCCAGGTAAGCCTTTTCTCAGTTCACCATTTAATGGTTGAGAGAGCGCATTTAATTGTGTAGGTTGAACTTCAGGTGTGTTGCTGTCACGGTTGCAAAGGAAATCTATTATGTTGTGTTGGTGTTCCTAAACACAACCAGTTTTAAATCTGCACATAAACAGAGCATGGCTGAAAATGTCTAAATGCTGAATTTCTAACAAAGATCTATTTAAATGCACTCTGCATTCAAAGAATCTAGTTAGCACTCATACACAAAAACAAAACACTTATTTAGAGAAAGGTACATAGCTTTGTCTCCTGAATGGCTTATCATGGCCAGACAAATGGCCCTGTAGCTGTTTGAAGGGATCGTCTTCTCATTAACTCAACACAATGATGTATCCACACCCGAGTACCTGCCGTCTACTAAAGCAGAAGAAGCCAACCATGTCTCCAACTCACCCAATTAAAAGAAGCGCCACGCAGACAATGACGAATCCAATTGTGTACTTCAGAGCATTTTTCACTTGCTGTAATGAAAAAAATTAATTTAACTGGTCAATCATAGCCATGAAGTGAACTATTATTATTCATTGTGAGTGAGGGAAGGGGTCATATTCCATTCAGTTAAGGACTATAGAGAGTGAGAACTATACAGAGCCAGTGTAGATCCTGTTTGACCTGGCAGAGATAAACTGTCACTCCTGGTGCTATTCAAGGCTTTTAAAGTAACAATACAAAGGACCTTCCAATCTGTGAGAGAAAGTGCCTCTGTCGGCTCAAAATTGACACATGCATGGGAGAAACTGCACTATGAGATAGCTGCTGTTTGGTGCTCGTGAAATGACTAAATGTTAAAATCCCTCACTAAAGCATCTTCTAAAGTCTCTCTGAATTAATGCAGTGGTTCGGTAAATTGGGGTGACTATTTTCATTACCACAATGAAACACGTGTTGGATAAAATCCGTGAAACATCTGTTGGGTAACTTTTCTTCATGTGTTATGACTTTTTAAGTGGCAATGCCTTGCAGACTGAAATGTTACCTAAAACTGAGAGCAGGTGAGCTAATGGTAGCAAACATTAAGCAGAAGAAAGCCTGTTTTATCTCCAAAAAAAAAAGAAAAAAAAGAAAAAGAAATCATGACCGGTCCTTTCTTTCGGAGGAAAACTACAGTCAACACCAGTCAGATATTTGGAGTAACTATCATGGAGTAATTGATTTTTTTTTTTTATCAAATCTAACCTGTCTTTTTTCTGGCTAGTGTTAGTTATTGCCTGTTAACAAAAATGAAGTTAGCAACTCAATTTAGCTACAATTACCACCTAACTTGTGTCTGTAACTTATGGATACATTTGGAAATGCGAGTTGGCTAGCCTCCTAAATTACTTGACCAGCCAATGTTGATTTTAGCCATCAGTAAATTACATAAATGGCGCAAAGCAAAACGTAATAAATAACACTTGTTTTCTGTGGCATACAGTACATAAAGTAGTACAATGTCTTACTGTTGTAGTCCATGCAAGTTTGCACACAGTGTGTTAAGCTTAAGTTACATATAAACTTGAGTTCAATAAAAAAAAGCAAGCGATGGTGCTTGATTGGACATGGATGGTTTAAACCCAGGTTACAGAGAGCTCACTTAAGTTTGCCCCTGCATTGCCAGTGCCTTAAAAGCATGTTGATTGTATTTGCTACCTAACAGAACATTTGATGTCTTTATTTTTTAAGTCTTTTTAATGTACAAAGTACATAGTCTAACTCTCAACAACCATTACAACCTTTTACATTCAGCAAATATGTGCACCTTGTTCCTTCTGTGATCATGCTGTGTGAGTCTTGTGACAGATTAGAAAACATTCCTCTACAGCACCACAAGTAGTCAAACAATCAACACTGTATCTGCAATTACTTGCAAATTATTTTAAAGCTTGTAAATTTTAGTCACAAGGAGCATAGCAATGTAAAAGTTATTAGCAGAGAATCATAAATGATCCAATTATTAGAAATAATATTAAAGGAAAAACTACTTAAGAAACAACCTATTTTGTTGATAAAAATCCACTTTAACATGGGTGCTTTGGGAAGGTTTGTGTGATTTTCAATTAAATAAAAATAAAAGATGAAGTGGTGCAAGTCGCCTTGAACTGGCTACAATATTCAAATGAAATCATTTTAGGATATGCACCACATCTCAGCAGTTTACAGAGATGTGTGTAGCAAAAGAAAGTCACTTACTGAGCATTTGTTCACATTGTTGTCATCCCTTTCTTCATAGTAGAAGTAAACAAAGGGGATCCACAGGAAGACACAGATTAGTATGATGGAGTAAAGAGCTGTTTGGAAAAAGGAGAAATGAATTCAAGAATTAAAAATCACAAATTTTGAGATTTACACTGACAAAAGTGAACATCACAGACTGTCAAACCTGCTCTATCATGACACAGCAGTACAGTGCATTAAAAAGAAAACGTATTGTGCTGACCTTCCATTAACATGTTAAAGGTCATGTGAAGTACACATATGAAAATATATTTTGACCCTAAGGACATGTGCATTACTTTTTTAACCCTATTCAGGATATTAAGGTACCACAATATAACAAATTATATAGAAACCCCAAAAGTTTTATTTCTAATACTCCCAAAAATACAGGAACTTTTCTTTCTATTAAACTGGTATGGACATAATGTACTAGGTGCACATTATAATCTGGTGCCACCAGCAGTTAAGTCTCTACTGCTGCAACAGGGGGCTGAGAAAGGTGGAACCTGCAAGTTAATGCTAATGAAAAATTAACATGTATATCACAACTGCTATGAAGAAATAACCAAAACAAATAAACAAATAAATAAGCCTCATTCAGAAAAGTGGAAAGACAGAAAGAGGGAGTGAAAGAGATCACATAAGCAAATGTGGTGATGGACAAACTCCAGAACTAACCTTTGATATTCAAACTGGCTTAAAGAGAAATGAAATTTATGTTCAGATATATATAAACTAACTATATAAAGACTAGGTCAAGCAAAATAAATGCATAAATAATAACAATATTTCATATAATAATATTTCATTTCAGATATATATTTCATATATATATCTTATCTTATCTTATCTTATAAAAATAATGAGGCCACATCACAATGAAAATAAATTAGCATACTGAAAAAAAATATGGCTTTCACTTTTTAGGTCTCGTTAAAGTAGTGCTTTTAATGCTCAAGGTATTTGTAACTGCTTATCTTTATAAAATATTTGGCCACGGGGTCAAAATTTAACAAACAATGTTTCTAGTTTCTTTTTCCTTTTCTTTCCAGTAACTTGTAGTGTGGAACAGGCTCACACCTCTTAAGCTGTGTTAACCAGCAAGCACTATTTAAACACTGTCTTAACTATGGTTGTTAAAAATAAACTGTATGCAGACAGTTCATCTGCAAGAAAAACAAACGGTTATGCAAGATAAAAGCAGATCATAGTGTGAGCGGAAAAACATCAGATCTCAGCATCTCATCTGCAATGGAAGAAAGAATTTGCTAGTATGCACCATGTTTGTTGACAAGTCAGTCATCCACATTTTATTGATTTGCATATGGAGACTGGATTCGATGCAAGCACAATCAAGATAATGAGAACTGATTTTAATACAAGATGTTGAAAATTGAAAAAAGAAATAGAACTGATATCACTAATCAGTATCCATACAATGTTTTCTCATACAAATCATATGTTTATGTGTAAATGGGGTCAATAACAACTGTCAGCCAGTAAACCTGTATCATTAGTATTCTTTAAACAGCCTGAACATGTAAGGAACTGTTGTTTACACACTTTGAGCGTGTTAAACTCAGTAATCTATGAATGGTGCTCTTTCTGCTCAGAATATGATCCAGAACACTAAACAATTGATTCAATTAAAGGAGGAATATGTTCTCCCTTGGTTGTTGCTGTGACTATTAGACTGAGTACCTTTTACAAAGCAGATAATAACAATTTCCTCTTGAATGTTGACAACACTAATATAAGAGAAACCTATCAGCTTGAGAAAAATTGCTTTATTCAATAGAGCTTGTGACCTTCTACATGAGGTGTCCTGTCCTTAGAGAAAGGGCTTTGACATTCTCTGATCCAAGCCTTTTTGTTTGTTTCTTCCTATATAACTTTTCTGAGAGAAAAGACCAACACTCAAATGCATTAGGAATTCATAAAGGGGAGGGTGCGGCAAAAAACACTTAAACAGAGAGATGCTATTCCAAGCTGGTAGCTTTTTTTTCCTGCAGCAAATGGATGTCGATGCAGACAGACCAGATAACCTCAAAATAACTCATAGAAAAGCATGTCGCAACAGTGTGCTCAGCAGCATGGTTACCGTTTCCCAGAAACACCTTGAGGTGATAATGTGAATCATTAGCACAAGGTGCAACAAAAAAGAAAGGTGCTAGAATAAACAGCTTACCAAGACCGTATCCACTGTACTTTCCCGTGAAAACAGCCCCTTTAATACTGTGCGTGATTTTTATGAGTTAAACTTGAATTTAAAGTTCTCAAAATAAAATAAAAATAATAACAAAAGGTAACATTTGAAACCTTTAATGGATTTGAGGTTCAGGTATATGAAAGACTAAATAAATGCCCTAAGCAATACCCCGGACCTCAGAATGAGAAACTACACAACTGTAAATGTGACTGTTGGATGTAAACTAATAGAAGCTGAGTAAAACTAAAATTGAAAACTCCTAACAAGCACTTAATCCATAAAATCAGCAGTACACTTCAACTCCAATGGGCATGTGGAAAACTACTGTTCCATATCAGTCAAGAAGGTATGACCCTAAGCGAGTGCAAACATGTCCCTTTGTGAAATGAACAATATTCCACAAAAGGCTCTCTGTGCTGCAGACAAATGAATGCCATTGTTACAGAGGTTTGGTTTTTCCCAGCTGTGATTCTGACAGGGCATTACTTTCAATAAACACATGCTCATTGCTCCACTAAGGTATCCATTTACACTCATTTACAGCTAAACAAACGGAGTTCAGAATGATGCCAGGAGCCCATAAATGCAAGCCATGCACAGTATGCAGCCACTGGCATATGCTTGCAGGTTAAAGCAGTGAGCAAAATTAATCATAACACCATGAATATTAACACAATGAAGGAATAGGTCATACTGCATTGCAATGAATCATCCATTACTCTTCATGCAGATCTTGGGAAGAAGACCTGACCAGGGAAAGTTTTGCATATTTATCCCTGTGAAAGGGAGCATGTATAAATGTCCTTAAACCTTTACACAATTCTTGTGCTGGCAGTGGATCCATCATGTTCTGTGGGTAGCAGGGCTGCACTTTCCCTGGATCAGCTTTTCTGAGGCATCCCACAGATATCCACCAGAATGAGGTATGGGGAGTCAGCGCCAAGAGACCTTTGTCACATTCCTTGAGTTGTTTTTGAGCAGTTTTTGAGGAGCAGTGGAGTTCACTGCCTTGCTAAGAGAGATGACTATCATCGGGTATGGGTTTGTCCCAAAACAATGTTTTGGTGGGTGGTACATGTCAAAGTAAGAGCTACAGGAGTGCCAACACGCAAGGTTTTGAGGCAGAGCATTTCAGTGTAACAAGATGATTGTCGTTATTCACTTCACCAGTCAGTGGTTCCAGTATACACTCCCGTTTACTCAGTGATCAAAAACAACAGTACTTATAAATTTGCTCTGTGAGGCTTAATGATAACCACGTCCTCACATGACAGTGGCTATCCACTGAGCATTAGCACCTCTTGTTCCTTGATGTAATACAGTAATACATGTTGTAAAAATACAACATGTATTACTGATCATGTGAAAATTCAATACCATGGGTGATATCTCATAGAAAACCTTCCTTACTTGCATGTCAACACTGAAACTATCAACACTGAAGACACAGAGGATTTCAGATATTTATTTAAAACAAAACAGAATTTGCACACGAGCTACATGAATATCAGGAGAATTGCACTGACTCATATTTCTTAAAGGTATATCAGTAACAAGTTTGCTGTGACTGGCATGTGTCTGGGACTTTCACATGCAGCAGTCTACTGCTGTTATACATGCGGACTTAGCCTCTGGCAACCAGATTTCAATATTTGGTGACTGGCTCAAGAGATACAGACGGTTGTTGGAGAGTCACAGGTACCACCCATGGCTCCTCTAGTCTGCCTGTCGAAGTGTCCTTGGGCAAGATACTGAACCCTAAAGTTTAACAACTGATCATTTCAAGTGCTATATAAGTACCATTTAGCAATATTTAAAGTCCACTAAAGCAACAAGCAGCAACTTAAGACAGACACTCTGGAAACCTCCAAGTTATTCTACAGGTTTCAGTTCTTTATGTTGAATATGTAGGATTTGCATAGGCCTCTCATATTTTCACAGAAACCCCAGCTTTTTCCAGCTGGCAGCAGACCTCATTACACACACACACTTTGAGGAAAGAGGGTAATGTGAAACTGAATGCATACGAAAAAAGGGACTGGCTGCATTCACACTAAATTTTCATCAGCTCTGTCCTCAAGGTACTTCAGATCAGCACCATCAGTACCTTGCGTAAGGACACTTTGGCGTGTGGATTGAAGAAGCCGGGGGTTCATACCACTAGCTGATGACCCCTTTTACCTCTTCTATTGTATACGATACAAGGTGAGGCTAAGTGTTCACTTAAAATCTGTGTCAGTATTTTGAACTGGGAAAAAGGGAGCAGAAAAGCTGCTACCTGGGTTGTTTCTTGTCCTTGTGTGACTATGTTTCAATTGTCAAAGGCCCCTCTGTATCACATAAAACTGCCAAAATAAAACTACAATTTGTCAGTGTTTTCAGAAATGCTCTTAAAAAAAGCATTAGGCTACCACTTTACAATAAAATTCACTCTGCACATGTGGGTGGACCAAAAAAAAAAAAAAAAAAATCACAGAGAAAAAAAAGAAACTTATTGTTAGTGTATTTGCAAGAGGACTCCTTCCTCGCTAGTTTCTCTTCCACAAATGGCATTAAAAAAAAAAAGGCAGGGAGAAAGCCAATGATTTATTTAAAGGGCCCAGGGGTATTTTGCCCTGTTGCTTAAGAGTCTTATGCACCACTGCTTTGAAGTACTGAGCAGTCCAAGGAAATGTATAAATGGACAGAGGAAGGAGATTGAAAGGCTAAGCTTTCAAACTTAGGGTTCATCAAAGATCACAAAAAGGTATTTGGGCTCTAAAAGGAAGTGGTTGTTTCTGTTGCAGGCGTTCTTCCCCTTTGTCGACTTAAAAGGTACACTGAATGTAATAGTACACCGTGTAGACTTTGTGAGCAACTGCAGAGTTTAATAAGTAATGGTTCAATCTTGATTCTGGCATTACAGATGTATTCTGATATAGCTGTTACCTTTTCATCACTGCTGTTCAGGTTTTTGCTCAAAGTGCCCCCTGTGCAATACTCTATACTCGCGCATTTACTCTGAGATCGAATATAAAATGAAACATTTGCTTGAGCAAAAGCTTAACATGAACACACAGATAAATTTTAAAAATGGTTTGAAGTAACCTGTAAATGCCACAATGGCAAATGCTCCCACTGATTCTGTACAATTATGTTGATTCCTAAAAAAACAAAAAAAAGAGAAAACATTCATGTGAAAAGGTTTATCAGAAAGAAAGAAAGAAAGAAAGAAAGAAAGAAAGAAAGAAAGAAAGAAAGAAAGAAAGAAAGAAAGAAAGAAGGAAAGAAAGAAAGAAAGAAAGAAAGAAAAGGCTACAACAGAATTTTCCAACCCTATAATTGCAATTCTATGACTACCCTATGTTTGTAAAACTCTTAAGGCTGATTATAAAGTAAAATGTGGCTGCAGAGAAGCATGTCCATAGAAAATGCACTTTAAAAATAATAATAAAACAGCAGAAATGAACCAAATGACAGCTATGTAAAGCCATCAAATTATTTTAAAGATCAAATAAATAAAACACGGGGAGTTCTTCAAATCACTGGACATGCACATACTTATTAACTGTGACCACCAATGAATATAAAACAGTCTACTTCAGAGAAAAACATGCATCACCAGTACAAATAGAAATCTCTGTCAACCCTGTAATTATACTATTTGTGAAGAGACAAATGGACAGTGCTATCAAATGTTGCCTTAAGGAAAATTCATCTTTAAAAGTTACACTTGAAAGGAAGCTGTCCACACAATAAACATGGAGCTAGGTCTCCACCTACTGGCAAATAATAAAGTGATGGCCGTTATAAATAAATAAATAAAAACCAAATCTGTCTAGTTCTACATAAACACCGATAACAAAATGCACTATGTAGCTAAAATTAGATTCAGCGTATTTTCACTTTCAGTCTCATGCTGCAGCCTTCAGCAAAGTATGACTTTGCTAAGACGCAGCACAGTCCTCTCATGCCGTCATCTTCACAAGCACCTAGTCACAGTAGACATTTTATCACATAATGATGCATCATGAATCCCTTCTGAGTTAAAAAAAAAAAAAAAAAAAGGAGGTAGAAAGGTAGAGCTGACTGGAGAGCTAATCTGTAAAAATCTCACATCATATGACCAACAGTCATCTTATGTTTGGTACAGCAGAAAGCAGCAGAACAACAAGTACAATCAACTGAGGAACATGTCAGTGTGACAGGTTAATATTCTGCACCGCTGAGCTCATAATTCAATTCCAATATTCAAAATGTGCTACAATTGAACAAAACGTTGCTCCAAACGAACAGAATCCATTATCAATCTAAACTCCAAGGCTGGGACTTTTGTATTCCAGGCAGTTTTACAAGTATACATCCTTCCATATCAGCAGCCAAAGGTTACAAGCACAGCATATACTTACACAGCTCTGACCACATGTGCACATGCTTGAAGCAAACAGCAAATTCCTTCAAGCTTCTTCCCTACCCCTCTTCTGACTTTAACGTCTATGGCTTTTCAGCTGAATAACATTATGCACATAAAAAAGCCTCTCTTTTGCTCTTTGAATGACATAAGAGCATATAATGCCTACTTAACACACAATATAAAACATGTAGTAACCTATAAAACTGTGTGGAATGAGCATCACAATATGAAGTGCTACATAAAACCCAGCAATTTTAGCTGCCACTCAAAGCAATTACAGAAATTGTGACTTAAGATTTCCTCTCAAAGGCTCCAACCAGATGTACTAAACCAATTATTAAGCCAACTATATGTGCTTTTGCTTTAATTTGGGAAACACATCTTGAGTGTAACTACTGTACCATGAACATGGTTTCCAGGCAGTTTGGCCATTAAATTAATTAAATTACTGACAAGACACAGCCCTGCATTGAAGACTAAGCCTAATGAATTATTCATATTTCTAAATCTCTATAAAGCAAGGTTTCATTTAGGGGGATGTCTAATCCAAACTATAGATAGCAAAAGAAAAAAGTCATCCTTATGTATGAAATCATAAGTTTATGTTTAGAGCACAATATATTATGGCCTGAATGCTGAGGGGCAGTGCTGTGGTCTGTGCCTTTTTTGGATTTTGGAGGGAGGGTGTCATTATGCCAGAGGAAGTGGTTTCTTTGAGGGGACTGCCTGGGCATGGAGACAGCTTGTCGTCCTTGCATTTGGCATTTTTTAACAGACGGTATACAACAGTGTTGCTGACAGCCACTTTAAGCTAGCATCTGTTAGAAAACACACGATCTAGAGACTTTGGCATGACTGAATTTGCTATCAACAAGGACAACTTGTGTTATCCTTTAATATAACGACCATGAAGACATTTCTGAGGCACCAACAGTTTTAAGCTTGTAATTTATCAGTCAAAAAGTCTGGATGTTGTCCATGATTTACAACCACATACAAATACTGTGTTACGAACTTGCATTTCATGTGTTTGTTTTGTGCAGTTAATGTATCTGTTTATGTTAATTCAGCTGTGCCAGGGCCCTGCTCCGATTGGTGCGTGGATATACAGCCCGACGTGACTGGTTCCAGCTGGAGGACCCACCCATTAAAAGGAGGCCGGAGTGCCGCGGCGGGAGAGGTTCTCGCATCTCTCCTCATGACCCAGCAGTATACCTGTGGCAGCCGCTGGCTGCATTGCTGTTTTGGAAGTTGTGGAAGTGGAGTGGTTAGGGGTGAGCTGCTGTTGATCACCAGTTTTCTCCTGTTTTGAATTAGTTAAGGAGGTCAGACTGTCTTTATTTTTGACTTTGTTTTGGTAAGGTCAGGAGTGCGAGATTTGTGTAGATTTGTTTTTGTTATTTTGGCCTTGGCTCACCCTAAAGCGTTGATGCTCCCGCTTTCGTCTTGTAATCGGAAGGTTGCCGGTTCGAGCCCCGGCTTGGACAGTCTCGGTCGCTGTGTCCTTGGGCAAGACACTTCACCCGTTGCCTACTGGTAGTGGTCAGAGGGCCCAGTGGCGCCAGTGTCCGGCAGCCTCACCTCTGTCAGTGCGCCCCAGGGTGGCTGTGGCCACACCTGGTGCTTGACTGCCATCACCAGTGTGTGAATGTGTGTGTGAATGGGTGAATGACTGAATGTGTAAAGCGCTTTGGGGTCCATAGGGACTAGTAAAGCGCTATACAAATACAGGCCATTTACCATTTGTTGTCCTTCTTTACCACTTGGTAAATAAATCACATTATAAAGAACGTATTTGTTTCCTGTCGCTGCTTGGGTCCGGGGGGGGGGGTGCCTCACTCATGTTATTGCCTGGCCCTAGACGGGTCGTAGCAACTGGAATTGCAGAGTCATCCTTGGAGACTAGACCTGCCCTTTCTCATAGCAAAGGAATCAAACAAAAGTAATATTAAATATCTGTGAGGCCCTCAGGTGGAACTGCATTAAAAATCCACTTTTGAAATTAATACCAGAAAGTAGAGTTTCGCTGCATTCATAACTGCAATTTAAATCTCTGCCATGAAAAAAGCCATAGCTAAGAAATCAAAAAAAATTACATCTCCGCTCATAAAAAGCAATAAACTAAAAATAATATAAATCCGGTTGCTATCCCCTTCAAAGTTTTTTCATTGTGCACCACTTAGAGCACTCCTGCCACGTTTGAGTCAATTCCTGGAGGTTCTCATCACTTTCATGTACCTCAAACTTAAAATCAGACATCAACTTCTGTATCAAACTTAGTCAGCCTTCATTCTAAGAATTATCAGTGTAGATTAGATTTGGTCTCTGTCCGAGAGGACAGTACTCTTCCATGGACAAGTGTCCAGTGACCAAGCCATCAAGTGAGAAGGATGCTTGGCTACATTCACACAGATGTGCACTGTGACTTTATCCCCCACTGTCACACTACAAATGTGGAGTACTGTAAAGTCATTATGCATCTAAGAGAGAGCTTCTGACCCTCTGAACTTTATCTCATTTAAGATGAACTGCAGCAAAGTAGAACACAGTCCAACTGTTGGATGACTAAAGCTTTAAGCTTTTTTTTTTTTTTTTTTTTTAAATCATGGACACTTAGTCTTCTCTGCCAGAGATGAGAGACACTAATCCAGCTAGTTATTCAGGCACATTTCAAAAGACAGCAAAGGACACATGGAATGGGTCACTTGCAGAACTGTGAAGGCATCATTAATGCTAAATGATCAAGTTTTGGAGGAACATATATCACCAGATAATGTCTTTATCAAGGAAGGCCTTCTAGCTAGAAGGCTCCCAGCTAGCTAGAAACCTAAAACTACATCCTGCTGCTATTAAAACATCAAGTCCTGGTGCTAAAATGCCTCTGAAAATATACAACACATTATGCAACAAAAAAAAATATCACACATCAGGTGTTGTTTAGCTGAAATACTGTCAAGCAGCAATTGGAAAATCAATTGCTTTTGAAGACTGTAGTAAAAGTATATGTATGCATCACATCCTTATCATTGAAATGGTCCATATGGTCATGTGACTTCATCACAGACTGACCGGTTTTGTAAACCTGTTTAACAACTTGTCAATTCCTGCCATTTTACATGAAGAGTTGGTAACCAAAAGGCAGAAACCTGTATGACCAACTCAGCAAGCAGCATATTTGATACATTATGAACTTGGTCCCAGTGAAACAAAAAAAAACACATTCTCTACAACACACAAAATAAGGCACATTAAAGTATTACAAACATATGCTATTAAAGTAAATACTATGACATTACACAAGTATGTAAATTTACGAAATAAATTACCTAATTTTCAACTCTTACGTTGTTAAAAATCCCAGGGTTGTGGAACCAAATGATTGGAAAGGCACTTTATTTGTAACAGTAAATTCAATTTGTTTATTGCTACAAAGGACAAACCTAAGTGGAGTGCTATTTAACAGATACGACTTTCTTTAATGACCAAAACTGGCATATTGCCCAGAAACACAATAAATGTTTGATAGATCTGATTTACAGAATAATCATGTAAAACTGTTTTCGTTCTTCAACATAACCCTGTGACAAAAACTCAAATTTGAATTCAACCGAATTTGTGATGAAAAGCTGGTCTTTAAAAAGGCCAGATGATGCTTTAGAAACAGTTAGCTATTGTTTGGGCTTTAAATATATCCTCAAGTCACAGCCTGACTAAAGCAGCTTCAGAGCAGGTAAGCTCTGCAGTCGAAGTTACTACAGAGAGATGCCCTGTGTGAAAATGAGTCACCAGTGTGGGAAACAAAGAGCCTATGTGATTTCCAGAGTTAGACTGCTAACCCTCTAGGACTGCTGCATAGATGAGACAGGCCCCAGGTGTTATCAAAATTGAACTAGCACCTCATTCAAATCAAAGCAGAGATAAGATCAAAATAATGACGTAACACACTTATAATCATGTAAGAAAAGTAAATAACTCAAAAGCAAACATTGAAAACAACGCAAACTTAACCGCTGTGCAGTTAATAATCCTTTTATAATTTAAGTGTTTACTATATTTTATTTTCACATAATGACATAAATGTCAACAATTTTCATTGTCTGAGTTTATTACCCACATAAACTATGAAAAAAAATATACTTACTGTAATATCCATACAACACAGTATCTTCAATTTGCCCTCTTGTCTCATTGTTTGCTGCCCATTCCTGCCATGAGAAAGCCAATTATGAATATTAATTTTAACATTTGTAACAAGGCTGATTCATGACTCATGTATAACAATAAATGAAAAAAGTTTGCAATAATAGTTCTCAAAAAATGTATTTAGAATGACAGCTTAAATAAATACCATAAAACTTAAGCCTGAGACAAAAGAAAAAATATTGCAGTGATGAATGATTTAGCAGCTTACAATCACACAAAGCAACAAATTACCTAATGTTCAAACAAAAATACTATTAAACACACTGAACATATTACACATCTTGATGTAGATGTACACCTACTGACCACTTTATCCAACTGCTAATCAACTGTTCATTAACAAAAATACCCCATTAGCCAATTGCATGAAAGCCACTTTAGCCATGCAGTCATGGGGAAGACAAACGGCTAAAGTTTAAACTGAGCATCAGAATGGGCAAGAAAGGGGATTTAAGTGATTTTGAACTGGTGCTGATCTACAACAATCTCACACAGTTTATACAGAATGACGAGAAAAAGAGCAAATATCCAGTGAGCAGAAGGGAAAATGTTGCCTGGCCTGAGTCTCGATTTCCCAACTCACTGATGTGCAGACAACAAACCCGCAACTGTGCGATGCTATCATGTTAATATGAAACTAAAATCTTTGAGGAATGTTTCTAACAACTTTCTGAATCTGTGCCCAAAGGACTCATGGTAGCTCTGAAGGCAAAACAAGTTCTAATCCTGCACTAGCAACATATACCTAATAAATTGTCTGGCGACTTTATTCAAATGCAACAATAAGACAAAAAAAATCCAACTGAGAAATGCATTTAGATTTTAGGTTGAAGAACAAAATACTAACCTTATAAGTACCATTGGGATACTTCATGAAAGAAACAAGGAATATGTCCACTGGTAGAAGTGCAGACGTGATCAAAGCAATAGCCAGAGCACATATTGCAGTGATAGTTGAAATAACTTCACTCTCCCGCCGACTTTGAAATTTCCGAATGTAGATCCAACAGAACACGAGAATTACCTTAAAAACAAAAAAACAAAACAAAAAACCCCCCCAGTAATTCAAATAAATCAAAGGTTTAATAATGTCGTCACGAGGAACACTTAAAATAAATAATAGGGCAGCAAAAACACTTTTGGCTTACAGAGCTCTATTACATGTAAAGGCAAAAGAAAACAGAAGTAAATTCAATCAACTAAATGCTTGAACAAGGTGGCATTTGCATTTAATTTGCAAAATGTCAACAGGATTTATAAAAATCAAACTGAAGCAAACAAGCAACACACTAGAGGTTGGAAATCAGTAAAATTATGCTGCATAATACAATAACCTTGCAACAAAGTCTACCTTTGTAGTGTTATATATCCTTGAAATGTAAAACACACCACTTATAACACAAAAACAAAACAACTGAAATCTAAGTATTAAAACAACAAGTAGGGCATTATGTAACTTTAAAAGCCTGACTGCAGGTGCTCTGGAGGAGCTGATCCGATTATATCATACTCCCTTCTCAGAGTGACAGGCAATAACACAAAGTCTTCATTTCGTAAGAAGCAAAATAAACAGACTTACTAGAAAGGTGATACGAGTGGTACACTTTTTAAAAGATTGTTTAAATTAAGTAATAACATACACATGTATTATCATGCTGTTCAACGTTTAAAGGGGAAAAAACGAACAGGAGAGAAATTGACATTGTAATGGGAGAGAAGCTCATTAGACAAAAAAGCAATAAATGGGCTCCAAAATGACAAGGTCATATTCCAGGCACATGTGCTTTAAGAGGTGAGGACACTGCAAACACTTGCCCCTTCAGCTTAAGGGCTGCCATTCGCAGACAGGATCAATTAAAGGCCCACAGCTTTACGCCTCCGGCTGCTTGCTCTGCCAGGTAATGGCGAAAGGCTCTGCATCCAAATAAGACCCATTGAGAGGTCTGAAATAAAAGGGTTGCTTAGTACTGGGCAGAAAAACAGAGCAATTTATTGGCATCCAGCCATTCTTCTGGAGGACTTGTAATTTAGCCATGTGATGTGGGTATGAATGACATTTGGGATAATGAGGGCTAAAATGGGCTGCAGATTATCAAGCTGAACAATTTTAAGACATTCATTTAAGTAGCCCACTACAGAAGTCTCAATTTATGTCTTGCTAGGGGGGGGGGGGGGGGGGGGGGGGGAACTACATAGTTGTCTTTGGTTAAGGTTGGTTAATGTAGTTTTTCCACTTTCAGCACTTATTTATTTGTAATAAAAACAGTGCGTTTAAAAACAAGGAGACACTTTACAGTACAGCTGGGTGGTTTTATACAGGAAAGATCTAACCGTGGATGTTACATTTTTATGAAATTAAGTAACAATACCAGATTCCTATTCTCCACAAAGTGGTGTTTAACAATTCCAATGTTACTAACAGTACGCAACACCAAAATATTCTAAACAGTTCACTGAAAGCCTCTTATAGGGCGACAGCCTGTAAGTGTGTCACGGCTAATGTTAGCTAAAACCAATCCAAAGACAGTGCTGGCGTTAATGCGCTGTAGCCATGTTGCGCCGATTAACACCGATGTTAAAGCAACGAATTTGCCTACTAGCACAACTCGGGCTAACCGTTTACCGCTCCACTACTTTATAAAGCGACTACGTAATGTCGTGCTTCCTTACCAACAGTATAACGGTGAAAATAGACCACCCGAGCACAGACTCTGTTAGCAACGACTGAGCCGCCATCTTCACTTCCTGCAATAACAAACCCACGTGCTCCTGTTAACGTCACCACGGTGGAGAGACGGGCAGCTGACCGTGACGTCTCCGCAGGAAGCGCGTTCAAGCGTCAATGCTGAACTGATAATCGTAGATTTTTATCGTGATGTGCAGAATTTAAGTATGTGTGATAAAATACAACACGTCTAGTCTAGTCTGCTTCTTGACTAGAAGCAACACAAAACACCCAGTGAGTAAATGAATATTTAAGCTCCAGGTATAATCTGTATAGTTTTGTAAAACTCCCATCAGCAGGGGAAAAAGTATTCAACAAGAAAAATATTGCCTTTAACTTTAAAAAGACTGAATGTTCAACTAAATGTTCTTTTAACTGAATTTCTGGCATTTTGTTATTGCTGCTATTTATGGCTTACATCACCAATAAAGGGGTTAGCATTGATCATCTTGCTACATTGCGATGTTCCGCAAGACTTAGATTCTGACATTAATGTGCAGTACTTTGGAAAAGTATTGAGCTAACTAATTTTTGTATATTTTGGTAGTAAAATGGGAAATACTGGCTGCAATTTTTGTTATTGATGCTCTTATAAATAGGAATACAGCATGTAAGGCAAAAAGCAGTGAACTTGAAAATCAAACATGATCACATTTAATCTTCCGCACAGCCTGAACCTTCTTTGACAGGCTTTCTTGTCATTTCTTTAAGTAGTCTTGAGGAATAGTTCTCCGGGCTTCTTGGGGGACATTCAAAGCTCTTCTTTGGATGTTGCCTTTTGTTCTGTTTTCCGTCAAGATGATCCCACACTGCTTAAGAATTGTTGAGGTCCAGACTCTGGGGAGGCCAATCCATGATATTGTTCTATTGTGTGTTTTTCTTTCCAGGTATACTTTTACTGCATTGGCAGTGTGTTTGGGGGACATTGTCGTTTACCTGACTGTATTTTTCTGCATTCATCAGTCCATCAATTTTGACAAGATCCTGAACACCACTGGCTGATAGAGCCATGATAGAGCCTCCACAGTATTTTACAGAAGGCTGTCAACACTTACCAGAGTCCCTCTTGAGTTCTTGTATAGTTTGGGATGCCTGTTTCCCAGTCTTAAGAATGGCATCTCAACAGCCAACTTTCCTTGGATACCATTTCTGATGAGACTTCAGCAAACAGTAGATGGATTAACTCAAGAGCTAGATGCATCTCTCAGGTCCTGTGTCGGAGTTTAATTTCCTGTTTCTTAAGAGCATGATTTTCACTTTTTATCTAGTGAAGATATTTTTTTAGACCTGCCACTTCTGTTTTTGTCCTTCATTTACCATATGTTTAAGGACACACTGCATACTGCATTAATACTGCATAAATATGAATGAAAAAACAGCTGGTGTCCAATGAAAATTTTCGAAAAACCTTCAAATGTCCTGGAGAACTACTGCTCAAGATCACTTTAAAAAATTTAGAAGAAAGCCTGGTTCCTTGGAGGCAAAATAGAAAGAAATGAGGAGTAGCTTGAGACTTTTAAGCAGTACTGTATGTCACTTTGACAGGCAGCATACACCCAAACATTGCTTCAGAAACAACCACACCCCGACGGCAACAACACTCTCTGACAGCAACATACTCCTGCAGCAAACTACAGAACCCAAATGATCTGGTGCTAAAATCAGGCGGCAGACACCACAGAACACAGCCAGAGGGCCAAAGTCTGTGGGCTGACATAACAGAGCTGTTCTGGCGGCAAAAGGGAAACTAAGTAATGTCAGGCATTTGATAGATTGTATATTATTAGATCGATATTGCCTGAAAGCAGAATTGCTAATGCTGCTGAAGTCGAGGTCAGGCTATTCTAACTATAATAGCTTATGCACTCATTGTCCATAATGCAAAAGTTCACAGCCTTCAGTATTTTATAAGCCAATCAATTGTTTAAAACAAAACAAAGTAACTTCCTGTGATATAGTGGAGTATTTTTTACACTTTAAATGCAGCACATGAAGTAAAACAGAAATGCACAAGAACCTTCTTACCAGAGATTATTCATTACAACACAATACCTGTCTCATTAGCAGAAGGTCAGTCAGTCAACAACTTTCCACCATTATATACAATTAAATCTTCTTAAAGACACTCTCAAGGGAAAATCTCAAGTTGGCCTGTGATGTCCTGAAAGGAAAACAACCACCAAACACTCAGTAAGAGGATGCATTATGCTGAAGCATCTCAATATGAATGGCTGCAATGAATCTGTGCTGTTATATAACTCCAGCGCAGTGTGTTTCATTACTGATACAAACACAGGCAGTCTGCAATAGTTAGAGTAATTTAAATGCCCATGAAGCGTTACTAGTTATTTGTTCTTTTTGTCAGAAATATTTTCATTCTAACCTCTCATATTCATATTCCTTTGCCTACTTCATGTGATACAGTATCCTGCTCTAGCAGGAAGATTTAAAAAAAGAAGTAACACCTCTATTCTTATTATGTTGTGGTTATGTTAACAATCTGAATGTATTTCGTTAAGACCCACCAATGTAACACCTTTGTTAGCTTATGGGGCAACCCAACCCTGTGTGGTGCAACCACACAGGCATTTTGGCTTACTTGAGGGACAAATAGGCTATCCAGTTGTCTCAACCTTGAGTTATGGCACGTAAGCTGAACTGGGAGACTGCCATTTAAATATTCTTGTGAAATTATATAATTTCTTTGTATCCCATTATTTTTATTTTTCTCTGCTTTCTTTTTTTCCCTGCAAATGCTCTTCTGGTACAAGGAATTGTCTGTAAAGTGTCAAATAGCATCTATGAGCTGGTGCATTTTCAGACTTATATGCAGCATAATTTACATTCAGGACTGGTCCAGTGTATTTGGAAAACTTATCTGGTTCATTAAGCATTAAATTAGCTGAACGGGAGAAAGTGTGGCTTTAGAAATCAGGGTGCAGTGCACCTGAAGCTGCATTCTCTTGTAGAGCCTATCTTTGGAGTATACCTGTTAATTGTACACTGCAGTTCTCCACACCACCATAGTCACTGTGCTGAAAGTATTCCCTAAGCTAAGTGTATTTTCAGTAAAGACCCATATAGCTAATTAGCCTCCATCAAAGTAATTTAATTAGTACTTTTAGTATAGAGTATATGTCTGATCAGTGGCTCACTGGATGAGTACCTTTTATGACCGTATTCTTTTTATTTCTTGGCTTTGGTAACTTGATTGTGTACATAACCGTCATATAGGCGCTTACATTGGTCTGTTTTATGTGTCTGACGCGTTTGTTGAATTTTTCACCTAAGCTTCAGAAATACATACAGCAAATAGTTACTTTTCTACCTGTAATATCTGTGTAATAACAGGAAGACAATGTTTTTCATTTTATTTTCATTTTAGTGACTAGAGGAGCTGTAGCCTCCTCAAAGCTATGTCACTGACGTTTTCAAAACAGCTGACTGTGGGCTCCAAACCTGTGCAGTGTTGGGACTATATAAACTTTTCCAGACTCTAGACTCTGTGTGAGTTGTGACAATGTGCTCGGGATTTTTTTTTTTCTTTTTTCTGAGAGGCTACTCACCATTTCTTTCAGTTCCTATCAAATTTATCTTGCATGCAAAAACCCATGCTATCTCACTATAAAGAATTTTCATCTTTTCATTCTGGCTCCCTTTTCACAGTTTTAAGTGCAATAGGTAAAATAAATCTACTCCATTTATGAGCTATATTGTTTCTTAAATTACAATAGGCAAGGAATGTGCAGCCATGCTTCACCGTGTATGGAATTACTGTAGCAAATTTAAATTATTACGTGAGTAATTACTTTTGCAAGGGGAACACTGGAGCAGCCTATGGTGACATTGAGACTCTAACGTTTCAGAGAGTGAAAATAATACATCTCTATGAGCACCAGCTATCTATTGTATTGAGGAAATTAGCCTGCAACTAATTGTAATGAAGAACATTCTTACCAGTTAATTAGTTGGTCACTACTGGTTTGGACACTTATAAATTCAACTCTCTAAAATCAATAGGCCTATATCTAAGCTTCATTTATGCCCCTGAATTTTAATTAAACTAATGAAAGATATACCCATTATTCACTTGCACAGGGAAGGTATATAGGTCTGCTTAATTCATGCAACCTTTCAAAACTGCAAATGCCTTTATTTAGTGCTGTTTGGCAATGTGCCCCAATGGAGACCATCTACCAAATTCTATTAAAAGTGGGCTTGCTGTTTAAAAAAGAAAAGAAAAGAAAAAAGGAAAGCCATTGTTCATACTTCTGTCAGTTAAGTAGACTTTTCTTTTTAATGTGTATTTTGATTTTATAACAGTAGCTGTTTCCTTTCCCCTTTATTCTTCAGCTTCAGTTAAATTATAGCATCACATTCACCCATCATCCACTTTCTTCTGATTCTGACATTTATTATTCATCTGAAGAACACAAGGCGTACTGCCAAAATAGTCTTTGTTTCCCTGTAAACTTTGAAGTCTCCTCCTTATTGTGTCAGAAAACAGGTGGAGCTCATGGTCTTATAGCTTTGTTGGTTATTTTGCTAAATTGTTATCAGTGTCGCTTCATCACTCTCATCGCTATAGACCAGCCATGCCGTTTTGAGGTCATAGGTTTACAGCTTGAGGGAAACATTTGGAGAATAACTAAAGGCAGATGTTCTGAAATCTTCTGGCAAAGTTAAAACACGTTATTTCCTGACCTCTTAACCTGACCACATATAGGTTTGTTGCCTAAATCTTATTAAACACTGAAAAAAAAACCACACATTACATCTACTCTCCCGGATCAAAGTACTGCATTTGTTCCATTCATCAAGCACCACCTTCTTCTTTGCAGGTGTAGGTGCAGGTGTTCTGGCTCTTTGTATTCCTTCACCTAACTTCCTAAAGTCATTCTGCTAGTCAGTGCTGTATTTTCTTGTCTTTTTGCAAGAAAATTGCAAAGCTGTGCTAAAAAATATCTTCTCAAACTTGTATATATGTATATATACATGTATACAAATATATGTATTCATTTGACTAATCACATTGTTATTATCGTTGTTATCGATCAGTCTCTTACTATGACGCACTTGCATTAGGTACACAGTGTGTCACTAGCACACAGGATATTGGCCATTGTATGCCAATATAGATATTCCATTAAAAATCTTAAATTATTTATAATGAAAGAGTCAATTTAAAATGGGAAATCTCTTCAAGTTTATGTAATAATAGATGAACAAGGTCTTTTTCTTCTCTTTATTCTCAAAGGTGCTCTGTTGGATTGAGACCTGCTGACTGTGAAATCCATTTGAGTACAGTGAACTCAATGTCAGGTTCAAAAAAACAGTTTGAGATGTTTTGAGTTTTGTGACATGGTTCAGTATCCTTCTGGAAGCAGACAACAGAAGATAGGTACTGTGGTCATAAAGGGATAGACATAGTCAGCAGCTCTGGTAGCATTTAAATGATCCTCAGCTGGTACTAAGGGGTCCCAGAATGCACGTGCGTGTATAGTTTTACAATGCTGAGTGTTTCTTGTCTTTACCTTACCTAGCCTAGACAGAGGGTGTGTATCATTTGCATATTATAAAGTTGGCCATCACAAGCAAATTTATGTAAAGTGACTCAGTGGCTGTAGAAAATTCCCAATACAGACATATTTTAAAAAAGTGCACAATTGCAAAGCAGAATGTTGCATATACAAACAAAGTAGGTGCAACACACTGTAATATTTTCCAGTATTTAATGTTTTTTGTCAAATGCAATGCCATTGGTGTAATAATAACATAGGAGTAGTTAATTTAAAATTCTGATGCCTACTGGTTGTACGTACCACATTAAAGCCCAACTTCAGACAGCAGACAGTCAGTTGGCAACCAACTGATTTTCTTTCACTGCTTTCAATACGCAAGCCAATTATATGATCATATTACAAAAATACCCCACAGATCTATAGCTCTAGGCAAAACTGACACATTATTGTATCTTTTTATTCATTTTCTTTTTTGTCTGCATACTGGAAGCTTTCATGCCCAGGTGAGCTCTCAGAAATGATAAACACACTCCTTAATAGCTTCTGTGATTTTTATGTGCACATGAAAGGTACACATCAGTGGTTATGTCTGCATACAGATTAGTGACATACAATATGATGTTTTTGTCTGGTGCTTTGCCATATGTCAATTTAGTTAATCATCTTGTAAAACAGGCAGATGTTTTGCGCTTAAACCACTTTAACAAGAGTGAAATGAATGAAGGTTCAGAGCAGCGATTAGTATTACATTCAAAGCAAACAGGTGCTTGACAAAACAGTAGTATTTGCCGAGGTTATGCATGTGCATATCTATGAAAAACAGACACAGGCAGAAACACGTACGCACAAAGAGGAGAGTACTGTAAGATTATTTTGAAATTCAGTGCATTTATATTGTATTAGGGCAAATCAGAAAAAGATTACAAGAAGTAAATTGTTGTGTTGTTTTATTTACAAACTGCATTTACACGTAAATATGTATGTAAAGGAGGAATTGGTAAGATTATTGCTCTGTCATTAATAACCCCCCATTTTTTTCACCATCAAATGAGTAATGAAACACTACCTAAATTAAGAAAAAAATAATGTCCTTATTAACCATACTAATATTAAGCTTACCACAAGATAGATGTATTCCTTAATTTAATTAGCACATATAGACGTTATGGTGACCGGATTTGTTAAAAGTATTGAAGCATGTTTTAGTAGTAAAAGCACCTTGAAACCTGATCATTTACCTGCACTTTGTCTAGTGTATAGTCTGTACAATTAAATGAATTTGAGAAAAATATAATTCCTATTCTTAAGAAAAATTTCTTTGCCTCACCAGCAATCTTTTGAAATAATTTAACAAGTAATAAGCTAACTACTTAACAAAAAATAAAGGAAAGAAATGCTAATGATCTAAGTTCTATAGCTAACTGTAAGCTAGCCAGTGTAAGTCTTGCTAACAATTTGAGAGCGTGTTTTTCAGTTTAGATAATATTAAAAGGTAAAATTATGCCAGCTCAGTCCTTATTCTTGGAACATAAGAGGATACAGTGGGGCAAAAAAGTATTTAGTCAGCCACCGATTGTGCAAGTTCCCCCACCTAAAATGATGACAGAGGTCAGTAATTTGCACCAGAGGTACACTTCAACTGTGAGAGACAGAATGTGGAAAAAAAATCCATGAATTCACATGGTAGGATTTGTAAAGAATTTATTCGTAAATTAGGGTGGAAAATAAGTATTTGGTCACCTCAAACATGGAAAATCTCTGGCTCTCACAGACCTGTAACGTCTTCTGTAAGAAGCTTTTCTGTCCCCCACTCGTTACCTGTATGAATGGCACCTGTTTGAACTCATCATCTGTATAAAAGACACCTGTCCACAGCCTCAAACAGTCAGACTCCAAACTCCGCCATGGCCAAGACCAAAGAGCTTTCGAAGGACACCAGGAAAAGTATTGTAGACCTGCACCAGACTGGGAAGAGTGAATCTACAATAGGCAAGCAGCTTGGTGTGAAAAAATCAACTGTGGGAGCAATCATCAGAAAATGGAAGACATACAAGACCACTGATAATCTCCCTCGATCTGGGGCTCCACGCAAGATCTCATCCCGTGGGGTCAAAATGATCATGAGAACGGTGAGCAAAGATCCCAGAACCACACGGGGGGACCTGGTGAATGACCTGCAGAGAGCTGGGACCAAAGTAACAAAGGTCACCATCAGTAACACACTACAACAGCAGGGAATCAAATCCCGCAGTGCCAGACGTGTTCCGCTGCTGAAGCCAGTGCATGTCCAGGCCCGTCTGAAGTTTGCCAGAGAGCACATGGATGATACAGCAGAGGATTGGGAGAATGTCATGTGGTCAGATGAAACCAAAGTAGAACTTTTTGGTATAAACTCAACTCGTCGTGTTTGGAGGAAGAAGAATACTGAGTTGCATCCCAAGAACACCATACCTACTGTGAAGCATGGGGGTGGAAACATCATGCTATGGGGCTGTTTTTCTGCCAAGGGGACAGGACGACTGATCCGTGTTAAGGACAGAATGAATGGGGCCATGTATCGTGAGATTTTGAGCCAAAACCTCCTTCCATCAGTGAGTACTTTGAAGATGAAACGAGGCTGGGTCTTCCAACATGACAATGATCCAAAACACACCGCCCGGGCAACAAAGGAGTGGCTCCCTAAGAAGCATTTGAAAGTCCTGGAGTGGCCTAGCCAGTCTCCAGACCTCAACCCCATAGAAAATCTGTGGCGGGAGTTGAAAGTCCGTGTTGCTCGGCGACAGCCCCAAAACATCACTGCTCTCGAGAAGATCTGCATGGAGGAATGGGCCAAAATACCAGCTACTGTGTGTGCAAACCTGGTAAAGACCTATAGTAAACGTTTGACCTCTGTTATTGCCAACAAAGGTTATGTTACAAAGTATTGAGTTGTATTTTTGTTATTGACCAAATACTTATTTTCCACCCTGATTTACGAATAAATTCTTTACAAATCCTACCATGTGGATTCATGGATTTTTTTTTTCACATTCTGTCTCTCACAGTTGAAGTGTACCTCTGGTGCAAATTACTGACCTCTGTCATCATTTTAGGTGGGGGAACTTGCACAATCGGTGGCTGACTAAATACTTTTTTGCCCCACTGTATATTCAAGCAGCATGTTTGACCGCTGGGCATGGGCGCACTGTTTACACAGCTTGTCATTGTTAGCAACCAATGGTAGCTCGCTAATTCTCTAAGTTAAAACTTGGAGGGATTTGACAAAAGAAGCTTTTTCAAAGCTAAAAAGAGGATGAAAGGGTGAAGGTTAAGCTAGAGACTCGAGAGTTTTCACCTGTTACTTTAGTTAGCTAGTCTATCTTAGTACAAGGTACATCATGTATAATTGCCCAATTTTATGATGCTTAAAGCTGTGTAGATTAGTATATGTAGGCAATATACAGTTGTGCAAATTTTAGTAGTTCCTATTTTCTGTTAATTTTAACTGAAGTTCTGTGAAAGTTTTTACAATCATTAGGTGAAAATTTAAGAATTTGCTAGGCTGCAATTGATAACATTTCTCATCTGATGTGAAAAATCACTGTAACTGAAACAAAAGACAATTTTAGTTTATCATTTTGTTGTTGTTGCATTTTTATGATAACACATTAATCATTTTTATGAGGCAGAAATGGCTTTCAGCTGTCATCTTCCTAAACCACCCACACCATCTCTTGCAAGTAAAACAGTAGATTAGGTCATGTAGTGTGATTGAGTCTCTGGAAATCACAGGAGTTAAAAATCTCTAAAAGGGCGCTTTCTCTCAAATGTCTTTGAATCTTTTTAATTATTATTATTTTTAAGGGCACTGAACATGTAAACCTAATATCTTGGGGCCAGAATCAGCATGAGCATCTGTCGCTTGCCACCCCGATTTTCCTTTGTTATCTGACTCTCCTGACTGTCTATTAAAGCTGAAATGCCAGGAAAAAATATTTCAAAGGGCAAGTCCCCATAACTATAAAAAGATCTAGAGGGATATTCTCTTGTGATTTAAAAAAAACCCCCAATGCTTTTGTATTCCAAGTTTTAAATGACAGTGACTTCTGCTTAAGAACTGATAACTTATTTTCATGTATCTCAGTTCATGTTGCATGCATTTTATTCTTTAAAAATTATACAGAAGATATATTAAATGGGAATAAATGTCAACGTGATGACCAAAGTGATGACCAGGTGTCCGTTTACAGCAAAACCTCAGGTTTTCAATTTTTAATGGAGAAAAAAAAATATATATATGTATCCGGGAACCTGTTGAGAATTCTGTGTTTGCCTCAGAAATGCTTTAGAGGAAAGGTGACAAGAATTTAAAATGGACTGCTCACAGACAAAACAACATCAGCAGCAATGTGTCTTTTTGAAATAATGTCCTGATTACTCTGGATAATCTGCAGACAATACCGTGAGCAGATTTCATTGGAGCTCCCAAAGAAATGCTTCTGAAAAGTTTTGACAGCTTATGATTTACTGAGGATTTTAGGATAGCAAAAGAAAAATCCCAACCTCATACACCACACACAATCTGTCTTTGCCCACAGAGCAGCAACCCAGCAACAGCTTGGCTTTTCACAGCACTGCGAGAGGATTACTTTGCAAGCAAAGATTGTGGAACAGAATATGCTGGACTTTTATTAAAAGTTCTCGACCTAATTTGTGATCTCTAATCTGGCCAGTAATTAGGTATGCAATCCAGACATTACCTGAGTAATTAACAGTGAATTAATTCTATATATTTAAGGTTACATTTTATGTATTTGCACATAATTATTTAACTGTAAACTGTATTATTTCCTTATTCTAATAGATGTAGGACTCAGTGGATTGTATTTCTCAGCTCTACCAATACATAAAGTTAAGCAATCTTATTTGCAACTGGTGCAGTCCAAAAAAAATAAAATAAATAATTTTGCAATAGCTGAATGTATATATGCTTTGCCAGTAGTAACACCTTTAGGTTACCACAGCAACAACCATTTTTCCTGAGTAAGACCAAAATATTGTTATAAATAATACAATAACACAAACAAAGAGCTTACATTCAAATTGACTGATGCAAACTCTTTTAATAGTGTATTTCTGATAAATACAGTGTATCCTGAAGGACCATTAAGGCTCCTTGTCATTTTCATTATTTCGTTATTTATTGGTTTTACTTTAAGAGTAAGTTTACCCAAATCACACACACACATATACTGGAGGTGGTACAGAGCCTGTTTCTGATGAAAAATAAATCAGTTCATTAAAAAAAAGGACGGAGGAGGGGGGTTAACAGTCACAAAACAATTTTCCAACATTTGGATTCTTGTGACTCCAGTGCTAACACACCAAGTCACACTTTTAAGCATGAGATGAGAAAAGTTCTTATAGCGATTCAAAATTAAAAGAACTACAGGAGCTCTAAAGAAATGTTTGTGCTAAAACAAAGAAATTTGGCCATCTGTTTCATTTGAATTTGAATTTCTTTCAAGCCCTTGTCTCAGTTTCTTTTTAGCACAATGCTTGAATGTGTATCTCGGAGTGTGTGGCCCTGTGGTGAAGGGGAGGGTGCACGAAAATCATCTGTCTAAACAATTACATGTGTGGATCTTGAACACCTGTTTGTACTGAGCAGGTGCCTTGACCTTTTTCTTTAAACAAAACTTTAGGATGCTAAGTAGTTTTAATTCAACCAACACTTTTAACAAAGACAGCTCTTTTTGTTAAAGAGATTACAATAATATGGATGTGACGAAACTCAGTTCGGACAGTGGTAAACATTAGCAAACCCTCACTAGGTTTGGATAAAGTCTACGCTCACAAGCCTGTCAAACCTGCATTTGAAACATAAGTTGTTGGCTACCATATAGCAGTATAGTATTGCAACATGGCATTTGGGTCTTCTAACTAAAATAGTATGTGGATTGAGTTTGTTGCTGTAGCACAGGGACTGCCCCTGAAAGCTGCCTTTATTAAACCTGCTCATCATTCCGCTTTATAATAAAGCATAACGTCTTTTTTATAAAGTGATGAATAGCCAGGTAAGCATGGATCAGCATGAATAGGCGTTGACACGTTTTGTATTCTGCACATATTTACTTTTAAGCTTGGCTTGGATAATTCTAATTACTGCTAATATAAAAGTACCTTACTATCAAGTAAAGCCACATGCTTAGGGTCTTTATTGGGGATTTTTGATGAAATCATAATACATCAAACGCCGTGCAATACCCGCACCTGGCTCTTTTAATAACAGTTTGTTTGAACTGCAATTGGGCATTTATTTTACTGAATATCAAAGCTGTTTGACTGTGTGCTAGTCTTGTTTGCTGAACTCTCTGTCAGTGAACATTTCAGTAATAATGACAGAGTGGGAGGGCCACTCGGTGCAACTAATAAGGACAGCGATCGGGCTGGCGATCCCACTGTGACTTTTATTTCCAAGTCTTGGAATCCGGAATCGGACTGGTCGTATCCACACATGGACTATGCTTTTGTCGCGGTTTTTTTCTCTGTTTTCGCCTTAGAGGAAACTTTGTCAGATACTGTAAGTACTTATGGATCAAATTAATTTCACAGTAAACGAAAATTTTAAAAAAGAAGAAGAAAAAACGGCTTAATGTAGAAATCAGCTTGTGAATTTATTGAAAATCCCCTTTTAGCGAGCATATTTTGCTTGTTTTCTCATGAAAGTGTGTTTTTGTTTTTTTATTTTTTTTATTTGTTTCCCTACTTAAACTCCCGGCTTCATCCGTGTAACTTGTGCTGGGACCCATGCCTTAGAAACGGCTTATTTCTGATTTTCTTGCAGCTCTGCAGTAGTAAACACGCACCACTTTTGCCTATTTGTTAACCGCAAATTACGTAATATTCTAAACACTGAACGAATATCAAGTGCTACGTTTCATACTTGTTAAAAAAATGCTCAAAAGCCCACAGCCAATCAGCGGTCGCGCATAGAAACACGCTTCTTTGAATATTGCATAGTTGCACTGAGTTATTGCCTCTGAGCGAAAGTGGCTGAATGACTGATGGATCGAACAACTTAAGTGCGCACGGTTTTGCCTGGTGCCTGTGATACATACGGGCTCATAGCCTCCGTGTAACTACCTTAAACTGCCCCTGTGTCCGTTTAGTTGATGCGGATATAGAGCAGCTGTGTACCATGCTGCTGCACCGGGGGGAGCGTGTGGGTTTAAAGTTGCAGCTTAACTCGCGCACAGACCTCGATAATATGACTGCGATTTGTAAAGGTGTGGAGTAACTGCGACAGCAGGGTCCGCCTGCAGAGCCGCGTCTGTTGCATGCATTTGCAGAAATGACCAGAATAATATTACTCCTCCACGCAGACACGGAATGTGATACCTCTGTACTGCCTGTGACGCTTGCATAGACTGGCTGTAGGAAGTGGCATGGCCACTTCATTACCGAGCGCCATGATACTGTAGGCTTGCATGTAAAACTTTATGATCAAGTGGGGGAAGGCTTGAAGGGTGGATGGGAATTATGTATGTATATATAAATGTATGACACGCCTTTCTATTGCCTTTTTTGTAAGATAGATATTGGAATTACCTTAATTTGCTGCAGCTGTATTAGGGCCTTTTGAGATCTTTTTTAGGAATGTCTTCAGAGTTGTCATCCATGGTGGAAATAGATAAAGTCTTTGCAACTACGCTGCCACAAATTTAAAATCCTCCAAACTGCTTATTCATTAGGAGGTCACTTCATACTTTTAATGCATAATTTTAATATAGCACAATAAAACATGAGATTTTATCATGCACAGTACCTCAAGTGCACTCAGATTCTTTTTAACCTGTACAACTTGAAGTCCTTGAAAGTCGTTGAAAAAGCCATGCGAAATTCTTTTACCTTCTGAGTTCATCTGTCAACATTATTTTGGCAGCGCCCCAGTTTTTCAGGCAGAGCAATCTAGTCGTTTCTAAAAGTGTTAGTCTGAAAAGCCCACTAAAGTTGAGGGTGCTTTACCGACTGTACTTTGGAGCAAACACTCACCATCCAGTGCGACTACCCAAAAAATGTGTGGCACCTCTGCAATGGCACGAAAGTAATCCAGAAGATTTTGTTTGGCAGCATAGTGAAATGGTTCAGGGGACTTTGTTGTAACTGGAGGTTTCCAGGTTTGATACTCACATGTGATATCCTTGAAGAACATAGTGTTGATTGAGTACTACATAAATAAAAGATCAAGGCTGTGGCAATATGATCAAGAAGCCAATCCCATATAAAACCCATCGTACAATTACTGTCACACATACTGTAAATATAATTTGGAACATTGATTAAAAAAGAGGAGAGCAGATGAACAGACTGAATGGATTACAAGCTGTAAATGGAGAAGCTTGGCTCGCTGGATAAGCAGAACTTAAAGAGAAACATAGCTAAGCGTAAACACTGCTGTGGTATAAACATCTGAATTCATCACTGTATGAAAACCTTAATTAGAACAAAACAACGAACAACTCGCCAGCTTCACCATGGTGACGGAAATAAATCCAAAGTAAGGCTTTAGGGACATTTGAATGCACAAGTGAGTTAGGTAAAGCAGGAAAATCAGGCGCATGTTAGTGCTGAATTCAATTCTGCAATAATACAACTTGCATATAATATAATGGAGTCATGTTTCTAATAATGAAAAGAAGTGATTAGAATGTGACAGATGTGTGTATATTATTTCTTCCTCACTTGAATGTAAACAACTTTCTACACTAGATTGCTAAATGAATCCAAATAAATTAAAAGACACTGTTGCCCAACATAATAGCATCCTTATAATAAAATGGGCTCATTGTTTTCTTGGCTATTCTCTGTAATACAGCGTGTTTATCCATTGTTTAACTTAACTAAACTGAAGCTGAAATTAAAGCCATGTTGTTTCCATCCAGGTTTTCAGGTGGACTGCTTTCTAGAGCCAGAGCCATGATTTGCTTGTTAAGGTGGACTGCTCTCCTTTGGACTTTAAATTCCATTCCTTGCGCTTTGGGGATGGCAGTGAGCGAACAATCAGGTACATGGGTTTGTTGTCTGCAACGTTTTGCTCCTAACAGCATATTCCTTTTAACAAAATAAGATTATTGATGGTGATATTTTACGAATAAACTACTAGCTCTGGACTCTGATCTTTTATTAATGTCAATTTGAAGAAGATGTAGACAGAAATATTTAGACTCTATTATAATAATAGACATTTGTCTGTGTCCAAATCCATCTTCATCGGTTTTTGTTTGCAATGACTTTACTTGAATCCAAACTTTTGATTGATAAATATGTTACACAACAATCAAAATGCATAAAGCTGATCTCCATTTCATTTTTTGTGAAGTTGATGTAGCCACGTCTCTAAATTGGATCCGACACTCTCGTTTCTTCATTTTTTTTTAATGTTCTAGCAAAACTTTTAAAGATTAACAGAAAAAAACAACAACTTTTAACTGATTTTTCTGGTCTGATGTGTTTTTTCTCCTTAGGAAGTTTTTGCCTTAAAAAAATTACAAGAAATGCACAGTGGAAATTATTTCGTGATGGATTCACTGTCTTTTCTGTAATCCTAGTCAAAAGTGCTTCAAAATATAAATGAACATCTGCACCCAACACAAACAATTTCTCGGTTGCTTTCCCCTAGATGGCTCATGCCCCCCTCTGAGCGTAGAGGAACGCAGGTTTTCTGATGTTTTAGATCGTCCCCTGGAAATCACAGGTAGGTACCGAATGAACACGGTGGCTTTGTGGGGATGTAGACGTCGGCTTGTTCAAATCTAGTAACGCATTGTAATCCTGTCCCGCAGGATTTGATCTCACAGAAATGTTTCTTCTCCGAAAGGGAACAATCGCAGAAGACCTGCCATCATTTCGATTAGGAAGCAGTCCACTTATTAAGCCAACAAAGTAGGTAGCATTCACATCTGTGCTAGGGGTGCATGTGTGTGTACATTCTTCATTATTTATGTTCGCATTGTTCACTGGGAGAAAACCTCACAATACAACCATGCTATAAAAATGTGTGTCCAAGGCTATGATCAGTATTGAGCTGCAGGCTATTGCTCTCTGGCTCCTTCATGTGCTTATTTCTTATAACTCAAATATTGCAGGACCTTATGATATTTTACTGCTAATGTGTGTCTTTATTGTGGTGGCTATAATGAGAATTTGAGCTCGCTTTCTTGGATTTGGCTGAAGAAAATCTAAATAAAAATAAACAGTGTAGCCATAACTGAATTTCACAGAAGGCTTGAACTGATGCAACCCAGATACACCCTGCTCAGAGCAATAGTTCTATTTGCCTTGGCTAATAAGGGCAAGCAGTGAGGTGAGCTGGTAGATGGGGAATAATTTGAACAGAATTAATATATATTGCATTTTATTCTTGAAATCTCATAAGGGCAAAAACTGGGACATAAAGGAATGGGAAAAAGTCCCAAGCTTGTATAATAAGACAGGAATATTAAAATGACTATGTAAATGACACATTCACTTACTGAAGACCTTTATTCCCCAGTCATCTGGCAGGGTCATGATGTGGCGTCACCTTGCTGCTGCTGATGTGACGTGTATAGTAGCATCATATTTTATAGAATTTATAAAAGCCTATTGCCCTTTTTACATTTGTATCACATGAGACCTGGGACATAAGTGAAAGCGCGATGGTTTGCATAACTTATACTGAGGTTTTAAAAATGAATCCTGAGATATTCATTGTTTTGTGTCCTCGGGTTGTAACAGTGAAAGAGAACACTTTGTCATTCTTCCAGGAGGGCAGGATATTTTTAGTATTTTTATATGCAACTGTAAACATTTACTGCCTCCCTCTCTCTCCCCCTCTCCCTCCTTGGCTGGGTGAAAAAAAATCTTTGAGCCAGGTGATTTGTGATCTGCTTCCCTGTTCAGTCAACCAGCTGAAAATACATTCACTTCAGCCCTTCACTCAGTCTGGGCCCATAGTGCAAGAAGATGCTGCCTCTCGGTGACGCTGCTGACAGTGGCATTGGTTATAGTGGCAGGACTGCGATCCCTCTCATATCCAATTATCTAAGTACTTTGACAGGTGATACTGCATGTCAGCTGAGGAGGGAAAGCGAGGGCAATTGCACGAAGCAGGAGGCCCCAGTGCCCCTGCCACAGCCAGTAAAACATTGCTCACTCCTCTCGCAGCATATGCAGCAATAGATGCGTAGATATGGCTGATGTTCTGCCCACTCCTTGGCACAATACACATTACGGTTCATAGATCACGGCTGACACGCTCGTGGAACATTTGTGTGAGGGAGCACATTTGCCCGGCAAAAAGCAACACATATTCATCCATAGAGTATTAAAGCAGAGTGTTGCAGTTGCTCCCAGCATTTTTATAGCTTATTTATGTCTGCTCTGGCTCTCTTTGGATCATATACTAACTTGTGTCTCACATCTGAAATGCATGTTGGTCTATGGACTACATTTTAAATATGTTTAAATGGTTCTCAACTGTCTGTCTTACATATTGTTGTACATAGTTTAGCAACTCAAGCTCTTCAAGCTTCAGTAGAATTTGCAATAGACTCCATTTTTGTGCTCAAATCGGAACCAAGTTCTGCTTTCGAGCAGGTACTGTAGCTTTTGTGGGGTGTTTTTGTTAACAATGCAAATCAAGCAAAACAGGAATTTAATCAGCACTTCTTTTTAATGTGACTGCAAAATCTTATAATGTAGCTTATGCTGAGATTTGTTTAGCAACCGACAGTTTTAGCAATTTGTAACTGTTGTGGCAGCTTATTCATCATACAGGCTTACTGTGGTCTACTAGTTTACTAGTTTATATTCTACCTGGGTTGCCAATAGGGAAGTTGCAGAGTGCCCTCTTTGCTTTAACATTAACTTGCTGTTTGGTTATGCAGAGCTATCAAAACCATGTAATTAGTAATTACTCCCATTTAGTACCTTTGCCCTACATGTAAATTGTGCTTTAAGCACAGCCATTGCATTAAACTTCTGACCAAGTGTCCATATGTTAGGATTTGGACGAGAAGCTGCTTCACTATTGCCACAACACCAAAAACGCCAAAGGATACTTCTGGGATGCCAGTGGCTTTGACACCATAGGAATGAGGATGAGCTCGTCTTACAAAACCTAGCTACCTTCGTGCACCTCAGCTGTACAAAGTAAAATGTCTATATTCTAGATCAAATCCATGCCAGTAAAAAAAAACTCTTCTACCGAACGTAAACACATAAGGTGGGCTCACGTTGGGAAAAAGAAGTAATAGCCATTTGGCGCTTGAATGATGGATCTAGGGTAAAAACTGACACGGTAAAGTCAACTTTGAACTGCGCAGAGATTGAATGTCAGTGATAAGGACGCGAGCCAACTAGGCTTGCATTTGAGATTTGATTGTTTCAGCTGTAGCAATCTGATTCCTCTAGCTCAGTTTAAAGACTCTTCTTGGATAGGATTTATTACAAGGCAGGAGACTTAAGTCTCTTCCATAAGATTGCCTGCCAGAAAAGTGGTGTTGCTGTGATAATTCTGTCAAACCATTGTGTCAGCCAAGCAACGCAGACAGTCAAAAGCACGTTCCAAGAGTGGTGACAGTTTTCAGAAAGCACATGATCACTCCTTATAAAAATGGAATTAGCTCTGAGTGTAATTCTTGTGTCAGGGTGTTACTGTGCGTGATCTTGTGTGCTTCTCTTATTATGGTTGTGCACACACAAAACTATTGTAATGCTCTGAGGTGTTTTTCCTCTGCTCTCCCTTACTGCTATGGACGTTCCATTGCTTTGGCTTGAAACCAGACCCTACTTCTTCACACTGTAAAATACAAGCCTATAGTAAACAGTCATTATAAGGTTTGCATTGAAACGAAGATTTACTAATGAATGCGATCTGGAATGCATTTCTTTTTGTTCCAAAGTGTATTTCCCAATACAAATTATTTTTATTCAAATGGGACTTGTAAAAGAAAATGCTGGCAGGATCACTTACAGCATGTTGTGGAAGTGTTTTGCATGTGTACTAGGGAAATTGAATGCAAATCCTTCTAAGTCATGCAGAGTAGCACTTTCCCAAAGAATCAGACAAGCAGTGTCAAAACAAGTAACAGAGAGCTCCACATTTGGCCACTTAACCACCGGGGCAGTCAACATGAGGTCAGGGTGGCGTAATCACATACAGAGATTATAAAAAGCTGTTTTGGCTGTGAACCAGGAGAAATAAATGGAAATTTTCTTTCTTTTTTTTTTTTTTAAATTCACTCATTATCACCTACTAAATCATGCCGAGTAGCATTTTACCAAATAATTAAACTGTGGTCAAGGTAACCAACCCTGAACTCCAGGTTTAGCCACTTAGCCATAGCAGTCAACACAATGTCATGACCTTTAACCCTCTAGCCTCTCAGAGAGAACTGTGCCAGCCCAGTGAAAGAACTTTGTGAAAAAGGGTGTAAAGTGTGGTACGAATAAGAATTCTCTTTTATTTTATGATGTTTCTTGCTCCTTAAAAATGATGTGTAATCCATTTAGTACAAATAGGTACTGTATGTGCAGCCTTAAAATGTTCTGCACTGCATTTATTTTCAGAATCTCACTTTTATAAATTGCCACGTCACTTTTGATATTGAATTGCTGCTGAAATAATCCTTTAGCCCTTAGGCAACAAATGACCTTCCCAGTCCTCGGCCCCTCACGGAAGCATTTGATTTTTCAGGAGCTTTAACTTGGAGCATTTATCATTTTAGTCATGTACCGTGCACACCAAAAAAATCGCAAAGAATTCAAGGGACACAATAGAAGAGGGTAGGAAGCTCTGAGAGAATAGGAGATGATATATTGGAGTGAAAACTAATTTCCAACCTGTCTGAGGAAACACTCTCTCTCACTTCCTCCCCCAGGCTGTGCTCTGCCTTCTCAATGACCTTATCATTGCATTATTATTATTTTTGCTGATCTTGATTTATTATGTTTATGCTCTTCCACTTTTGGCTGTTAATTTGAGTGTGGAGTTGGGTTATAGGTTATAGTATTTTGAAGGATATAATGTTTTTGTTTTGTTTGTTTTTTTAGCACAACGTATAAAATAGTGAAAGAGAGTGAGGGTGTGGGCTGAGCAATGAGTTAGTGAATAAGATGTAAATCATTTGGGAGTGGGTATGATTTGAAATATGATATTGTTTTTCTTATATATTCCAGTTTTTTTCTGTGTATTTTTCTTCTGCTGGAGGAAAGGAAAGGTGTGTTATTTGACTTTACAGAGTGGCTGAGGTCATAGACATAAACCCTCTGTAACTGTGCGTGTGCGTCGTATGTCAGCGAAGTAAAAGATTGACTTCTGTGACTTTGGATCAATGTCTATATGCTTTCATCCATCTGAGTGACAGGGAAGCCTGTATAAAATACATCAAGCTAAATGGAATTAAGTTTGTCAGGTTTATTTATGTGGATGTCTCTTCAGCAAGAGGATACTGAAATTATATTGATCACTGAAGCTGATTGGCTGGTTCATTATTCAGTCCCTGAAAGCTTTAAAGTGCCTTACATTCTGCACTGAAAAATTAAACCGGACACTGTTATTCAATTTTTTAAAATTATTTCAAAGTTAAATTTAATATTGGTGCTCTGTTGGAATGTAACTGTTCCTGATGTTCTTTTTAGACTGATATTTCCAAATGGGCTTCCAAGTGAGTACTCCCTTGTCTCCATCTGGCGGGTAAGAAGAACTACAAAAAAAGATCGGTGGTATCTTTGGCAGATATTTGATCAGTCAGGAGGCAGTCAGGTTAGTGCCAATATATATTTTAATTGTGTGTAATAGTTTGAGTATGTACACAGATATGGTCCAGTGACAGTCCTCTTCTTTACATCTCAGGTAAATGTTGTGGTTGACGGCGACAAGAAGGTGGTGGAGTTTTCTTTCCAGAGCCTGCTGAGGAACACTCTCCGCTACACTTTTAAAAGCCGTGCCCTCCATGCCCTGTTTGATCGCCAGTGGCACAAGCTGAGCATTTCCGTACAGACCAACGCTGTCTCCATTTACATGGACTGCAAGCTAATAGAAAGGAGAGCGACTGACGAGAGGGCCAGCATCGACCCCAGTGGGCGCACACTGATCACAACACGAATAGAGGATGGACGGCCTGTAGATGTATGTCCCATGATAAACATGTGTGGAGCACGTTTTTTTTTCTCAACTGCAAATTTAGCAGTTTGTTATTCAATATGTTCACTTGTCCAATATGAAAGCACCCCTACTGCTTTCAAACAACATTCAAAACATGTGTCAGGTGCATCTTAATCAGTTTAAGTCTTCAGTTTTACACATGTTCATGACATACTCAACACATACAGTGCTGTGCAAAACTCTTGGGCCACTCCTCATTTCTTTATATTTTGTTCCCAGTGAGACAGGCTCGAGCAGTTGCTCTTCAGTCTTTCTGAAGGTCTTTCAGAGTTTTTCTTTGGACATTGGATACTTTTTCATTCATTTTCAGTCCACTCCTTGTAACTTCAGGGGATTATTTTATTTATTTGTCAAGACACTTAAATCATAAATCAATCTTGTGTCTACACATAATAGATAATTTGGGAAAGAACCAATTTAAAAAATATCTTTAGGCACTTTGTTTCTAGCAGATTGGTGCCAAACACATATTTTTCCCCCATTTCAAATGCCTGTCAAACAGTCCAGTTTGACAGGCATAAATATTGTTTTTGCACCAATAAGGTGATTCCCAAAGAACCAGATAATTTCAGAAAACTGGACAATTGGAAAGCACAGCTATTTACAACAGATGAACATGATCTGAAAGTCATGTCCTTAAGAAATAGGGGGGGAAAGCAACAAAGATCTGACAGATGCATCTGGCCCATTTGTTGATCCGTCTACGGTTCACTGAAGCCTCAACAGAAATGGCCAAGGAAGAGGAACAGGGAGAAAAGGCTTAGCTATGCTAAATTACATACACAGCCACAAAGTGGCAAAAGGTCTTATGGAGTGATGAATCCAAATTTTAATTTTTGGGGTTCAAATTTATGGAGCAGGTTTGCAGAAAAGCAAATGTCTACAATCACTTGTAAAATATGGTGGAGGCTCTGTAAGGGTTTCAACCAGTGGTGTTGGGGATCTTGTCAAAACTGATGGAATCATGAACACAGAAAAGTACTGGGATGATATGAGATGATGTGGGATGATCTTGAATGAGAACATATTAAAAAGCAACCAACATCCAAAGAAGAGCTTTGTATGTCCTTCACGAAGCCTGGAGAATTATTCCTGAACAGTACTTCAACAAATTACTAGTAAGCTTGACTTCAGGCTGTGCTGAAGATTAAATAGTGGTGGTCATAGCAAATACTGACTCTCAAGCTCATTTGAATAATATGTTGCATTATAAACTATATTTCCACGTATGTTTGCACATTTTTTAATGAATCGCTGTACCTGTTTCCAATTTTCCTAGCGAAAACGAAAAAAGGAGGGGTGGCTCATAACTTTTCCACCATACTATAATAGATGGATGCTTCTACTGTAGTGTAAGCTTTTAATGTCCCCTTTTGAAAGCTTGTTTTTCGGCTGTCGGCACCTTGTTTTTTTAATCATTTGCATGAGAGGAGGGAGCCTTTTTTTTAGCTAACACTAGCAAGAATGGTTAGCAAGCTACATCTATAGACAATTGGGTTGCTATTAAACAAACAGATAAAATACATGAAATTCAATCAACAGAACTGGAGCAAAAACGTCTTGGACAGGCTTTTAGTAAAGTTTAACCACACAACAAGCCATATCATTTTTCAGATAAATGAATTAAAAATAATCTAAAGGCTACCAGCACCAGAAACAGTCCAGAGATCCAGTTACATCCACCTGTGTGAGTAGAGTTAGCAGACAACTAGCAGCCTAGTCTTCACCCACCTGTCACTTCAAGCAGCAGCAGCGCTTTTAATGCAAATGGGTGACCTATAAACAAAGTAACTCCTGTACAGCTTTTACAAAAGTGGGAAATTAGTTAAAAAGAGCATATTTATTCACTTTTATTCAATAATGCAGTACTGGAGAAGAAAAGTGTTTACTGTGCTGAGCAGTAACCATGTTTATTCATGTTTATTCAAGTCAGGCACTTTAGCGCTGGAGTCTGTTGGGTTGCTTTTGGAGTCAGCCTGAAGTGACTATTCAGTGAACTGCATTTGTTGGCACTTCCGCATTGGCTTCATTTTTCAGCCCCGGAGGTGGCCAAAGTGCCAAAAACAACAAAAGGTCACCTTGCCATTAGGTCAGCCGTGCCTCTGGATAGACCTTGGCTTAAGAAGGATTAACAGCTGACTTTTTATCCTTTGTGACTGATAATAGTATAAGTAACACCTCAAAAAAACCAACAACATAGGTTTCAAATTCTCCTCTGAACCAGTTGCAAGTCATGCGGAAGTTGAAGCTTTTTAAAAATATATGTTATGTTTTTAATGTGGTGCTTTGGAGATGTTTTGCAGGCGACAGGAGTTGCAGCGTTGGGACATTATGGCTACAGTAGCTGACAAGTGAACAAATTGTGCTGTCTGAGCCAGTGAAGTGTAGACATTTGTCAGTTAAAAGAGGAGCATGACGAGATGACGAAACTGTTGAATAATGCTGTGATTGTCTCCACAGATTGAACTGAAACAATTTCTAATCTACTGTGACCCTTACATAGCTGAGCTGGAAAACTGCTGTGAGCTCCAGGACCCAAAGGTAAAACGCTTTAACGCCTCAGAAAACAACTGAATTTACTATTATTATTATTTTTATTTACAATAAAGACTAAGAGCTAATGAGCTGTAAAAAAAAGACATTTGTGTTTTGTTATGCATTTCACAAGTAAGAAAATAAATTAGGTTACTTTTTTTCTTTAAAAAGTGAAAGACATTTAAGCTTCTTGGTAATCGTGTGCCACATACTGTACGGCTCAACTTTAACCATTACATAAAAGTGTAAGAAGATTTTTGTGTCATCCAAAAGAACGCCCGGCCCCAGTTAGAAATGAAATAAGATAGAACTTCTATCATCATAAAATCATTAAGAGCTAATGTTACGGTGATTCCAAATGGAGACGTGACCTTTGAACTCTTGTCATTGCATCTCTCCCTAAGCATCCTGCCATGTCAGTGTAAAGTTACTCTTAGAGAATTCTCACAACCTTGAGAAGCGCTTATGACAGGTTGTAAGCTTCACATAAGCATAAAAAGGTTGTCTGGGTTAAGTGTCCTGCACGTGACAGTGGCTTGATTTTTTTTTTGCCCTGAAGCAAGAACACAAAGGAAAGCGTCTAAGTAGTGAAATTTCTGTATTGATCCAGTGTGGAGCCGAGAGGACATTTAATGGGACTGCCCCTCCCCTGGTTACAGCTCAGATCCCCTTGATGCTGTCTCAGCCAGCCCCACAGTCCATTGACAGATGTCACTGTCCAGCTGAAAAGGTACACTCAATTCAACCCAGCAGGGGCTTCTAATTGAGTGAATGTAATGGCTGCTGAAACTGAGCCAGCCTTTGATTTGACGCCACGTGTACTCAATCCGATATGGGCATTCTAGAGACATTTAAACACCATTTATATCAAAAACTATTTTTCTGCAATGCCAACCAAACACATTACAGTCTAATGTATTTACAAATGCAGCTATAATTCTCCCAAGCATGGCAAATATGCACTGTGCAATAGATCTGTGAAGCTGTAAGGAATTCTTTCACCTGCAGATATTAATGTTGCCTTCAATAACAAACTAAGACGGTACAGCCGCAAGGTGATGTCTTTTATCAGTGGAAATAGATGTGAGATACTGGAATATACTCGGATAGTAAAAAAAAAAAAAAGATTGTATTTTTAAGTAACATATGACTAAAAACATCATTGCTTACTGCAGGTGCAGTATATTACTTGTATTTTTTTACTGGCAAAACAGAAGCAATATTTCTGTTATTTCAAATGCAGTTATGGTCCGATGCTTATACACACTCATCATGCACGTGAATGTCGTGGTAATTTGGGGCTTTTTAAATTTCTTTGAATTGTTCTTTTTCCAAGTTGGAATAACTGTACAACATATATCTTTAATCACTTAAAAAAACAAGAATTTGGTGCATAAGTTTCAGTTTATTTTGGATTTTCTTTCATCCACATAAGGTGAAAAGTATACATACAAGCTCAAATATATAAATATATTCGCAAAACACTAATCTGGATTAGTTGGTGCTTACAGTGTCTTTTGACTTGACAAAGCCAAGTCCTATTGACATCTTACTAATAGTGTGATTGATTACAACTGGTAGTTTCTCTTTGCCAGCATAAAAAAACTGACGAATATCACAAAAATGGGAAAGTCCAAGGTTTTGGATAAAGCCGGCTAACATTAAGGTCGAGGAATGGCTTCACAACAAAATCTACCTAAACACTATGTCTGTGCCAGGATATCAACCACTTTAAATGTACTCTACCAGTTCTGCCAAGAAGAGTGGTCAAATAACCAGTCAGGATTCTGCCAAAAGCACCTGGTTGAGGTGCAACTTCCTAAGGGAAATTTAATCACATTTTAGTGGGTGTGTATGGATATTTGAGGCTGTGTGTAGGCTCTGACCCTGTGTGAATTGGAGAAAATCCAAAATAAATTCAAACTTTTGCACCCAATTGTTCTTTTTTTAAAGTCATTAAAGATGTATGCTGCACAATTCTTCCACCCTGGTAAAAAGAAAATTTCGAAGAAATCATTAAAAGCCCAGTATTACCATGGGATTCGTACCCACGATGTGTGTAAGTAAACAGCTGACTGCAACTGTATGTTAAAAGATTCATGCTGTTGATATAAATGTGTCTACGTATAGTTTCAGTCCTGCATGTTATGTGTGCACAGGCTGGTCTTCCAGGCGTAGCTGGACTGCCAGGACAAAAAGGAGATAAAGGGGAAAAGGTAAGGGCCAGATTTTTAGTGCTTTTTGATAAATGTGTTTGTCTTGACATCTATTCAAGGGAAAATGGAGTTGTTCAGGAAATGTTAGTGATTTCACAGAAGTCTCAACTTGATCTTGTCAGCATTGTGTTCAGCACCTTTATTGCAAATGACCAGAGTTTTGTTCTCAGATACTCTTAGCTGCAGCTCTGGGTTTGCTTTCTGGGCAGTGTTGCTGGTTTTCCAGGACAGCTACAAGGTCTAAATGTCAAGAAAGACAGAAAGGCCCCGTAGGACGCATTTATACTTCATTGTTAGAGGAAGAGAAATAGAGCTTTCTTTCAGCAGGGAAATATCTATATTGGAATGCCTAGCAAAGTCCATGTTCTGCAGTCAAGGTCCTTTGGAGAGGCTACTGTGCAATTATCTGCAAGCATTCACATTTTCTCCCAAATATCCCAAGCAGTGTGAATTGGTAAATCATACATTTGTTCAATCACTTGAAAATTGGTGTAGTTTAAAAAAAAGATTCATGACAGCTCAATAGACAAGTGGAAATGTAAATTGTAAATGCCCAGTCACTGAAAATTGTGGGTGTCGCGTCAGTTGGAGGACAAGAAAAACATGAAGGAACCATCAAATACCGAGACAAAAAGTGTTATTATTCCCTAGACAAATCACATTGTTTGGAGAGTCAAATCCCCTTTTAGCTGCCTGTACAAGGTTAAAAAGTGACAAAAGGGAGAAAGCTCTGAATGAAAAGAATTCACAGGGACGAGCAGGTGGTGGTACTGTACGCCTGATAAGACTATATGGCTTTTGGGGGTCAGTATCCTAATTACCATGATGTGGCTGTGGGATTAAGATATGTAGGATGACTGTAAGAGTTTTTGTTCCGTGAAAACCAGTCATTTCTGCAAGGCACAAAAGCATCATTTTAAATCATTTATACCTTTAGCATCCAACTCTGGAATTTGTAATCGGGCTTTTTTGAGCTTTCTACACCGTGAGTTGTTACTGCTGCTAAAGAGGCATCGTGATTAGTGCTGGTAATCCTTTGAACAGCACCAAAAATGTACTGCCTGTGTGCAAGCATATGATTATAGATTGTTTTTCTTTCTAGCAGAGTAAAAAGGACTATATTTCGTCACTTTTGCATGCCAGTTGTCACAATGTCACTGAAAATCTGGAGACACTGAACATCTGTAATTGTTAGAACAGATACATAACAAATAATAAAGACATGGATGCTTAATCCTTTTAACTTTTTTAGCTTTTTATTTTGTTAGCTGATGTTTAAAATAGGCAGCGATCATTTTAAATATCATTTTTAAACTAGCTTTGTTTAAGAAAGAAAGAAAGAAGCAAAGGAAAACAGGTTGCTCTAATCAAATACGTTGATGTGCTATAATTGGCCTCTAATGATTCTTAAATGACCCAGCAGAGATCGGTTCTCAAGCTGTAATGTGTCTGTGCATTTGGAATGTGGTTGAAGTGCTGGTGATTAATTAGTTTCTGGTAATTGGTGTGGGTATTTAAAGTGGGTAAAATATAACAGGCTGCTGGTTCAGTTTGCAGTATAGCAGGCACTGTGCAAGTTGTCAGTGCTTTTGTTACATCAAAAAATAGCCATTTAATGTCCCAGTAAGTGTTAACCTGGTACCTAAACGATGTCCAAATAGCACTTTAGCACATATCTTTTATCTGTCTACAAATAAACCAACAATAATTTGAACATGCTTCTCACCCAGGGCCCTTCCTTTTTTATTGTTATTATTTTTCTGCAGGCCACATCGTGCGCTATGACTCAGTTACTCATACTGTTAACACCTGAAATCTAATTTCAGGTTTTCAACAAATCAATACTTGGCAAGATTTGTTTACTGACTGAACAACAAAATTTATAACAAATCCTATTACTGGCTTGAACACTAAATCAATGGCGTTAAGCAAAGACATGATCAGGGGCCACACATTCATGACTAAGCCATCTCGTTCAATCAGTTAACACACCACCGGTATTAAAAGCAGAAGCTAAAAAGAACCCTGGTGATTTTTTGGTAGTTATATTAGACCAGCTGTTGCGACTGCTGATCAGATAAATGTGATTTTGCTGCCACATTGAATAGAAACTTATACATGAGCTAAACTAAGAGCTAGGCACACTTCATTTACATTTCTAATATAGTTCTATTTTCACCTTTTTTTCTTGATCTTTTTATTCACCTCTTCAATCACTTTTTATTCATGCTATGATGTAGTAAATTAGCTGCTCAAAGTGCAGAACACACAAAAACCATCCATCCAGCCACTCTCTTATGCTTATCTAATTCAGGGACGGGGGAGCTGGTGCCTTTCCCCGCTCCTGTAGGGTGAGTGCTGGGGTACACACTGACAGCTTTCTAGTGTGACACAGAGCTACAAAAATCATTTTCAATAAAAATATAATCTGCAATTCAAGTTGAATACTTGTTCATATGCAGATGACAATTGAAATCAATACTTCAGCTATAGCAGCATGAAACCATCTGTGTACTGACAGTAAGATACACACACTGGACACTTTATTAGGTATACCTGTTCATCCACTTAATGATGCAAAAATCTAATCAGCTGATGACATGGCAGCAACATGGCAGATCAGTGTATTTAGGTGTGCAGACATGGTCAACACAGCCTGTTGTTAGAACTTAATTATAAGAATGGGGAAGAAAGGTGGTTTAATTTACTTTGAATGTTGTTGATTTGAGAGATCTGGTCGGTAGTGCCAAACAGGCAGAACCTGCTCATCTGCTGGGATTTTAAATCCTGTAAACCCTTAAAAAATTATAGGATTTGTGAGGAATGGTCTGAAAAAGAGAAAATGTCAAGTATGCAGCTATTCTGTGGATCAAAATGCCTTGGTGATCTCACAAGCCAAAGGAGCATAGCCAGAGTGCTTTAAGCTGACCAGCCAGTGTGTGCAGAAGAGCATCTCTGAACTGTCTGAAGTTACGTTGAAGCAGATGGGTGACGTCATCAGAAGACCACACTGGGGACCACTCAACTAAAAAAGAGAAAAACTGAGACTACAATTCACATGGGGTCACCCAGAATCAGAAAATAGAAGATATAAAAAATGTCACCTGGTCTAATAAGTTTCTGTTGCAACATTTGGAAAATTGTCAGAATTTGGAATAACTAACTTAAAGCATGGATCCATCCTGCCTTTTATCAATGGTTCAGGCTGGTGATGAATGGAGAATATTTTCTTGGTACATTTTCAGCCCCAGATAGGCATCATTTTTGCTGACCATATCCACAGTGTACCCATCTTCTGATGGCTGCTTCCAGCAGTATAATGTGCAATATCACAAAGCTTAGATTATCTCAAACTGGTTTCTTGAACATACCAATGAATTCTCTATACTCGAATGTACTTAAAGTGCCTCCACAGTCACCAGATGTCATTCCAATAGAGTACCTTTGAGATGTGGTAAAGCAAGAGAGTCACATCATGGATGTGTAGCCAACAAATCTGCAACAACAGTGTGATGCCATCGTGTCAATATGGACAAAAATCTATGTTAAAGTTTTCCATTGTGCTGTTAGATTGATACTGTGAAGAATTAAGGCTTTTCTGAAGGCACAAGGGTCCAACCCAGTACTAACACTGGGTAGCTAATAAAGCTGCCAGTGAGCATATACTAATGTAGCTAATTTGGCGTTTTAATTAGTCCACAAACCACACATTGAAAGATGATCAATAGTTTTGGTCACCCAATTGTGAAACTGTAAGAGTTATGATTTTGATTTGTCAGGCTGATCTACATGTGATGTCAAACAGTGTAGGCTGTATTCTATTCACTGACAGTAGCTAACCTTTCTACACAAGTGGCAGTTTGTTCTTATAATATTAATTATGCTTTGATAGTCAGTCATTTATTTATTTATTTTATCTTATTTACACTGGCCTTGTTGTAGATTCATCTGTGTGGTATATTATGGTAGCATTTCACTTCTTCTACGTTATATTTAATTCTCATTGATCCCTGAGTTTCTAAGGCCAGTTTCTACCTGTTTCTCCCTGGTGGAGTGGACTTACAGGCGCTAGATGTTTAGAAGAGCTGAAGGTTTGCGTTGTCAGACCACATTCAGGATGCTTTCTGAGAATCATTTCTGTACAAACTCAAAATCCAATTTACAAAAATCTATTTTAAGTTAAGCCAACATTTAGAACTTCCATTTGTTATGAGATAGAGTAGGGTGTGTGTTTCAGTGTGCGATTTTTCACAAGCAATGGGGCAGTGTTTGTGCAGTCTGAGCCATCATAGTTCATTTTGCGCAGTGGAGGGCTTTGCCTGCTTCAAAGGTCCAGAATGATTTTCATTATGGAAACCTAAAGGAAGCGAGGGAGAAATGCAAGTGTTGAAGAGATGTAGCTACCAACTTACAAATCCTTGGCTCCAGAGCTTCAGTCTTAAGAGACATCATTACTTATGACTTGTGCATATCTGTAAAACTGCATAAATGTTCACCAAACTAATTTTTTAGGGGCTTTTAAAATGTAAAAGTACCTTTCCCTAAGCAATTTATTTTCTGCTTTTTTGTTACGTGCACAACGATACACCGCATACTGTTTAAGGGGGGGGGGGGGACTGCTGCTTCGTGTGATGCCACCACACTCAATTAAATTATTATCTGCTCTTAAGTGTTAGACGGCTTATTATATTTCATCTCGCCAGCTGTTTTCCTATTATATTATTTGCTTGTTCCTATATATAACACTACAAAGTTGGTGCCATGAAAGTAAATTGTTTTGTGTATGGAGGTACAACATTTACACATCATGCCACTTGATGTAAAGACTTGCATACAGGATACCTTTGTGTTTCTGTCCTTTTAACACAAGCTTCTCCGTCCTGATTGTTGCCTCTGACAGGATTTTGTAAGGAATCTTTAGCTCCTCCATGATTACAGATAGGAATTTATGTTCAGATCATGGGAAAATGGACAAATTATGTAAGGAATTATACATTAGTATAATAAAAACTAGACCTATAGGTTTCTTAAACGCTTTGTTTAGTTTGGCAAGACCCACATGTTGCTGTCATATTGCTAGCCCAGTATTCATGGGACAGTTAAACAATGAGAAACTCTGATTTATATTACAATACATTTAACAAGGGGTAACAAAGTCATATAAAACTCTGTTATTGAGGTAATCTTATAAGACTTGAGAATCTCCTTCTGTATAAGATTAAAAATAGTCCGAGTATACTTACTAACAATTTAGATTGACTTTGTAGAGATTAATCAAAGACATCTGGGCAATTTAGAGCATTTAAACAACCAAAATGAGAAGTGCAGGCCAATCATCGTGACCTACACAGAGGGTTTCTTGGGAAAATGGGTGGGGATTACTTTTGCTGTGTTACTCTGACAGAAAGTACTATCCCGCATTACAGTGAGAGTTTGATGGAGGATTCTAATGCAGTGCAAAGGGATTAAACTGCTATGATTAATCCAGAATCCCTCAGGAAATTAAACAGATAAGTAGTGGGTTATAAGAATGCAGCTTACTTGAAAGGAAATCCATTTTCTATGGCCTTGCACATAAACCCTGGTATTACTAGATTTACAGCTCCTGCATGTACTTGCTCAAAAAATAAATAAATAAATAAAACAGAGGCGTAATGGCGAAATTAAAACTTCTTTCCCTTTTACAATACCCATAATTTGTTTTGCACCATTTACAATTCTCATGCCCTTATGGCTTGTGTTTTCAATTAGTACCCCCTAATTCAATTTATACCCATTCTACCTCTAAAGTGAGTTATAATAGGAATTTCACTCAAGATGGTTTATTATTTCACTAACACTTTGATTGGCTGTCAAAACCTTTCATTGCTCCTATTGTAATAATAAGTGTTGTACTATTATTAGCTTTTTAAAAGGTTCGTGTCAGTGGGTGAAAAGAAAACTTTAGTGGGTGAAGAATGAATGGCTGACAGCATTGTGAAATATACATACCACGGACAATGCATGAATGTCTCGCGTCTAATATGAATGCTTAACATGCTACAATTGTTCACATGACCAGTGAATTATCAAATGTTTTGTATTTTTAAAAGGTAGAGTGGACATGCTCAGAATAATGGATGCAATAATAAGGCTCATCGTTTATCCTCCAGCCTAGAAAGCAATTCATTTGTTAAGTTAGCAACATTTTCTTGTACTTTCCAAACAAACCTATTGAGAGCCAGCAAACAGGGCTCGTAATGAAGATGTCACAATGAATGGACATTATGCTTAATTAGATTCTTAGCTTGCAGCATGTTCTACATTTGCTTAATTTGCTAAATAACAGTCCAGCCTCTCCTCTCAGCAGCACTGCGGACAGTACCTCTTTCTTTTATCCTCTCTCCAGTCTGTCTTTACTGTCTATAAAAGTATATCCCTTAAGACACTTAAACTTCTCTTCCTTTTTTGCCCTGTCTTGTCTAACGTTCTAAAAATAATACAGTTATTAAAACAATATGATGACTCCTAATGGGGTTCAGATATGCACGTTCCAGTTGTTGAGAAACAGTATCCTGATCTGCAGCTGCTGAGGTCCTGTGTCAGCAAGAACTCTTGGAGCAGCTGTAGGAGCGAGATCGTTGTTGAAATGACAAGTGTTCATAAAGCTATTCACTAATGTGTGAACGAGAGACCTTTCACTAACAGGTCCCTGTGTTGTTCCTGTTGCAGGGGAACACAGGGGAGGCTGGGCCTACAGGAAACGGAGGACCCAAGGTAGGTCACTCGCTGAATGACTTGCAAAGCTAACACTCCTCAGTGTTGCTTTGCCCTCACACTTGTGACTAAGGCTTTGAGGAACGCGGGCTCTACGTTTTTTTTTTTTAAAGATATGTTTTAGTTACAAATTGAGTTAGTGTTGCTGTATGGTATACAGATGCTTAAATAGCAGATGGCTCTTTTGATTAAGTGATTTATGGAATCTGTCAGTGCCCCTCTCTGAGATTATTTTCTAACATTATTGGGTTGATTTACTGGCCTGCTTGTGGTGACCTCATCAGAGCAACACAGAAAACAAAGCAATATCAAAATCGAATGAAATATAAAGGTGCCTGCTCAGTACGGCTACCGCTATCCAGTTCCAACCAAGTTCAGGTCCAACCAGCGGCATTTCTAGCTTGGTTGTGTGCCCCCACCGGACATAGTTGGCAGTTTTCCCGAGTGGGACGCCAGCGAGAGATCATGTCCTTGCCACTGCACTCGAAATCCCGGCTAGATGTTTGGGCTGTCTGTCCTGAGAAGATGTCTTGCATGCGTGAGCCTCAGTTGCACCTTCTTAATGAAGTCCTTCACTGTTGAGTGAAAAACAAGTGACTTGAATAACTTGATGCGCATTTGTGAAAACATGTAATTATGTACAGCCTCCCTGAGTAAAAATTAGGACTCAAGAGTGACAAGCAATTCACAGGAAACTTCAGAGGGCAAGAAAAATGCAGATATCTTTCATATGACATATCAGATTGACGCAGCACTTGTTTTGTTCTTTACTAGTCCAGTCTCGTTCCTGATAGTGTTGAGAAAATTACCGTATTTGCAATTTATTTCACTGCAGTTGCTATTTATTCCCTTGCATATTGCGTTGTGTGATATTGTCATCAGTTAGGTTGTTGACTATCAAATGTGGCATCTCAGATGCATGTGTTAATCTCCTCTGCTTTGGGAGGCCAGCCAACTACTTACAGTAATGCTGGTACAAGGGTGTTGTCTCTATATCTTACACTGAGAATACCTTGCAGTATATCATGGAGTGGAAAGAGGGGGTGTGGGATTTTGATTCTATTCTCAGAAAAACACAGCTAATGCATAACAAGACAAGAAAAACACACATATATCCACCAGATACTACATTGAATTTAGGGATCGATTTTACCGAAGATCGTTGTGGAAGCTGTTTATGCATCGTCAGTAAACAGGATTATTCCTGAATGTGGAATATGGCTTAATCCTGGATCTATATCCGTTAAGCTCACTGTGGGACGACTTATTTGCTCGGGAACCTTGATTTGTGAAATAAGGTATAGCACTTAATGGCACGGCTCTCTCCACTTGTACAGGAGCCAGCAAAAGCAATTTTGTTACACAACAGTGCACAAGAAAAGCACCAGCCGTAGCAGTAGTATTGATAAAGATGCTAATGCACAGTGCCATGTATTGAAGTGTTTTGTAGCTTTGCTCAGTTTTGCATCAATAAGGTTTCTTCCTGACCCAGACATATTTTACTGAAACCTGTGTGTGTGGACTATTGTTATACTCGCCTTTCATCCATCTGTGGGCATCCAGTATGTGCATATGCTCTATACATGCTGCGTGTTCGGAGATGTCTACAGATGGCTGTGGGCACTTTTAGCTAAGACACACAGATTTTCAGACTCTTTTGGTCGTCTTAATGTGAGAACAACAATTCCTGCAGCTGTTGGCATTATAAAAGTAATGATATGGTTGCCCTTGGACACTGTAATACTGCAGTTTGCTTGAGCTTTATGGGACAGCTGAGGTCATTAAACTGTATAGGTTACACTTTCATAAGAGGTTCCAAGACAGCTCACACATTTCTGGCACAGTTCTCCGAAATCACTGGCTGGGCAGCCTGAGAAGAATCACTGATCAGAAAGATATTTGTGGAAATAAGCCCCTAACAGCTTTTTTACTGACTACAAATAATCCCACACATGTTATAGACTTTCCTGAAGCAGAAATGCTGCAGGGAGCTTAATAGCAAATGATACTGCATGTGACTCCTGGATGTGTGGTGTGTGTGGTCTTTCTTCTCCTTAATAAATTCTTGTGTGTTTTTCTGCTGCCATCGCCAAGATCCTTAACTTAGATTCTTAGAACTTCTTTGAAGTTCAGTATTTAACTTTATTCCTTTTTTTTGCCTGTTTGTATTCATGTGAGTGTATTAACATCCACACAATAACTCCAGAGCAGCACATGATAAATATCATACACCACCCAGTGCATCTGTACAGTGGTGTAATTAGTGTGGCGTCCCTTGGGGAAGGAGAGGGGTGGACCTTATACTTACATTTTTATAGGGATAAATGAAAGCACTATAACTCTTTAATGATTTAATTAAAAGTATTTGTGGACTAATGTGTTCCCTAGCTTATGCAATAAATGTCTCATCAGCCACTTATGAAACACTAAAAACTTTTAAAAGCTAACATCTTTTTTGAGCCTCCATGTGTCTCCTTAACCCTACTTTAGCACTGCTGGGTGTCAGAGTGGGGGAAAAAAAGATGAAAGCATAAACTTTTCAAGGGTCTTTTCTGCACCTTTTAACTTTCAGTCTTGTCATTGCAGGGGGAACTTGGATCAGAAGGGCAAAAGGGAATCGATGGAGAGAAAGTAAGTACCACTATCTTCAGCAGACATATATTCCATACCTAGCACATCAACCAGGTCTGGTTTCGTCAGGGAATCAATTCTTATAGGCTTTTCATTTTCTGTGTGATGACCTGGGGGTAGGAGCGCAGCAGAGTTTTTCTGTGTGGCTGTTTTCAGGTGCTTGTCATATCTGAAGCAGAGCAAGGAGTGCTCTAGCCGACATTGTCCTTCTGCAGTGAAATTAATTGATATGCTGCCATAGGCTTGACATACTAATGGACTAAACTCATTTCCCAAATTACTGTAAGCCCTTTCTGTGTCATTTTAGGTTACATTTTATTGCATGCTCTTAAATCTGGCTGCAGTGATTAGACTAATGTATGTAATATACACTCTGATAAGGCGCACTATTAAATGATAATTGTTTTGAATATATATCCATTCGAAAGAAACAACAACAGCACCACTTAGATCTTATTAAGCGTTTTTAGCCACAAGCAAATCTGTTTTCCTTCCTTTAAAGCATAAATTAAATGAAAGCGTGTTTTTTTCCCCTTTTTTTTCTCTCGCTTTGTTGTTTTTTGCTATACTGCTTTTGTTTGCTCATATAGCACAATCTCAGTAGATGTACTGAAAGCTGTGCAGATGGTCAGTTTAAAGTAGCTTAATAAAGGGACTTCTTTTCATCACCATCTCCCACTTGAGTCAACAAACAGCTGCCACAGAAATCAGCCTCCCTGCAGGCTGCGGACCCGTGATCTGCCATATAACAGAGAGAGAAAGTGGATAAAAAAAAAAAAACGGATAAACATGAGTGTGCGCAGCCAAAAGAGTATTTACTGATTTAATCCAGTAGAATTACCTCCCTGTTTCTTGTAAGTTCTCAGACTGTCAGACACCGATGCGATGGTGCACGCTGCTCCTGATTTAAGGAGAAAAACACAGTGTTGTGTGGTTGGATGCCATACAGTAAACCTGAAAAAAAAACCATCTACTGTTTATATTATTTCCTAAGAAATTTTTAAAGAAGTGGTTCAAATAGGAAGGATTGGCTTTGACGAGATAGTCTGTTTTGTCCCTTTTGGAACTGACATCGCTATCGGCTGTTTGAAAAGTGCAGTGAGCTGCTACATTGACAGGATTGGACCAAGGGTCTGCTGAGAGGCGATCCTGCTCCCCTCTGCTCGCTCTTTCTCTGGGTGGCAGGCGTCATTGTTAGTGGTGCTCAGTCATAAACTACTCTGCCACTAGTTTGGTGTGAGGATATATGTTTTCCTAGAGAAGTGACTTGTTTTGATCTTTGTGCATCCCTAGGCGCCGGGGCTTTCTTCGGTCATGCTCAAATGGCTTTTCATGCGTGTGCTGAAGGGATTTATTATACTGTGCCCTACTTCCTTGAGTGATTTGAAACAAAGAAAAAGTTGAGAAATTGAGGTCCTATTTGTGAAGCATTGCTTCTAGCAGGCGTGTTGGTCCAGCATTTCAGATGCCCATTATAGATAATAACGTATGGATCCTGGACGTGCTTAGCCTAGCTTAGCTTGAAGACAGCTGTTCTAGCTAAATCAAAAGTGAAAAAGAAGATACGAGTCCGACCTGCTGTATCTTGTTATCTGGCAAGCTTGCCGCTAGTACATCCAAGAGGCACCTGGGGTTTGCCTTTGAGCTGAGGTCCGTAAACATGTTTTGGACCTGTCTTTGTAGAAAATCACAGAAATGACACTGACATCTATCTTTTCATCTGATGCTGGGAGAGGAAAACAAGTCTATTTTCCCAAAATGTCAGCGCGTTCCTTAGAGAACAGCAAATTTCTGGAGTGTATAGAGAACTTATTCTGCAGTGGATACAGCTTTAAATCAAGCCAAATGCCTTGAGTATTTATTTTTAATTAAGTGATAACAGTTTTATTTACTAAATTGCTTTTTTTCTGCCCCACTTTACTTAAACTTACAAATTTGTGCTAGAAAGCTAGGATCTCGATTCCTTGCACAAGAAATTTTGGGGCACTGCTGTAGCCACATCCTTTAACATACTATATCATCACCCTTGAAACGACATTTCTTCCTCCTGCACCACCAGCTGACGAGCAGTTGTTTTAAGCTGAGATTTTTACCAATTCAATCGGCGTGCTCTGAAATGGCTACTAGCTCATCATCTGTAATTATTGCAGCATAGATAACAACAGAATAAGCTTTCAAACTTGGTGCTGAAGACAGCAGTGAGTGACACTGAACCAGAATAGCAATGCTGAGTGTCATTAAAGCAAGACAATAAGCTGGGAGACTCCAATGCTCTACATGACATGCAGTCATGCGATAATTTCTTCAAATACACACAAGTTTCAGCCATTCATCAACGTCAACACAATGGATTATGTTTCCAGTATGTATCCTTCTAGAAAGAGAATAAATTATGGTACGAATCAAGCTTTCATTATTTGTTTGTCCCTTTTTTCCCACAGCTATGCTTTCTCTGTGAGTCATTTGACTTCTTGATCTAACACTTGCATTCGATTTCGAATAATATGATGGCAGGACACTGTAGACAAATAGATGGGATTTAAACTAGCCCCATGTCTCATCAGTGCGCAGCGAGCATTACAGGATTAAAAACCAGTATCCCCAGTGTCAGGTGATAGGATGAAGCTGAGCCTCATCGACTAAATAAATCTGCAATAAAGCTGGGCCGTCTTTCCAGTTAATCACTTACATTTGTAGCGAATAAACAGCCCCTAGCAGGAGAAATAAATACTGTCCTTAGTATTGTAATGTCACTTTAAATGAATATACTGTAATTATTGTTTCTGCTTATTTAGAAGGTAAGAAGCAGGGAGCACGACAAACACGCTCCCTGCTTAATAACAACAACGCAGAAAATGTTGTCTGTTGAATGTAAATAAATTAAAAGCTGTCTATGGTGCACAAATGTATTTGATGATTTCAGTTAACCTATTTACTCTGACCACTCCTGTGACTTCATCACCTGATCTGTCCTTTTACTGCAATTAGCTCATATCCCATTTTTAAAGCTGGTGTGTTATTTAAAGCTAGAGTAGACACCCGAGAAGCCGGAATTCTGTGTATGAGCATGTGCTCCGGTATCATTTTGCAGATACACCTCCTATGGGATGGGACGTGTTACTTTGTGGGTAATTCAAGTTACATTCGTGGAGACAGGATGTTCAGCTGAAGAGTGAAGTGTCATAGGAAAAAACAAGGGACTAGTCACACCGATGAAACATGATATCCCTTGTTCTAGATGATCTGTGACAGTGTAGTCTAATATCCTCGCACTACGAGCCATTGTTTGGGTTTCCTGGGTAAATTGTATTTATTCAGAAAGTGCAGAAGCTGTCAGTGCTACAGCCCGATGCCAGTGTGATTAGTCTTATATCAGAATGTACGGGGTAGTGCATTGCTGAGCAAAGGGAAAGTCACAAAAGGCATTTCCTTCTGTAACCTCCATGGCATTTGTACACCAGCACTCAAGATATCTATGTTACTTACAGATCCTGTTCCATGGAGCTTTAAAGGCCTGTCATTCGGTGTAACAGCATTTCCCCACCATAGCATTCAGAATACTTACTATAGTTTTTAATTTAGCCTTCACTCAATAAGGCCAAACCTTGTTTGTGATGATTAAGTTGTTTACAGTAGTTAGAACTTGCAATCATTCTCCTGCTTCTTAGACAAGGGCACCGACCTGCAGCTGCTCTAGTTGGTAAAAGGTAAAAGTAAACACAATTAGACCGCATTTGTTCATCCCTACTTCTCTGGCTCTGTTTATTTGCTTGCTTTAGTTGTCTTGTGCTGGGGAGTTGCCAGATTGTCTTGTCTCCGCTACCTGAGCGAAGAGACACAGTGGTGTGTGTAATTAGCAGGCAAGTGTACACAGCTCCCCACAGTGTTCTGACCTCGTGCTGCAGGAACAACTGCCACACAGTCAGCACCAACTTATTCCCAGCCCCTTCTGCCTCCTTTATCCTCCCCTGTAAATGCAACAAAGCCCCAAGCTTGCAACAGAAGCTAACAATATATCCGGCCCCTGTCTGCATCTCGCTCTTTGTCATCGTGCACCTAAATTAAGCCTATGGGCTCACGACTGAGTCCATTAGATAGAGACAAAGCCTCTTAACCATGCTGTAGTGTAGCAGGAAGGATAATAAAAAAGAAATAAAAATGCACTTTTTTAGATGCTCTCTCTTCAGGTAGCATTTTAGCAATTTAGCAACGGTCAGCCGAGATTATTTTAAACAGCATTATTTCAGAACAATCGCTAAAGCACCGCTTCTTTAACGCCTACATTCATTGATTTGCATTTTGATTAATTGTTTGCTTTTGACTTAGTATCTTATCCATTCCTTGAAATAAATTAAGAACGGGCTTGTTCTTAGGAATCAAAGTGATTCCTAAGAACAAGCCCACATATTGTTGGAGATATTTCATGTAATTACTGTGTACATGAATGGCTCAAACTGCACATTGACTTATAATGAAAAAATATAGGTGTATGGATTCAAATGGTAGTATAGTGTATTTGTTTTTCCTTTTAACCACTTTTGTGCTGAATCTGATTTGACCATTTTTCTATTAACAAACGTATGTATTGTGTCTGACATTTAACTTACTCAGAGGGCATTCTGGGATAGCTTTACACCCTGACAACTGTGTAAAACTGGTAGGTTTCAAATGTACAGTGTTTGCAACAGTAACAACATCAACACCAAAAAAAAAAGATTTTGGCTGAATGGAAAAAGTGGTTCCATCTATTTTTATGAAAGAGATTATTTAAAATAGTTGATCTGAACTTCTGATATCCTAAAGGAGATAGTGGAATTAAGTGAAACCTTTTTCTATTAACTCTTAATGGTTATCAAACCAGTGTGTTACAAAAATATTAGTACTGTTTCTAAAAAATCAAAAAGTAGCTTTACTACAACATAAAAATATGATATTATATATGTAGATTTTTTTTTTTTGCATTTCTTTGTATTTCGTTTTCCTGTTTTGCTCAGCAATTTTCTTGTACATTTAACTGAGATCCTCCTTATTGGCACCAAATCCAAACTTTTGAAGGCGAACCATTTCTCACTCACCATCGATAACTCCACAGTTTTCCCTTCTCCTCAGGTTAAGAGCCTTGGTGTCATCCTAGACAGTTCACTTTCCTATAAATCTCACATCAATAATCTCACCCGTTCTGCCTACTTCCATCTACGTAACATTAACAGATTGCTTCCTTCTCTTTCCACCCAGTCTACGTCCATTCTTGTCCACAGCCTTGTTACCTCCCGTATTGACTACTGCAATTCTCTTCTGCGTGGTCTCCCCCAAAAATCCCTCCATAAGCTTCAACTGGTTCAGAACTCTGCTGCTCGCATTATCACCAGAACCCCCTCCTACCAGCACATCACCCCTGTTCTTCAGGAACTTCACTGGCTCCCTGTGAAATTCCGGATAATATTCAAACTTCTTCTGCTCACCTTCAAGGCCATTCATAACCTCGCTCCTCCTTACCTTTCTGACCTGTTAACCACTACCTTCCTTCCACCTCACCACCATGGGAAGCAGAGCTGTCAGCTGCTCTGCTCCTAGGCTGTGGAACTCTCTGCCCCCAGAAATAAGAAACATTGGTTCTCTCCCCCAGTTTAAATCCCAACTCAAAACTCATCTGTTCAAATCTGCATATTCACTGTGAATCCACTGTTTGTTAATTTTATCTTGTGCTTCTGTTTTATTGTTCTTATTCTGCCATTGTTTTACTAAGTGTTTTATCCTATTGTAAAGTGTCCTTGGGTGACTTGAAAGGCGCTCATAAATAAAATTTATTATTATTATTATTATTATTATTATTATTAAAGCACCAGGTGCTGATGCTATAGTTTGAAATCCACAAGGTCACATTATGGCTATTTAATACCAAAGCTTTAGTCAACAGGCTCAAAGTACAGTTCTGAATTGTACTTTGATTGGCTGCAGGGAAATGTAAAAACAAGAAAAAAGCTTATTAACTGGTAAATTTTTCCCCATCTTTTCATTTTTGTACATCTGTGAAAAATGCTTAACGAAAAATTTGCAAGGCTGCCAAAAACGTCATCCAAAAAAATATGAAGGCTTACTTTTTAATTGCTCTGGTTGTTCTCCAGATGATGTGTAGGCCTGCAGTGCATATCTTATAAACCTTTATAGGTCAGAACAATTGCACAGATGTGCCAAGTTTTCGATCAAGCAAATTTATATTCTAAGCCAATGTGTCTTTTACTACAGTGTGTATTTTTAGTATTTGGAAGAATTAAGACATTCTAACTTTTTTCTGTAAAGCTACTTTGTTAAGTTTTTTAATTAAAATATTTACCAGAAGGAAACCTTTTTGTAGCTCGCAGATTGGCTATGGCAGTTGCAGAGCTTAGTTTGACTGTGTGAATTACTATAATTTAAAATAAGGTGGGAGAGTGACTTGTGGGCTGACTCAATTTTTGTTTGACCTGAATTTTTGACAAGAACATGTGGTGCCCCTGAAAAATAGCTCACCACTTTACAGAAGCTTATTACACTTGTATTATTCGGTTTGAATTATGGCAGTTCCCTGTCAGCTCTTTAGTAAACACATTGTTTTGTGTCTACAATTGGGGAAAAAAGTGCAGCAGAAGGCCACAGTTCCTATTAAAAGCCTTCAAATTTTCCCCTTTTATTGTAAAGAAATTCTCAAATCCTGAAAAGTTCAGAATGAATGAATCGTCTATTCATGTGAACAGCCTGACACGAATATAAGATTACAAAGAAATCCTGCTGTTTTATTAATACTGAATTAAAGAAATGCATCAGCATCACTCCCTGGTTTAATGATGTTATATATTTGAGAAATTGAAGTCAGACGACCCAAATGCAGGACTCATAGGCAGAAGCGGACCTCAAGTGGAAGGCAATTCTTTATTGCAGCTGGTGAAGTTAGAAACATAAATCTAAAACGGAGGCAAAACTGAGTTGAAAATCCCAAGAAATCTAGGAAGCTCAGCGGGGAGACAGACAGGCAACTACACAGTACGGCGTGACAAGGAAGAAGTGAAAGATACTGCTATTTATACAAGGATTACTGAGGGGACTGGAAACATCTGGGAAACAAGAAAAAGGTGACAGCAGTCAAGACAAAGACACCGGGGACAGAGTAAATCTAAACAAATGACACAAGAAACAAGTCACTATCAGGAATGCAAAACGAACAACATCATAACAGAACAAAATGCTGATAGCTAAAATGCTATACTAATACCAGAAAAATAGATTGTAAACTAGGAAAATGTTCAAAATTCTACAATTAGTGAACCCAGAACTAGCTGAGAATATAGACAAGCCAATCTCAAAGAAAACCTAAATTACAAAACTTAAAACCCTGGAATTTTATTTTGTGTGGTGTGGCATGCCATGGGTAAGATCATTATGAAGCCTGTGAAACTGATGATTATTTAGACTTCTGACTGACATGCTACATCATTATATGACGTAACATGCAAACCATTGCTATCTTGTGTCAGTGTAGTGGAAAGCTTTGGATCCTTCATTTCAATTCAAAATGAAAAAGTCGAACAAATAGTCTGTGACACTGTCATAAAAGATGCCAATATATGGGTCTTATTCAATTTAAATGTACAAATGTATTGGAAATGGCAGGAGTAAGTAATATGTTTCTATAACTTTGTGAGTGAGGGTTGAGTCTGAGTCTGAAGGTTAGGAGCAATCCTCTATGGGAATGAAGAGGAGGGCGATAACATTTTGTTAGAGAGCTTGCTAATGATCTTTTAATAGTGGCTTACAGGAATGAGCAGCGTGGGATTGACAAAACAGTCTCAGTCAATCTTCAACTTCAGACAACTGAATAGAAAATTGCCCGTAGCTATAATGTCCTGCGCTTATATAGATTTAAGCTGTATGGAGGAGTGATAACAAATGGCTGATAATTAGAATGAAGCACAGCTATACTAAAATATCTTTTGTTAGCTTACTGTTTCAGAGCCATGCAAACCGCAGCTCTAACATCTACTAACAACATTTGTCAGTGAGAAACCTGTAATGATTTCTAAATCGTCTTCTTTTGATAACAAACCCAGATTTAAACCTCAAAAACAAAAATGACCTCAACAAGAAGTTGTCAAATTGCAAATATTGTGTCGTGATGTGATGTTAGATATGTGCGTAAAATTTCCCAGTAACCCAAAAACACAGAGCTGTGAAAAGCAGCAATACCTGCCTAATGGTTCCTTTTCTAAAATAGCTGTTACAGATCACAATAACAAGAAAACATGTTTATATTACAAAAGGCGTTTCATTGTAATAAGTCCTCTCATATCGACAGAATCTGCAGTTGTTTTCATCCTCGTTATCAAATGAGCCTTGCGCTCCGATGCTCTTTAATTTCTGCCACAGCTCTGGTAATATTGAAGAGGGGAATTTGCTTCTGGATTCCCTTGTGTCAGATTGCCCCAGCAAAGCGGTTAGGCTGTTGATTTAAAGAAAGAACCGAGCTCACACATGTGCAACTATGAGACAGCTGTTCTATTATTGACAGTGCATGTGGGCTGAGGGACCACATAAATTGATGCAGTCTGATAAAATCACGTCGTTGTCATTTCACTGTTGGTGCAATTTAAAGCGAGGCTTCACTGTAGCTGTCGTTATCTTACAGAAAATAACTTTCCACCACTGTTAGCAAGGCGTCTACTTTCTGAATGGTGTGGCTGAAGACAAGGCTTGCAGGGAACAGGCAATGAATTTGTCTCTGGTAGCAAGACTTAATGTGATAAGGGTAGGTAATCATCCTCTCCAGATATATAATTCACTATTAATAGCCTATCTGACTCTAAATTTAACCATGACAAATTATTGTATTTCTGAGTCATTTTACAGCCCGCTCACGCTCCCCATCTTCCCTGCTCCCCCCTAACCTATTTCAAAGAGTTGGTGCTACTGGCCCAAATGTGTCACACCTAACAAGGCTCGCTGCAAATTTAGCCTGTCAATATGTGTCAAGCCTCATTCATCAGCTATCACTCTTCATCTGAGCCGTCCTCGTACTTTCACAGTTCACCACCGAAAGGTTTGACTTTGCCCCGAGCTTGCATTGGTTCAATTCCACCCCCAGGTTCTTTGCTTTGAGGTTTAAAAGCAATGACAGTCACTGTCCTTGCTAAATGTAAGTGCAATAAGGGAACACAGAGGGAAGGAGCTGGGGGGTAGAGACAGTGTAACCAGCTAATCATGAGCGTCTCCCCATAATTCAGCTACATTGAGTGTCCTGTGACTGACATCACCTGCTCTTTTCTCATTGACCAGTTGTGACAGGCATGAGAATCTCACATCTGCATGGTAGATTTGTTTTCTGAGTGTCAACATACTGACATACAGTAACACATCCGGGGTATTTTTCATTACTTTTTTTTTTTAAATTCCATAATTCTCATTAAAAGGAAAAATGAAGAAAAGATGTGTTGTATATTTTTTGTCCCCAGGGTTTGAAAGGTGACTCAGGGCCAGTTGGTCCAGTTGGTCCCAAAGGAACCAAAGTGAGTGAGTCTGCTGTACATGCTGGGCTGGAAAACATTAGAACAATAATCTTTTTCGTAGTTTGCTTTTCTGTCATCAGGGAATCTGCTTTACTTTCATGAGCTGCAGTCTCGATAATGTGGCTGTCCATCTGTTTGAAGTGCTGCTGTGAATTGCTACTCCAAACATGGCAAACTAAAGGATATTGTTATGGCTTTCATAACTTAGCAAGACCTTATTGATGGCCGTATAGAGTAGCTTTTATCCTGGCAGAGGGAAAATGGTCCACTCTCTCTATTTGTGGAGTATTTATATATTCAAAGTGATATATTTTTGTAATGGGCATGCCCAACAAATCCCTTTATCTTTCCCTTTCTAAACAGGTCTTTTCTGATACTGAAGCTTAGAGATGAAATGGGAAATGCATACCATTGCCTGCAGTTTGCTGGACTACTCATAGGAATAGTATTTGACATTAGGTTTTTAATTCTAGGAATACAATAGTTGCATAGGTATGCCCTGCACAGGTGGCTGTAGCTGGTTCCATAAGTCTGGGGTTTAAGACAAGAGTTTGATGCAAAACCTTGTTCTCATCAGTGACATGAATTAGATTAACTCTTGTAGTGATGTGGAAAATATTGGTCTTTTTAAACTTTTATTTTCATGCCACAGTGGGATTATTTCCCATATATGAGTTGGAATGTTTTTCCTATAATTAGTTGCCATATCTCTTGCTCTTTTATTTTTCTTCCCTTATTAGGGCTTTTTCCCCCTTTTTTCTCTCTCTCTTTGCTGTTGTTGTTGTTGCCTTTTGGTAGAACTCACCGCATAATTGTAGGTGCAATGCACTGTCTGCCAGCCTTGAAGTTATAATGAGGTCTGTGTGTTTCTGTGAAGACAACAGAGAATCACAGCGTATTTTATCCTGTTTTCCGGATGGGAGGGTGAGAGAGGGGGTGGAGAGAGCGTTTGTTTGTATGGAAGCTGACAGAGAGAGGCAGATTTGGAAGCATAAAGTAATGAGTCCCCTGAATATCCCATAGCAGGCATATTTTAGCTGTGACATTCATTTAGACAACAAAATGGATATGAACTACAAACACCTTCTTCTTCTTCTTTTTTTTCCCCTTTCATGCACATCTGATAAAAGAATATTGGCAGCAGTAAAGTCATCTATTTCTCAGCTCAGTGCTTTATAAATGTTGGGACTGCTGTTAAGAGGGGGTAGGATGGCAGTAATAGTGAACAGTGATCTACAAGTTTTATCTTAAAAGACACAAAAAACAAGACAGTCAGCAAAAAGGATGTGAGCTCATTGCTTACATTACATTATGTTGGCATCAAAAGGCGTTTTCTCCTTCCTTATATGACTTTTTGTGACCGCCTGTATGTAACAGTCAGCGAACAGTGTTATCATGCCTCCCCCTTGTTAATGCTGCAAAGCTCTCTCATGATGTAGTGTGCCTGCATTTGTTTTAAAGCCTGTCACATTTAATGGCCCACCTGCCAATGTGAAAGTCATCAGACATGCTTCATGTAAGGACATAGTGTAAATACCAGGTAATAGCCTTCTACTGTACATAGTGCTTATATTTGAATATACCTGCTATGAAATGTCATCTTACATGAGCTGACCTTCAGGGTTTTTTCTCACAAACATGATAGATGGCCTTTAGGTTTAATGATTATCAGTCAATAAAAGATTTTATAAATTTAGCTGAGTATGATAAAGAGTTAATGCTGCGCATTTTATTTATTTATTTATTTTTAATTATTGTCTTCTCTTACAGGGTGATACGGGTCTGCCTGGAACTCCAGGGCTGCCTGTAAGTTCACACTTCTTCATTTACATCTCATTATGCCATCTGTGTATGTGTGTGTGTGTTCAAATAAAGTGGTGATGTTAAAATGTACTTATGAGGGTATGAAATGAGATGCATGAAATGGCAAAACTGAGCTTTGTAAATACCACAGCCTTTTGGCAGGCTCTACACATAGTGTTAAAACATCTGGCCCACAGAGATGGAAAGTGGGGCACTCCGGTGAACGCTCTCTGTGTCACATTACCGTCGCCTGGGAATGGGTCAAACGAGGAGCAGATAGATAGGGCTCAGTGGGCGGTTTCACTGGAGCCAAAAAGGATAGGCATGAGCAGCCAGGCAGAGAAGAATGGAGCTCCAAGCCTCGGGCTGGGTGTGGAGTTTGACAGGTAGTCACTGGCTGTATCCTACACGGGTGAGACAAGCACTTACTGGAATGGTATCTGTCCCTGCAGACTTTGTGCATTTACAGACACCCGTGAGAAATGACACCGGGATTTACGTCTTGTATATTTCTCTTGTTTGGCAATATCTAGCAGAAAGAAAACATAAAATCAGACACAAGTTCCACTTCACAACCAAACAGAAGCCGTAGCAGACCACATATACATTAAGTGTATTTACTTGTCTAGTCACCTACAGTACGAACAAGTAGCCCCATAATTTGTTGGACAATAACACAGTTTTTGTAGTTTTGCCTCTGCACACCACCACAGTAGATTTTAAATCAGACAGTCACGATGTGATTAGAAACCTTGAACATCACCAAATGCCATATTTCTTCCACTGAGAAGCTCCAGTAGGCCTTTACTGCCTTCAGTTTTGTCTTCAGTATCCGAAAAGCATGATCTATATGGAGCTCAGACTTGGCCAGTGAAGAATATCCAGTGTCTTTGCCTTGAGAAACTCTTGGGTTGCTTTTGCAGTGTGGATCATTACACATTTGCACTGTGAAGTTCTGCTTGATCAGGATTTTTTTTCAATGTTTGGCTGAATCTGAGCAGAGAGTATATCCCCGTACACTTCACAGTTTATCCCGCTACATCTATCAGCAGTCACATCATCTTTAAACACTAGTGATCCGGTTCCACTGGCAGTCATACAGCACATGCCCATGCCATAACAGTGTCTCCATCAATCTTGACAGAGTGTTTCTCTCCTTCTTCATAGCTTTTTTCTTTCCATTATTCTGGATCCATAAATCCAAATATTTGTTTATTTTTGGTAGAACTGTGCACACTTTTGTAGATTTTTTCTAGCAAAGTCTAATCTGATATTCCCATTCTTGATAGCAACATTGCTATCAAGAACAACAGGGGACAAAACAAGTGGTTTTGTCCCCTGTTGTAGACTTGAGAGGGTTAGTGGGATTTGGCAGATTGGATGTGGTGGTGCAAGACAGGGAAAAGAATCACTTAGAAATCAGTCCCATAATAATTTTTCTTGTCCAAGCTCACCTGTGCTGGTACTCCGATATTCACTCAATACAGATTCACTCAGTATTCAGTGAGTTAAACTAATCAGCTTGAGTAACACAAAGACCTGCTTCAATTTGTTTTGCAAGCAATTTCACAAAAACATAATTCTGCAGCATGTCACATTGGGATTGAATATCTGATTTAAGAACTGAAGTGAATGCAGACGTTACATGCAAGATTTAAATTTCCAGTTCATAAAATTCAACTTGCTGAGCAGTGCTTACCTTTGAGAATAATCTCTCATCTTCGTCTCATCTTTCAGTCTCCGAGTGCCACGCATGAACTTTCTCTCCCTAAGACATACAGGAGCTGTACATTTTTCCTAGCAGACACGTTTTGTGACAAACTGTGCAGATGCAGTGTGTTTGCTTTGTGATATTTGTTGAGCTCTTGCCTACCACTTACAGAAAAATGTTAATGAGTTTTTGCTGGCTCCTCTTGTGTAACACTAGATAGATGATGAGTACTGCAATTGAAACTTGATTTACATCTGCACCATGAATCATCTCTGGGATGAAAAGGAGAATATAAAGAATGTATTGAAGGTGTAAGCAGGCCGTGGGATGTCATTATTTTCTTATTACTGAGCATATTACTGAGTATCTCCACACCTTCGCCGAAAGCAAGGCAAGGCTGCTGCACACAAAAAAATTAACTGATTTTAAGGGTAATATGCATTAACCTGCCGATCAAATTTAATTGCTCATTAACCGAAGGTATTGGATTGCCATTCCAAATTGCTCCGGCCCTCTCTGACCCCCTGTCCTACCGCCTTGAGGTTGTTTTTAACTTGGCTAGATGCTGTGAAGTTTTTTTCCTTAACCAAGTAAACATTCTGCAATTGTGCGCTTTAGTTGTCTTCTGTAGTCTTTCAGGTCTTTTCTTGTTGGTGAGCTGGTCATAGGGTTGCCAACTCCCTGAAAAATAAATAAGGGACACCTCGTGGCCAGGGCCGGGCGACCCAGTTGTCTTCACCCTTCCCAGTGTGGTGAATTTTCTAGCTCTTTTTTGTGTGTGAAATTATTTTTTTAACCATTTGACTTGAAGTTGATTGTGCGATTTTTGGCCCATTTTGAGCCGATTTTTGAGTGATCGGACCGATTTTGGCCTTCATCGTGCGTCGTGTAGTATACGTGGGGTAACGAGAAGTGATTAACACCTCATGACCAGCTCCCGAGCGATTGATGATCGCGCGCAAACGTAAACGTTGGTGAAAAAGACGGTGCAGCACGGCTGTGCAGCGTGTGATCTGGACACAAGCGATGGAGGCACAACTTGTAGAACTTTGGAAAGCTCATCCGAGCCTTTTCGATGTGGCATCACAAAATGATCACGACCACAACAACCGTGAAAATAGTTGGATTTACACTGCTGCTCAATCACAGCTGCCTGATCAATGTTTTTCATTAGCAATTTAGCAAAGTTGATGGTGGTGGTGAAAGACAGAGCGAGCGACAGATTTTCTGTTATAACCTTCATGTTATGGAGGCACAGTGTGAGCACTCAGGTCGCATCAGAGCATCGGGTCGTATAGTGTGAGACCTGCATCGTGACCTACCAGCTTCTAACCCCTGCGAGTCAATCGTGCAGTTTGAGCAGGAGCTGAATAACGTGACTGAAAAAAATCGCACAGTGTCTGCCCAGCTTTAGGTGTACTGTCGTCCGAGACTTGCACCGCAGAGTCGGCGTTTGTTCCCCTGTTGGCCATGCTTCTTGTTGTGGTCATCTGTTGTCTTCCGGTATTTTCTCCGTAAGCGACCTTTCCTCGACCAATGAGATAAGCGGTAATCTGAATTGTCATACTCGAATTGTCATAAGTGTGCTGTCAGCTCATTGGTCACAAAGCAGGAGAGGGGCTGGGAATTATGTTTTCAAACAAAGTGTTAATTCCATTAAAAGTTATAGACTACTTTTGATTCTCACTGTATTACGGGACAAAGTGCGTCCCTTATTAGCTCAATACGGGACGTGTACTTTTGTTTCTAAATACGGGACGATTCCGTATTTTAAGGGACGGTTGGCAACCCTAGCTGGTCAGTGCATTCAGTCTTCTTAACAATGCACCAGACTGTTGATTTGGCCGCCCTTAAAGTTTTTGCTGGATTGCTTATAGGTTTATTTTGGGGTTTTTTTCCTGCTAATGGTGAAAGTTCTGCTTTGTCATGGGAGCAAAAATAGCTTTAATTCCTAAACAGTTTAAAAAAAAAACCAAAAACCCTTGAATTAAGGCTGAAAGTCTGTCCCTCAATCACATACTGCTTATTTGATTTCAAATGCACTGCAGAGGTGTGCAGAGGCATGTCTACAACAAGAAAAAAATTATGCGTCTTTGTCCAAAAACTTACAGATCTAACTGCATTGTGACTGTGTGGGCACAGTGTGTAGGCTCAATTCGTTATTGCAAGGGAGTTGATTGCTGATACAGAGTAAAAGTATACTGCGGGTGGTTAGCTAATTATGTGCATATCATGAGGGGATCAGCCTGCCAGTTTTAATCAGCACTGGTCTGTTACAAAAACTGTCCCACTGCTTCTGGCCTGCCCATTTTATGTCACCAAAGTGCTTACAATGCCCACAGAACACTGCCACCATTCATTAGCTATTCTCTAATGCTAATTTCCCATTTGTAAGGACAAGCAATGCAACAGTCTTTCTCCGACAGGCAAACAGGATTTTAGCAAACTTTCTAACATCATGCCAGTAAATTGGTCCACGAGCGTGAGCAGAAAACGTTGGGAGGAATTTTTTAGTGCAGACGTGCTGCCAGTGGATTTGCATTGTACTGCTTGTTAGCCATTGTCAAGATTCTGTGCTAACAATCCCAAGCAAAGACCACTGTACCATTGTACATGAATAATTGATTTATTAGCAAAACAACTGCAGGGGACTGAGTCATGTTTTGTTGAGAGTGTCACAGGTCAGAGCTGGCTTTCTTTTTATGGACACAGCTGCAAAAGTCTGAGAGTTGTCAGCCTCCTCGTTAGCTTTTTTTTCCCTTTTGTTACTTTGGATGAGGCGTCTGACTGACTTGAAAGACGTGCGTCATGAATGTCCATCTATGCAGCTGTCTCTGTGAAGAAAATCAGCAGTCTTTGACTTGTGGATGCCAATTGAAAGACGACACCAATTATTTGGGTTGTATTTGAAAGCGGAGATGTGGTGCATGGCGTTGTTTTGGTTCTGAGACGACTCCATTTGGCCTTTCTTGACAGTGAACAGCAGGGTGTCAGGAGAGTTGTAGCAGTCATGCCCTCATTTCTCTTCAGGTTATTCTGGTCAAGGATAATTATGTCATGAACAATTGTGTGGCATGTATTTTTATCCCCTAATGTGTGAATCATGTTGCATTTTCAAACTGACTGAAGTGCTTTTTTTTAAATACAATTTATTTTAATCACAGGCTGAGAAAGAATGTCTGAAAGGAGATCAGGTACATTGACTTTACTTAATTGTATTTTCTCTGAGGCATCCTGTACTATTGTGTTTTTACTTGCATTTTTTTGTAAGCATAAATGTCACAATTTGCTGTTTTCAGGGTCTCCAAGGTGAAAAAGGAGAGAAGGTAACAAATATTGTTCTTGAATTTGCTGCTGCAGAAGGTGCACATACCATGTTTTCAGTAAAGTACAGCTATTTGGTTTAGCAGCCAATTACCGAAGCACCATATGCATGCCCTTGCACAAGACATTGCTCAGCAGATACCTTGATTAACTTGCTAATAGTTTCTTATCAAGATACTTTGTAGAGTAATGGAATGAATATCTGATCAAGTGAGGCTGCAAATTACCCGTTCAAGAGACACTACTCATGTAAAAGCCATTCAGAAGTGAGAATGAAAGCTACAGCACTATCTAGTGTCTTCTATCCTTCATGAAGTTCTAACTAAGCTAATGCTGTATTTCCTATCACTGTAAATAAACCCACTAACCCTCTATAAACCCACTAGCAATCCACTGGTCTGTTGAGAACAGACCAGTTCTAGTACCGTTCTGCTTTGCCAATTGTAGTAGCCTTTTCACCATGATAGATGTCTTTTCCCTAGGGATCGGCTGGAGTGCCTGGTCATCCAGGGGAACCGGGGAAAGAGGGCAAAAGGGTGAGTAAACAGAGACAGATCGCCAGTTGTGTGGCCTGGCTTGTGGTTGTACTCACGGAGAGGACCTGGCCTGGGGAGAGGCCAGGCAGCAGCTGAACGGCTGTTGTTGTTTTAGAGGAGGCAAAGATGATCTGTGGCAAGGGGATTGCAATGGGCCTGCAAAAGGAGACGGGTTGGTGTGTGCTAGCTGTATGACAATTAATGAATGGGCTTCACTGGTCAAGGGGTCACACACACACACATACACACTCATAATATCACTGACAGAACACATGGTTCAGTCCCATTGGGTGACAGTATTTGGTTTCTTAAAAAAGCCAGCTTGATTTGAGACAGACACAGCATCCATTACTGAATCAACTGAAATGTTATATATTTATTTGTCAGCTCTTATTCTGTGGTTAGAAATATAAGTGTCAGGATTTTGCTGGCAAAAATGTGCACTTAATACAATTTTTATTCAAATACCTTTTTTTTTTCAAAGCCTTTTTAACACAAAATTTCAGTCTCCGTGGGAGCATATGGTGATTTCCAGTTGATTATACTTTAATTGTTTTGGAGCATTGTTAATTCATGCATGAAGTTCTGATATTAATAATAGATAAACATAAAACACTGTGGTTAGAAGCTTGAACAAGAGCAAGAATTTATTTTTCCTTGCCGTCACAGCTGAAAGGCAGCTCTCGCGCACAGGTGGAGAGAATGTCCTTCTGCGTGTGCCGTTATTGACTCGCCTGTGATAAAAAAATAGCTTCTTCATGCCACTCGGTGTTGGTGTTTGTTTTACAGAGAATGGTCATAAAACAGCAGGAAAACATTTGGCTCACTGCAGCAAAACATAAAATATATAGGAGGTTCAGCTGTAGAGCACTCATAAGTAGGTCAGGGAAATGTTCTTTTCAGATTAAGGCGAACCCAAGATGATGCACAATACTCGTGACATCTGGAGACGAGCATCTCAAAAATTCCACCCTTCTGTGTGTTAATGCATTCCGACTCAAAACTTCTTCCAATACCATTATAAATTTATGACCTATCATCGACCATGTTATTTCTCAATGGCTCATTTCCCATAATGCATAAAGTATCCGACTCTATTGTGAGGGAGAGAAGTCACGGTCAACGAAAGCGATCTCAGTGAGTGCAGATGTTTTTTTTTTTGTTGTTGCCGTTTTTTATGCTTTTGCTTCCTCGGCCTCATTAGTCATTGTGTTATTTTATACCTAGACTGACTTAAGTAGTGGCTCAGCGTCAAAGGGACCGAGCATCAGAGACATCAATTATGGTGTGTGCTTTTCTTCTGGAATACAGTTTCATTCAATCATAATTGGGTTAGAAGAAAAAGGGGTGTCTCTCTCCGTGTTTGATGTTGTGGCTTCTTCGCTTCCTATATCCCTATCTTCTATATCCCCATAATATTTTTTTGCACTTGCTATTTCTTTGAAGATTTTACAGGTAAAACTGCCATAGGGCTTTAAACAGGCGATCACAGACTCTCTGGTGTTGTTGTTGCTGAAGATACCGTCCTGAACTACTGTCTTTGATGGCTGGCTGACTTCATGAGAACTGTTAACACGCTAAGGTTTCTGCCTATTCTTAGCTTGAGGAGTCACACGGAATCCAAGTTGTTGACCAACTTGTGCTTCTGCAGTTTGACGTTCCTATTTTAGGAAGCTGGGCATGGATCATCATCAGGGGCCAGCTAGTGGCCTACTGATACAGCCGGAGACTCTCGTCTAATTAGCAACTCTCATCCACGCAGGCAACTTTTGGTTTTGTGAGAGCCGTAGCTGCTGTACGACTTATGCAGAATATCGTGATGTAGACTGACCGCCCCGCAACCTTCATAGAATAGCCAGGAGTGGAAAGCTTTCACAAAGCCTTAGATTCAAGCCAGACCATCTCTCAAACTGTCTGCTTCAATTTGTTGTTGAAAAAAAATACAACCACTCTAAGCCATCTAGCTTTACTTGAAGGAGATGTGGAGGGCATTGTGGTGGTGGAGAAGAGGAAGGATGCCGTTTGCGTTGCTCCTTCTCCAAAGCTTAAAGCAACATTTGCAAGAACTGATATCAGTCACCCAGACCCCTGTGATCCTAACTCTTTATTTCACCTTATTAACATGATAGAGAGCTATTTAAGTTTGTCAGGATGGAGGTATGAGCCAGTCCAACCATGTCTAGGAGTTTATGGGAATGTAGTGCCCCTACATTAGACATCACCATTAATGGTAATGTGAATGACTTGGTTCTATCTATTATGAATGGAATTGACACAGAATAGCAGGCAAAGAGTAGGACTTTGGGATTCAGTGGTACATTACAGCCGATCAAAACGAAGATAGGGAGCACCTGTAAAAGGGATATGTCCCCCCGCTGACTATTGCCTGCTAAAATATTCATCACACTCTGTAATGATGTGCTAAGCGCTGGGTTGTCACTATAGGCTGGCTCTGCCCTACAGAAGTTGAGGAGGTGAAAGACATGCATGCAGAAAGGAACCAGAGGGGGAACATCTTTGTGTGCGGGTCGGAGATAAGTCTGCTTCACGTGACTGTATAATAAAGTTTTAAATGCATAAAACAGTGATGATTTTAAATTAGGAAGAATTGTAAAAGTAACAAACGGCATCATTTCATCTGCTCAAAATAGATCTGAAAACCCACATTTGGTCAGTGCACATTTATCCTTAACATCAACACATATAGAAGCACCAGAGTGAGCACCGCTCATTCATGTTGTGCCAAGACTTCCCAGCATGCCCTGCTTCTGTAGTTGGCTCAGGGTTGTGAGTTGGTTCAGAGCTGACATGGGTCTCTGGGTAACTCAGTAGGTTCCTGTGGATTAATAAGTAATCACCTTAAGAAATCCCCCTGTGCAAGGTGGGTCTTGGAGGTTTAATCCATGCCTAACACTACATTAAGCCTTATTAGCAGTATAAATGTACCTGTATATAGAAATACATTTAAATCCTGCATGAAGTCACTGACAAATGTCATATTGATTCTTGGGAAAAATACAGCACAGTCATATGTTCTGATTAAATGTTTGGGAACTACTGCTAAACACTGTAAAACATTGAATTTCCCTTATTGACAGACAACACATTATTTCCTTTTATGCATTTTGCAGAACGTAAATACTGCAAATACAGAGTATTTGAAATCCTCCTGTAATAAGCTGAGCGCTTGTACTGTGTCAAGGTTTCCTAGTCTCCGGCTTTAGAAAATGCACACATCTGACAGATGTGCTGCACAGTGTTTGTTCTTATTAGACATAGCTATACCAGTGCAGAGATGATGAAACTCCAGCAAGCCCTAGAGGAAGGAGAGCATTGCAACTGCTGTGTCTACAGATGTGTTCTCTTCAAATGAATTATGCACTCAAGATCCTCTTACTCATTTATTCATTTGTTTGTATATTCAAATCTAGTTAGCTGGTTATTTATGCGCTGCTCTTATTTCGGCAGTGAACTACCTGACGCAGTTACTAAGTATATGGATAACTAGCTGGCGGGCTAGCAGCTCAGTAAGAAACATGTAGGCGTCTTTTATTGTGCATGAGGTAAGACGATATGTGTAGTGTGCTGCTAAGCTCAGCTGACTGCCTTTCAGTTATTGATTATTTTTGTTTCTATTTTTGCAAAAATAGTGTTTGTCATGTGCCCGTGTACCTCAGCTGGAAATGTGGATGGACGACACTGTGCCACAGAAGATACCTGCCACATATGTCAGGGAGATAAGAGAGGACAAAATGTTCAAATGAAGAAAACACCTAGATGTCTTTGCTGGGCAGGCAACGCAAGATGATCGGGTGGAGGGAAAAGCCATTAAAAGTGCGACGGGAGGAATCTTTTCTCACTAAATACTATGATGTGGCGCATCAGTGCCGCTGATAAAAGAATCCAGTCAGATTATTGATGCCTGCTGAAGAAACAGTATAGAGTTGAGCTGTAAGATGACAGGGCTTTGATTTTACTAACAGGTTTTTCATCCTCTGTTGAGTCAGTTCCCTTTTTATGACTTTGTGCATTTAGAACCACCCTGGGTGTTAATTACAGTGTGCACCAGATCATTAATTATTTATTTCCAAGTTGTTGTGTGTTTACAGCAGTTGTCCCCTTAATAATTATCCTCATGAATGTAAAGATGGTTTCTAAGTTAATATTCTTGTTGTTTGCTGAGTAATGTTCTTTATAAAACTGGATTTAATACTTCCGAATCCTGTGACGGCAGACTTGCAACAGGATGGAGCGTTGGGTTTCTGAACCTGAGAGTAGTTAGACCTCTGACCCTTGTATCGGAAGTCAAGTGAAACTAGATAACAGCTTAAGTGTGAAGATGATGCTCACTACTTGGATTAGTGGGTTGGAAGACAAGTTCTCAGTTAAGAGAATCCTTAAGCTAATGGCGATCTGTAAAACGATACAAGTCTTTACCTCAAAACGTCAGCTGCTGTTGCATCACATCCGTCAGCTGTCATCACTTCATATCATCTGATATCACAGTCTCAGATCAGCGCACGTCAGTAATTGTATTGCAAAAACACTTTAAGTCCTTCACTTGTGTCAAAAATCTTGAGAAAGTAACATCAGTGGCAGCTGCCTGAGCTCTTTACTGTAGCGTGGATATAATCTGTCAAAACAGCAGAAAAGATCATCTGTCTTGTCTCTGCTTGGAAATATGGACTGATCCAGTTTTCTGCAGACAAGGGACGTAATTGCTGTCTTTTGGAAATGATAGTCATGCTTACATTTTCCATTCATGCCCTGTGCTGAATGACTGAGACAGCTGTCTGTAAGTCCCGACCAAAGGCACGAGCATATCTATTTCCATATTTTCCTCTTCACCCTTGTGTTGACACATGTCTCAAAGAGTGTCAGTCCATTAGATGTACATTACAGGCCAAATGTTTTCTCCCAGACGAGGGAAAAGCCATGCAATCTTACACTTACGTCATTTTATCTGCTACCAAACTGGCGGTCATTTTCTTTTGACACAAGATCGGGGATCACTGTCTTGCTAGTCCTCTCTTTTTAAAAGGCTTCATGTGGGTGAGCTGAGGTCAAACCATTAGTGCCAGATTAAATACAATAGCATTCATGTATCCTCCTTGCACAGTTGATAGCTTTTGTCATTTAACCTAATTTGAATGAGTATGCTGTTCTCTGAGAACCAAATGCATGCTCTAACTGTAATTTAGATGCTTCTCCTCTATGGGACAGAGCAAATGTTGTTTTGAAATAATTGAGCCACTCCAGCATACATATATAATATTCATATTGTATCTAATGGACTTGGCTAAGGTTCATTTCAATCAGTCGGTGTGTCTGCAGAGACACAAACAGGCAGTGACAGTGATAGGGAAGGAGTAATGGCTCAGTTTGTGGGGACTGAAACATTTGGCAGCGGTTTGCTGCTTCATGGGTGGAGGCAGACATGAACAGCCACTGTAACAGACTGTTGACCTCTACCAGAGCACCTGCAGCGTGAGATTATTAAGTAACGAGTCCCTGGTGAGAATACCAGCCTTCCTGCCAGAAGTTCTCCACGGGAGGCTGCCACTGATTGGGGTGAAACAGTAAACGCATGAAATTACAGCAACTATTTGATTGGAGCCATGTTTCTTTGTTGTCCAGTTCACTATACCGAATAACGATACGCTAAATTAATTTCTCAGAGAAGGCAAGGTTAGAGTTGCTTAGTGGACTCAAATTTTAATTCGAGAGGACAATTTGTGCATTGCTTTGTTTGCCGTGCTTTGCCTTGATGGGGATTTGATCTGGTATGTTTCTGATCTGTGTACATTAAGATTTTTACTGGGAAAACTTTAACCATACTCAAAGAAATGAAAAATCAGAAGCAAGAATGTGTCGTCTTGATACACTTACTGGCTTTTTTGTTTTGTTATGACATTTTGGGGGCACATTTTTGATGTAAAGAAACTCCTGTGCCTACTGATTTGTGTTTATATCTGTTCAACTTACTGGAACTCGGTTTCTGTTTAACCATAAACCAACTTCATGTGGTATATTAAACTAACAGGGGTGCAGTTGGTGACCACAGCGATGGCGTGTGACTTCACAGCTGTGCTTAAACGCGGTAACGTGATGTCCATATGTAGTTACAGTTTTGGCCTGACCCGGTGGAGCCCGGTGGCAGAGAAACATAGAGAGAAGAATTTACAGGTCAGCAGGGCTCACAGCTGAGATTTTATGGCCAGATTTACACCCTGTGTGATTTTACAAGGAGGGGGGCGGGGGTGGTGAGGGGGTGAGGATTCGTTAACCCTTTGTCGAGCAAAGTGAAACGGGTTATTCTCCTTTTTCTCTTGCTGAAACTCATACTGAGGAAATTCGGCGAGCCGCGCTTTTGACACCTGTACTGCACCAGGGGGTAACACGTTTGCCCAGCGCACAAGGCAATTAATCTTGTCAATGTCAAGTGCATTGGGAGGGAGGATGAAACAAAGATTTGACCTGATTGGCTCTGAAAAGGTCTCACATTTGGGGCCTGTTGGGAAAGAGGAGGGTTACAGGGGGAAGCGTTTGGCACATGCGAGGACAGATGCACGGTGCTTTGATTTATCTGTCTGACTCTCGTCGTTCCCAAAGAGCCCCAATTTGGCTACATCCATGGGTGTCCAGAATAAACACACATTAATTGGCCAATTAATTACAGGGACGAATACAGGGGGCAGGTCTTTGAGAGGGCCACTTTGATTGCACCTTGTTCGCTGGCTTTTCTAATGACTCTCTGCCCGTTTTTGTGGGCACCCGTAAGTCGATGTGTGTAGGAATAGGTGTGAAAAGCTGATCTTGAACGAGGGGTAATGTAGGTCAACGCATCCTCTGAGCATTAGAAAGACTTGCTATAGTTGGCTGGAGCATGGCCTTCATTCACACATCTACAGCTTTACAACTTTTTAGGAGACAGAGTTGTACCGCTCAGCAGGGACGCTGCGGGCAATATATGTATCCCTGATGCTTTAGTGTTCAAATTCTTCATGGCCTGCGAGCCCCCCAAGGCCTGTGTCTAATGCTTTCCAAGCATCTTTAAATGTTGTTTCAGTGTCTGCCAGGTCATAGCACCGCCACTGGAGTGTCATGTATAAAACAGGGTCGGCTGAACTGAATTCACTTTACTTGTTGAGGTATGTACAGTAAGTAGACACGAGGTGATTTTACCCCCTCGTGACAGCGTGATCTCATGGCTAAGTTATCCAAACAACTGGGATTTCTTGGCTCCGAACAGTCTGGCAATATGCAAAGATACCTCCCGACACGCTAGGTCAGCTGCAGTAGTGTGAGAAATTCTAAGAATGTAAATACTTTTAAAAGGATATTTCTTGCTATCTAGGAGCCATGTTGGCCAAGGAGAGGGAGGAGATCAGTGGGAGCTGGAGCACAGAGGGACAAAGGCTGGTCAGTGGGGAGGGGGGCGTTGCCCTGAACACTGCAGAACACAGAGGCGTGGTAGTGGGAGGCTGCATCGCTTATAGCACGCTGTTGCAGCCTATCATCTATATTCTGATTTCCCACACTCTCCTCCTGCCTCCAACCAATTTACGTACATACATTAATCTGCGTCCACTTTAATGGCATGCCAGGGAGCGGCATATTGACAGTGGCCTGATATTATACAGATGGTAATGTGAGGGACCTTTGTGTAATCTGTTATGCGTGGCAAGTGATATGAAGTATAAGACTCGCCAAAGGCTACAGTACCCGGGGAGAGCGCTCTGTGGATCTTTGCACAGTGTATTCTCTCTGACCTCCAATATTTGGTTTGTAAAATGAACCGGGGTTTATTCAAAGTAGATTTCCAGCCTCTGCTATTCACTTGTTGGATAATGCATTAATGAAACACTCAGTATCTGTAAACATAGGATGGGAGCAATCTGCTCTGGATGAATAATACGGCCAAAAGTCCAGATGAGACTGTGAAATTGTGAAAGAGCCAAGACTAATAACAGCATCCATTAGGAGATGAGAACATTCAAGAGGCATTGCTGTCCCAGCGAGGAGCCAACGCAATAGGCAACCAGCTTGCGCGGAAACGCTGCACAGACATTCGGCGGATCGGCGGGGAATTGAGCTCCTAGTTAAATATAGATTTATCATCACTTCTTCACCGCATAAAAATGCAAATTCAGATAGTATCATCAAGCTTCTTTCCTCTCCTTAGAAGTTGTTAAAGTCAATGAGCTCTTAAAACTCATCTGTGAAGATATGGTAGAAATGTGGCGGTTGTAAAGAGATGTTTCTGATTGTTCTTTGGGACTTTCAGGGCTTAGTTTTCATAGACATCCACTGTCTGCATTTCCTCTGTTTGCCTTCGGCTCCAGTGTTTGCACACTGTGTGGTGGTGAAGAGCTGGGTGTTTGCTGAAATAGCTCTATAATAGTTATTTTACCCAATGATATGCTGCGTTCTGTGACTGTGTACTCATGTAGTGCCACCTGTGTCCCCTTCCATTGTGTGACAGCTGAAAGGAGGCATAATGCGGTATGAGAATTATTGTCACTCTCTGGCTCTCATGCAGCTTCTTGCTCTCGTCCATTTCCTTCTTCTCTCATCTTTGTAAGCCCTCCACTGAAAAATCTCTTTTACGGTATTCAGTGTCTAATTGCCAGACTGCCTAATTAGGGATGTTACCCAACACACATCATACATTCATGCATTGAGGACATCCATCCTCTCTTAGAGAGAACTTACAGTTTCCTCATTGGCTCTGTCCCCTGCCATGCACAACATTTGTGATGAAACTAGTTTGCCATCTAGTGGCACTTGTACAAATAGCCATTCACGCGGGGTCTATGATTGAGTCTCTGTGAGGAAAGCCTTCATGGAAAGCTTAAGCCAAGAGACTATAGGTGCAATCTTGGCCAGCTGAGCTGTGTCTTAAGTCGGCTGCAGTGTCAGCCATCTCTTTATACGTCCCTGAATATTTAGATGGCTGGGAGTTAAAGAGAGCATTGTGTGCCAGTCAGAATGGTGAAAAATGCTAAGCTGCATTTGAGCCCCTGCCAGGCAGCTGTCGGCTTTGCCGTTCTCTTCCTGCCCCGGCCGCTCCTCTTAACCCTCAGTAAACAACTGGAACAAATCCTATTTTATTGAGGCTTTTACCAAGTGCAAGGGATCTCTGCAAGCTCCAGTGCCCAGGCATTTTCTGAGCTTGTGCAGTGTCCTAAGATGGCACCCAGCGAGGGTAGCCAGAAAAAAAAGAAAAGGAATTTCCACTGTCTGTCTCTAATTGGATCCTTAATAACAAGCAGGTGGGGCTGTGTTCTCCGCAACATGTTTTGTGACATTTTGAGCAAGCGCCATGATCGATATTTGCCTTACATAAGTTGATAGCTGATTTGACACAGTGAAAATAGGTCTGGTGAAGATTTGGACAAGTGAAGGATATTTAGCTGTATAGCTGCTGGGAATTTACTGAATATGAATATGTTTCCCTCTCACCAGCTTTTTCTCTTTTATTTTGAAACTACCATCTAGGAGCACCTGTGCTTAGGCTAATGCACGTGTGATTAGTGAGAATGTAAATGTGGCCATTTCACTTAATTTACACTTAACATAACATTCAAAATCACAACACTTTGCCACACATTTTCAAAAAATTAAAAAATTAAACCGAACCTCTCACAGCGTTGCTGCAAAACCTCCATATTTTACAGACCCCCTGCACAAAATTGCTGTTTTCCTAGCTTGTGCGGATTCTCGTGGTTCATCCTGCAAATTGTTAAATGAGAGATGTGAAAATACCTTCAAGGGGACAGAATGACATTTTGCCATTAATTACAGAATAAATTAGTGTTTGCCAGGAGTGCTGAAATTGTATCTCCTCTGAATCTGGATGCAGTAAGTGCTGCTAAGGAACACGAGGTTTGACCAAAGGACTGAGGGGATCAAATGCATGTGCATGTGTCAGTCCCTTTCCCCATCTTTCACAGGCCAGGAGCCGACAAGCATTTTCACTGGGGAATAAATATTGTGACAGGCAAGCCTCCTCTAACTTGTTTTTGTGGTTGCATGAAGCATGTGAGCATTCATTTCCCCCGCCTTTTCTTTCTGGGGTGGCCCTTAAAAAGACATCATGTGTATTTTTAACAGCCAGCCTCCTGCTCTTTGTCCTATGGATGATCGGTTCAGCTTAAGGATAGTGTGACAATTTATCATTTTCACTGTTTTCTAGACATTTATTTACTAAGCTAATGCAGCTGCTGCTCATAAGCTAAACAGTCAGCTCCTGTTAAACCCAGCAGAGCATTTAGAAAAAAAAGGCTCGAGAGGCCCGAGTACATGTCCCCAGAGGGAGACGGGTCTCAGCTCAGGCAGAGTGGGAGAGGCATGGGAGTTTTTTCAGTTAAGAAAAGGTCATCTCTCCTGTGAGCTACATAACATTGTTGCAGACCAAGTTGGCTTGGCAATGTCAGACAGTTTCCCACTCAGGACATTAAGGTCTCATGATGCCATATAAGTCAAACTTATCAATGAAAAGCCACATTTCTGATTATTAACTAGCCAAAAGTCAGGTTGGTGAAAGATTTGGTTGGATGTAAGGAGAAACAGACTCGTGCAGATGTATAACCATTTAAAAAGTGTCTTTAGCATTGATATCTATCCCTGCTTATAAAAAAGGCATCCTTTCGGCTCTCTGTACTGTGTGTCAGGTCATTTCTGAAGGCTTCTTCAGCTTATCTGCTGACCCTTCGCGGCAGGGTCATTTGTCAGGTGGATTATGAGACTTTTGGATGGTATATCTGCTTTATTGCTAAGAAATGCAACACGTTCTGCTTTCTCTATTTTATACTACTGAGTTATCCCACTATGGGCTGCGAGACATGGAATGTCTCAGAGAACATGTTGACATTTGGGATAAGGATTATGGAGTCATCAAAAAGGAGTGTCTCTGCTGTGTGTCACTGTCACTGTTGACTTTGCTCTCAGATTGGGGCTTGTATTGCAGGACTGAGCCAGGCCCCATGTCTGTGCTTTGCTTTTACACTTTACAACTCATAGCAGACTTGAAGCAAGTCAACGCTCGGATCCATGTGGATTAAGCCGGGAGTTCAAAATATGCTGTCAGTCTACTGAGGTCTCCTCTTTTCAGCTCAAATGTGTGCCCACTCCAGCTTTAGCTATTGAATTAGTAGTTAATCCGGTCTGCTTTTCACACTTATGGTTTGCAGGTTTTTAGAGTGGGGCAGATAAATAGTACATGTGAATATGTGTTTGGTCGTGCCAGCCTGTCTTTCATTAACTCAAAAAGCTAACTCCTCTTTGACTCCCCCTCCTCTCTTCTCCTTTCCTCTCTTCCACATCCCTTCATCTTCCTCCACCTCCTTCCCTCCCTCTCATCCCTCATTTCCTTCCTTGCCTTCCTCTGTCTCTCCCTCCCTCTAATCTACTGCAATGACCTGAAGGAGGGCTTCACACTGCAGCGCTCAAATAATAATCAAGCAGTAGGATGTTGTCAAATTTATAGGACACTGAGCGTTGCATAGCAACAGAGATTGCCAGGGTGATCCGACAGGCGCTGGAAGTTGGATGAGGGAGAAAAGGGGTGAGTGACAGGAGACAGGAAAGGAAGGAGAGCTGACAAGAAAAGTGGGAGAGAGGTATGAGATGGGAGTCATAGAATTATGATGTACACAAAGGGAGAGATAAATTAGGAATGGAGAAGCACAAAAGGAAATGAGAAAGTTAAGGTTGGCTTAGCTGAAAGAAAAGATTCAAAGACACTGCTGGCTGTTCTTGCACGCTTGTCACTCTGTCGAATTTATAATTATTGTGTTTGCATTGTTTAATATGGTACTGGCGTACAGGTGGTGTTTCGTGAAAATGCTTTTTGTTGGATTTTGGTGTCACAGCTTTGCTTTTTTCCTTATCTCTTTCATTCTTTCTTTCTCCACTTTTGGCCTTTCTCCTCCTAATTTGAGTCTAAAACAATAAGAGAACTTTATAAAGTTGCAAACTTTATACAAAAGTGGGAAATGATCATGCACAGTTCAAAGCAATCTTCATATTGCTTTCTAGTTGAACTGAACTAAAAAAAAAGTTGTTTTTTTTAGCTTCAAATGTAAAATTAGAAAAAAAAATTACACTTAGGTTAAAACAAAGCTGGTGGTTGTAGAGTCAGGTTAGCTTCTTAGCATGAGAAACCTTTAGGAAAGTTTGACTAAAGTAAATGTGCTTTAATTGTGAATCCAGAGTTTTTGTTAGACTGTTAAACAACACTTGAATGTGTTCTATAATATCTTTTTGACCAATTAAGATAAAAATAGGTGGTGACATTGTTAAAAATCGACTCCTGCAAAAAGAATTATAAACTCTCTGTGGTTGTTGTGTCGTAATAAAAGCATGCCTGCTTGGAGGTAGTTCTAGTGCTGTGTCACTGGCAGGTGTTTCAGTTTGGAGTCAATTGAGTGCAAACGGTGATGACAGCTGTGCTCCTCACTAATTATTTCTTGTCACTGTGCACAGATTTACTAACCAGAGGTCCTCTGGACAGAAAAGTATCAGTTGAGTCCCAAGGTCGCCTGATGTAGTCGTTTTAATGGATCACTTTGTCGTGAAAAAGATTATCTGAAGGTGTTTAGAAATATGAAATTACTATAAAAGAAGAAATGCGACATGTAGTTCTAAAATAGAAATCCTGGCCTGAGTTTATCTTTACATAGCTAAATTAGATGTCTGCCTTTTACTAAACTAGGGTCGCACAATACAATCCAGAGGACAGTATAATTTATTGTATTGTGTATAAAATAACGTCAGTATTCAGGAGTTTCAAAGGCACAGTAGGCCCTTCAGGACACTTCCTCAGGGTAAACAAGAAGTACACACCTTTAGCATTTCTCTCCTTTCTTTGTTTTTTTGTTTTTTCAATTTGACACCACCAACGAATGTTAAGAGCTGTCATCCAAATAACTGCCACTTTACCTTTGCTTACATGTTTGTTTTTAAATGTCAGCTGAAGGCCATCTGGGCATCTCATGGTTCATTTACTGCACACAAAGATTTCTTTTGTGCTCTTTCCCAGAGAAAGGAGCTCAAAAGATCCAAAAAGACTGAATTCTAAGAGCTGTGATTGTTCTCAGGTCTTGCAGCATGTACACACAAAAAACAGGTACACTGTAAAAGTATTTTATGGGGCACTCCTCTGCTCTGTGCAAGGGGGGATATTGCATTTATAGTTATTAAGTATACACCAGTAGATCATCCATATTGCTACCAATACCATCTCTTTTAAGTGATATTGACCTGTCTTCAACTATGATGTGAGGTTTTTGCTTAATCAGTCGGGCTTCTATTAGTGTATACTCTTCTTCTACTACTTCTTCTTCTTCTTCTACTTCGTCTTCTTGTTCTACTTCTTCTTTTACTTCTTCTTCTTCTAATACCTGCTCCATTAAGAGGTTGCTACAGTGGATCATCTGCTTAAATCTCATCCTGTCTCTAGGGTCCTCCTTCACTACATCCATCAACCTTCTCTGAGGTCTTCCTTTCTTCTGCCTGGCACCTCCATATTCAATGTCCTCTGACTCTCTCCTCTATCATGTCTAACCCGTCGCAACCTCGCCTCTCTACCTTTTCCTCCAACCTTTTTCTTGAACCTGAGCTGTCCCTCTGATGCACTCATTTCTAATCCTGTCCATTCTGGTCACTGCAGATGAAAATCTGAACGTCTTCAACTCTGTCACCTCCACCTCTGCCTCCTGACTTTTTGTTAGTAGAGCTGTCTCCATGCGTCATAGCAGGTCATCTACCATCTTATAAACTTTCCCTTATGCTCACACTCGCTGCCATTCTTCAGTCATTATTACCGTATAAACACCTGTGACTATAAATTGACTATTTATACACAGGGAAAAGGTTGGGTGAGGGAGACATATTTAGCTGGTTGCAACCTGATCTGATCTTCCTGCAATCTTCTACTGGCATCTTTTTTTTAATCGAAATTTGCTGGTAATATGTTGTTAACCTCAGATACAGAGCTCCACTATTTATTTTGATGAACATATGCAAATACATGGGCATAAAATTAGTACGTACTTTGGAGTTGAAAGGGATTTAAGGGCAAATGTGGAGAAATAGTTTGGAAAACTGCACAATTCATGACCTACTTGAAATAATAGCGTATGAAATATTCATTACCTAAATTACTTATATGTGTAATCTGCTTTTGTTGTTATGTTCAGAGGGGAAAGGGCAGCAGCGGGGACAGAGGGCTAGAACAAACAGTCTGATCTTCTTTGCAGTCGTAGCAGCGATGCGGTGTCAGCCGATGAATTATCAGTGTGAAAAATGAGCGCCATCCACCCTCACAGAAATGCTGTAATGTGACACATAGAAGTCTATTATACAAGTCAGTTTTGAATCTGCATCTTAAAGCGTGAGCCCTTTCCGAATGGTTCGGCTGCCACTCTGCCACAAAGGAAACCAGCCTCAATTACATTTCAAAGAGGTTATTCCAACATAATATATAATCTCAGTCATTTGAAGGAAGGGATTTTAAGGTTTAAAGAGTCTGTTTCTTCCCATCAAGGCAATTCAACTTTCCACCTCTTCTCTATGTAGCCCTCGTTCACGTTCACATTAAAGCACACGTACAGTAGCCTCAGAAATGCATTAACACTGATGATCAAAAGATGCTGGCCAGAGCTTTGTTGGTACATCAAACAGCACGAACAGAGGAAAGCACACAATTCCCGAGAGGAGGCACACATCGGTTCTACTGTGCCATTATTAAGTTTAATATTTACTGTACTACACTTTGTCTTCTCCCCTTTTCATAATGGGGAGAAGAGTAGGAGCATTAGTGCACACGCAGATGATTAAAAGCAATAGCTCTCAGTGAAGTTTCTTCCTCTGTCTTTGTTGCAGGCAAACGTACATGTCAAATTCGACCCAGATAATCAAAGTGCGCACACATGAAATGTCAGAGGGAAGCGTCGGGGGCGTTGCTTTGTGATTCCGAACTTTTCTTTCAGCAGCCACTGAGCCTTTCCTCTCCACAGATCTACCCAGCTGCTAACTCGGAAGAGGAGAGCAGTGTTTTTGCGTCGCCCGTACTGACACATACAGTAGAAGAGAACTGCGATATTATTAACATAGCAGCACTGTGTCAGATGATGACACTCAAATTAGAAAGATGTAATCGTGTTTAGCCTGATTACAGATCTCTGCATTGTCTCACACTTCTACCATTGATTGCCGCCAGAGTATTGTCATCTCTTAAATAAGTCGATTTTACATCGGTTTTGTGTGCACGTGCGCTCGTTTCAGGCAATCCTCAATACAGAGCCACCGATGCTCTGCCAGTGGATATCTGCAGTTCTATCCCACAGAGCTTTATCCTCTTTTCTCACTAGTACATAAACCCTCTTGATGTAAATTAAACCAACTTTGGTTTGGTTCAGATTCAGGAATACATCTCATTTACATTTCAGTTTTTTCCAAGACTCGCAGATTCTGAGAGAGCTGGGGGGGTTTGTTATTCAGAGAATGTGAAGAACAACTCAGAACAAAATGGTTCAAAATGTGGCTTTGTTCTGACTTTGTTTTGCAACACTGGACAGCGCTGGCTGGCTTGTCCTGTTTGCTGCTGTTTTCACTCCTCGGGTTGATTGATGCACTGAGGGACTTGCACAGCTGGAAAGGAGACAGTAAACCAAAGGAGGGAACAAAGAGTAGCAGGCCACACAGGGTGCAGCAATTAAGCAGTTTTCTTGTTGTTAATTAAAAGCAAATTAGAGACTGTGACAGGAGTTGCTGTCTAGCCTTAATTGCTGGCAGCATGCATGCCCAGCCACACCTGTTATTGCATATTGACTCATCTTGGTCCACTTTTTTTCCCCCTACGCTTTCCTAAGGGGCGGAGAGGAAAACCTGGAGATCCTGGACCCAGAGGCTCGCCTGTAAGTTATCTACTGCCACTCTCACTTGTGTACATAGGCTCTTTCCTTTTGATTTTACATAGAAGGTCAAGATCTATAGTGCTATCGAAAATATCCAAATGCATTCGTTTCAGCTTAATAGATCATTTGTTTGGTTTGCACATCTACTCTGTCTGCCTATAACACCCAATTACCAGCAGTGAAAACAGAGTTCGGCTCAACCTTTATTAGACCGGGAATTCTCCTGAGATCACAAAAAGGGTTGTTTTTTTTTACTGATATCCAAATAAATTCAGACACATTAAAGAAGTTACAAATTTATTACAACTACAAAAACATATTAAAGCAAACAGTCAATAAGGCCAGCGCTGCAGAATACAAAATCTGCCCCGAAAAAGAGCAATTACACCAACATTGTTCTATGTTAACTAATTTCATGCTTTCTCGTGCTTTATTGATTTGCTCAAAATCTTCTCCCATACTGCTACAAACAGGCTACATTATCGGCACCAAACCACAAAGGGTATATTAAGGTAGCACTTTAAAATGTTTGTATTGACAAGTAGGACAAGTCTGCCTAGAGGGCCCATTGACTCCTTGAAATATGGTCTTTTCCTTAGGCGACCGAGCCAATTCCAGACGCCATTTGTGTGTTTGTGTAGTGACCCACACACTAAAGGTCACAAACACTGTGATGCGTTAAAGGAGACAACTTGTCAGATGTTTAACTGCTCTGACGCCAGGACAAACAGGAGTGTTTGGGGATTGTGTAACTCTGATGTTTTGGGTGTCCAATTATTTTCATGCACGATTGTCTTGATTACACTCTTGATCAGAGACATAGGGTTTGGCTTATTTTATTCCATCCACAAATCGAGAGAGATTCTGTGCTGCGTCTGTTACCGGTGCCCAGGTTCAATTATCTTCATTATAATTGAGCCACTCACTGTTAAACAGTGTCTCCCACGTGTGACTCATTTTAGCCCCTGCTTCTTCCTTTTTTTCTCTTTAATAACTCGTAAAGTTGTGGAACACAAAGTCATAGGAGAAAAGAAAGGCAGGATGGAGAAGGTGTGACATTTCTAAATGGCAATGTCCTGATGATACCCTTCGCATGTGCCAGATTTGCCTCCGTCCGTATTGGCATTTATGAGTCACCTGTTTTGCTGAGGTAGATCTCAGGGGCAAAATCATCTATTCAAAACACACTCCAGGGCATCACTCTCTCTTGTCCATTGGCAGCAGGACGTGTGTGCGCAGTTGAGGAGGCAGCAGTTATTTTTCAAAGTCAAATTAGCATTTGACGACAACAGGGGAGCCTGTGAAAGGCGCATAACAAAGACGCACTCAAAGATTAGCTGCCGACTAGAGGGATCCGGCCATGTCTTTATGAAAGGCAACATCAGTGCAAAGGTTAAAAAAATATATAATATATGGAAAAGCCAGTCACAGGGATATTTGCAGGAATAATTTATATCTTCATAAGGGTCAGGATAGGGTTACGATTGTTATGTATTTGTGATGAATAACATGTGCGGCGCTCGCATGAGTTTTCATATAATTGTCTTCTTATTTCACAGGGTCCCGCAGGAGCCGCCGAAGGAGCAAGTGCCAAGGTATTACCCAAACATTTTTCACTACAAAACAAATACTGACAAGCGGCGTTTAAAGTAGATTCGAGGTGTCTCCTGCTTTTGATAAACTGGCCCTTACCTTCACTTCCAGCACGTGTGAATTGCCAAGATGACTGAGCAGTGTTCACTGTAGCAGCCTCCCGAATAGCCAAGGAGTTTAATCATCTGCAAAGTGTTGTCTGCATAAAGATGTGCCAAAGTTGTTGTCCCAAGAAACTCATCTGGACAAGTCTGACGTATGTGCCACCTGAAGTAGAGTCTGCTCTGCCCTTGACTGACTTTTGTGTGTGTGTTTATAGTCGAGAGCAGATATCCGTCTTCAGAGGTGGCACCTTTCAGTCAATTGTACACTATCTACTGTGCAAGTTAAATAGCTGTTCCCACCCTGCATCTCCTGCAGTGCAACCCAGCATGACTCACTGCTCACACTCCAAACAGACAGATAGTCATTACATACAGTGCTTTTGCAAAAAAACAAAAAAAAAACAGGGCCTGCAATCATTTTCATGAAGCCCAGGGGTGCTGTAGCTCACCAGAGGCTGCATGACATACGCAGTGTAAAGGGAAAAAAAGTTGTACCAGACCTCCCGTTGTCTTTCTTGTAACCTGCTTCCTTCAAAAAAAATAAAAAATAACCACCACCACCCGCCAAGCCTCCAGTGGCCTACTTGTGATCATGCTGAGAGTGAAAGCCATTGTGTAGTGGACACCCTCTTGACCGCAGCTGTTCATTTGATGTATAGGTGTATGGTTTTGCGGTGGTGTCAGCTTGGGCCGCAGAAAACCTCCTGCTCCCTCTGCCCAGAGGAAGGAGAAGTGTCTGCTGGCCAACCTTGAAAAAGAAAGTTGTCTATATGAGGACACAGTTATTATACTTCAAAACAAATGGGATTGCAGTAGATACAGATGGAGGTGGAGCGCCTATTGGGGTCGTGTGACTCAACTGACAGGCGTTTTCATGTTTGACCAACCGACTGCTCAGTTGCAGCTTTAGTGTTTATACTTGAATCATAAAATGAATCCATAGAAGTCCAAATTTTATTTGTCAGAAATGAAAATAACCCTGTGATTGTTGTCTTGGAATTTTCTTTTTTAATTTTCAAATGCTGCTTCTCTTTAATGAGACCCTTTGTTAAAAAGTTTGAACACAGAGAAGAATAAGACTCGCTAAAACCAAAAAACAGTAACAAATAGTTATTGTAGAACAGATTCAGGCAGAGAAAATAAACAGTATTCTGTCCTGATTATCTGACTCTAGACTTTTAAGTCAAATGTTTCCATTGGTGCTGACAAGGAAAACGTAACTTATTTTTGACTCGTCTCTTCAGTTGTCAGGTATTATAAGTTGACTTACAGACACCCGTGTTACCTTAACCAGGTATTTATTTGCGTCCTTCCAATTTTTGTACGCAGACTTAAGCAGCATCACACTGTAACAGAATAAGCATTATTTTTAATCTAGCAAAACCTCAATGGAGACAAACAGGTCTTTATTTTCACACCCAGCAGAGCATTACTCCCAACATATCACTTCACTTATGGTGTCACACCTTTGCTAATCTGACACAAAGGTAACAGAAACAACTGGAGCAAGTTATAACTCAACACAGAGCATTTTTGATTTTAAAACAGGCCTAGCTCCATCCTTTTGCTCACCTTCCTCCTTTAGTATGAGCAAATATGAACGTAAATATGAACTTAATCTGCTTAATTTTGAGCTTTTGGGTTTATGGCGTGTGCTACAAGTTTACAAGTGCTTGAGAAAGTAGACCTGCAGGCCTGCTCTGACTTAAAACATTAAAATGAATTCTTATTAAATGTAGCGTTACGCCTGAAGGGGACAACGCTCGTAGGAGACTAAAGCTACGTTTGCGATTAGATTAAACGTAACATTTTGATTAAAGGACATGATTAAAGCATTCATTTTAATGCTTATGTAGATGTTAGATGAGACATACACTGCTAAGCACTATTGTTCCCGTGCTCTAATTCTTCCATTAAATGTGCATGCCAGCCTCGCCCTTGCCATAAATCAGTCATGCCCCTACATCACGGATACGTCTTCACTTTATCATTATAAATTTATGCTTTCTGTGGCTGACAAGGAAACTTGTGTCCCAGAGAATCACTGCACGTTTTAATCTTCCATAATGAAAAACAGAACTGTAATGCATTTAAAGGAATTTAAGCAAACCGGGGACGATACGCGAGAGCAGATAAGCCCTCGCACCTCCAAGAGGAATGAAAAGTAACAGTTTTCACGAGCAGCAATAATTGAACAGCGCCGGGGATTCTCCGTACCTCTCAGTGCCATCCTTGTGCATTTTTTAACTTGGACAAAATAGACGCAAGTTAGACTAAACTGCAGCTTGTGCAACATCTGTGTGAGCTGAGCCCCCTCTCACTCGCTCGCTCACTCACTCAACAGCGGGTGAATGTTTTAAAGGAGACAAAAAAAAAAGGTCTGCAGTGGATGATGTGCTGGGAAGACGGTGTTCTCATGAATTACATCTCCATAACTGCATCTCCCACTGACAGTCTCAAATGGGCTCTGACAGAATGCTGCAGATATTGATGGATAGAGGGATGCAAGACAGGCTTAATTGCAGTTTGATGAGTCAAGGTTTCTCAGAGGCAACATATCACCCGCAGACACCCACAGGTGGAGCGCTTCCCTGTCTTATACACGGTGGGCTTTCTCTTCGTATAAATACAGTCATAATCTACATAAATATTGGCTGTGGCGCAGTTAATCTCGTTTGAAAGGTTTATTAACTTGTTACATACACCTCTGCCAGTAAATTGACTTTGAATAATCTTCCGTGGAGATCAAACAAAGATAAAGATAGAATTTTTTTTCTTTTTTGCCATGAGTCTGCGCCAGATTACAGTGTACAAGTGACAACTCGGATAACAATAGTTTTCCATCTTGTGTGTTACGCTGAATGTCAGTCATAACTCACCCGTTAACTACTTCCACAATTCTGTGTGCAGCATGGTGGGTTGGCGGCCTACTTTACAGCCTCCCAACGTTCATATAGTTGATTTGCTTGCAACGTCTCCGCAGTAGTGTGGTGAGTTTCCACATAGTTGATAAAGCTGCAAAAAATTAGTGCTCAAAGTCAGTTTTGCCACTTGTTCCTCCTCCCCGACTAAAATATTAATAAGACAATCCATCTGTTCATACATTGCAGCCACTGCTGATTTAATAACAGCTCCTAATTTGGATGAGGAAACACTATGTCTCATTAAATGAATATACCACGGCTGTCATTAGCAAGTCGAAGGGACTGAATGACAATTATTGTCTGTTAGCGTCCAGGCTCTGTTAGTGAGCGTACAAATGTGCTGCAAACTTTCTCAGATGTCTTTTTGTCATATTATATTGGTAAACAGATGTTCCATAATGTCTTTGCACAGAGTATGTGAAGCACTCCCTACAAATCTTTACACATGTGCCACGGACAACATATTTGCCACACTTTCTAAATGTAGCCAAGACTCCAAGACTTTGCATGACAAAAAATATAAGCAATAAAGGTCATAAGTAGGTGCTGAATGTATGCAGATTGTGAGAAAGCTAGTTCCTATGTGTATACGATTGCAAAAAATATATATATATTTATCACAAATTATTCATTAACTATCTGTCTTGACCAAGGATGGAGCACATTTGTCTTAGAGTTCTGTTTATTTAGTATATTCGCCACATAACTGACAGAAAAAAATCCTGTCAAAACACTTCAAGGGCATCTCACTGGCAGTCATGAAGTGCCATCTATTGGCAGGCAGGGGAACGGCATCATGAAAGTGCTGCAGTGCAACAGGGAATTAAGTTTTTCATTATCCTGCAAGTCTAACATAACGCCACAGGCTCATGAAGCTTGTGCCACTGTGTTTCTTTTGGCCCCTTCCATAATTACAAACTCTTTTGATTTTGAGATGACACGGTACTGAATTTTTTTTTTTTTTTCTGATTACTTATTCATAGCAACTGTCCTTACCTAAGTTTCACTCTCAGAGCTTTGTGTCTTTTCGTCCTGCTTTGGCTGTCAGTCACTGTCAGAGATCTGCTCTGTTCATATAGGGGGAGAAGGGGGAGCCTGGAGTCCTGGGGGAAAAGGGGGAGAAAGGAGAAAGAGGAGATCCTGTACGTATTTTCCTGCACTGACATTTACAATGCCGCTGCGTTACAGAGTCATTAACCGAGGCTTCCCTCCCTCTCCCACAGGGTCAGCCAGGTGCCGAGGGATCCGGCGGCATGAAAGGACAAAAAGTAAGTCACATCAATGTCAAGTGGCAAATATGATGATTCCCTCTGTTTCTGCTCCCTGAGACTCTGAGGCTAAACCTCCTGAGTTAGTCGTCTTCTTCTTCTTCGAGTCCGTTTATCCTCCAGTGATCTTTAAAATCATCTGCCAACAAATAATGAAGCTGCCGACGATTTGTTGTGCGTGTTTGTTTTTTACATTTGCAATTGTTTGTATCATTTGCTCCTCTAAGCATGGTCCAGCTCATTTTCTCATTACTGACAGGTTGTGTGTATGCGTGAGAGTGTGTATGTGTGTATTTTTGTGTTTTCTACGTGTTAATATAATAGAGTCAGAGCAATAATTTGCAGAAGAAATCTCTTGCGGTAAAGACAAACAAACCAGGACCAGAGTTCTCAGTGGCGTCTGTACGGTATTTTCTTTAATTATCTATCTCAGTGTGCCTCTTTATGTGTCACTAAGCAGGAAGTTAGGTCTAAAGAAGAATGAAGTATTATTGTTCAAGCAGACAGAGCAATTTACATATTTTTACAGTAGCTCCTGACTTTTAAACTGTAAGAACTTAACAAATACGCAACAAATTATTTTACCGCGTTGCCCTATTTTCCAATTCCTTTACATACATTCAAAATGATTGCATTCTGTCATTTCAATAGGTAGGCACTGAGAGGTACGCACAGCTTATAATGCATGCAAAACTTGATTTTGAATAGATGTATGTGGAGTTCAGTTGATTGCGTTTGTTTCTAAAGCAGTCATACCTGCAGAGGTGTGAGGCTGGAGCTGAATTGCTGACATTTCCATTATATCAGTGCTGTCACGTTGATCCCGAGTATGTATAATTCTGGCTGTGTTCTGCATATTATTTTAGATAGCTGGGAAAATTGAAGTTTTGGTCTGATGCTGATGGTGCCAGATGATGAGCTGTTGAATCACCAAAACGATTAAACTCCTCGATTAGGTTTATCGCACTCAAAATTTCCACAGCAGTTCATACAGGTGGGGGTATTTCTGTCAGAGGTGCAGCCTGGCCTCAGTAGGCTGTATTGGCAGTTTGATCCCCTGCTCCTTTGGGACTGTGAATGGGCATCCAACTAACTAAAACGATGCTCAAAAGGTCTAAGGACAAATGTTAGACACAATTTTTTTAGTAGGAGAAGAAGAAAACATGAGCTGTTCATGACAATAGAGGAAAACTTGGTACTATGTGGCCAACTGTATGGCTGTCCATCCCAGTGCTGTCAAGCTATTGCACTAAAAGTCAAACATGTGCTTGTATTCCAAGAGGAACAGTTAAAGGATGACCAGAGTCTTTTGATATATGGCACGGGCAGCATGGAAATGTGAACCATATTTCTCGAAGTCTTACAGTCCAAAAGTCAGCCAGATTCATCATCGGGGAACAATGCATACCTCTGTGCAATTTCATAGCAATCCATCAAACAGGGGTATTTCTCTCTGGACCAAAGCGATGGACTTACTGACATTGACATCCCAAGAGCCGTGCCACAAATGAGTTGTGTGACTTTTTTTAACTTGTAATATGTGGGTATTTTTAAACTGACATTTAAATCTCTGGAAACCTTTTTCTGTTAAAAAGTGGTAAGGTACAACATGTGTTTGTTTGGGGTTTTTTTGCTCTATTACAACCACAAAAATTGCAGTTTGTAAATTGCAAATGAAAGAACTGACGCTCCCACGTGCTTTGCCAAATTGAAAGGTTCCCCGGGGCACTTAATAAGCCCATTACAATGCTCATAGGTTACATGGTATGGACATACACAACGTTAATTAGCATTCTGTGTGAGACACCTGAGAGGCGGTATCCCAGCACGCTCTTTAAGGAGAATTATGTTTTGTTTCTGCTCGTCTTTTGGCTGTGGCAGTGTTTTCACTAAAGACTGCTCATGTTATTGCTTTCTTAACTGTTGCTCTTAAACCTATTGATGTAGTTGTTCCAGGTAACCTGTGGCAGCTTGCTTTCAGCACTGGTTTCTCAAGTGCTTTTTTATGTTCCTTCTTTTTTGTCACTGCCAGCTTGTCGCTCTGTCACCGTCATAAGCAGCCACTGATACAATGTTTCTGTTGGATTTTCAGGGTGATGTCGGCCCTCCTGGTCCTCCCGGTCCTGTAAGTAAATCTATGCAACCCCGCCTCACAGAAATAGTCTTTACTATGAGTTGGCATGAAATGGCATTCTTAGGTTTCATCCTGAGAGACAACACACCATGCTGGATGAGTCACGAAAGCATTTGTTTGTACTTTTTTTTTGTGACGAACACAAAAATATGTCCGATGTTTGTACGTCAGCGAGCTGCTCGTAATAGAATTTAGGAACCGAGGAGAAGAAATAAAGAGCGGTGCAGTGTTTACCTTTGCAGTCACGCCTCGACCATGGTGGCATGTCATCTTGTAACCAATTTCCTTTCTTTGACAGTCCTCCAGCTCTGTTCTATCATTAAATATATACTTTTTCGTTCTTTCTTTCTGTCTTTCTTTTTTTTTTTTTATATGAGCAGGGGATCAGTGTTGATAAAGGGCACCAAACATGGGCAGCCTTTTTAAGGCAGATGAGATTAGTCATGTTGAATTTCTCTGGAAATAGCTCCCTCCTTTTTTCAGATAATGAATTCACTGATAATTGGCAGCTCCCTGAGAACTATAAACCACATGCATATCTGGGAATTGTGCACGGAATAGCTTTCACGGCGCTGAAAAGCTACGAACTGTGACTTTTTGTGTGTCTGGCATCCACAGAACGCATTTGCACTCATCAGATGTTAAAATCCTTCGCCTGGGAGTCTTTGTCGTGTGAAGTAATGGGGGTCACGCGGTACACGGCCCGCTCGTGGTGCTCATAATTTTAAATTACAGAATTACAAACCATTACAAGCCCCGATCTTACTTTTTTTCCCATTTGCGCGACAGTTTCAGCTGAAAGGCAGATCAGAAACAGAAACACTGACGTCACAGTGGATGTCTGACATATGCTGAAGGTGACACAGAGTGGGTGGCGCTGGCATGATAGAACTCATTACTTAGACATTTTAAAGACAAAAATACACTGTGACGAATCAGGTAAAGATCTCTGAGGCGGCAGTAATGACTCCAAAGGGAGGCAGCAACTATTTGTAGCCTTTTTTTTAAAGGAAAGAAAGAAAAAAGGATAAAAAAGTATCAAATGAAAACAGTCTCAAAGTCTTTGTGTCTTAAAAGACTTTGACATTTAGAGGACTCGGCCCTAATGGGTTTTGTTCTAAAGATCTGCTTCCTATTGAACTTCTGAAGGCTTTAGACGTGAGCTTGGAAACAAAGTTTGATGGCTTTGATTCTCATTCTCACTTTCATTTCTCGTTAGCAAATGATTCATAAGGAAATTAGACAACTTAATTATAGAGTGAACAAATATCACTCAATTTCTGCTGGTTTCACTGGTTTCTGTGTACCCAACAAAAATGTAATTTGATAAAAATGTACGTCAATGCAAGTGTCGTTTTGTTTATTTGTTTGAATTTCGTTTCTACTCGTGGATTAAGACTTTTTCTATCGAAACAGAAATAGAAATTGTGTTCATTGTTGTGTAGTGAGGTGTGGGCCACCCAGGTTATATGAGATGTGTACTAGAGCACACGGCAGAGAGGAAAACATTAGTCATTTGATAAATGAGGCTATTTGAATATTTAGTACCAGGCTCTGTCTGTGCTCTCTGCTTTCCCGTGGCAGATAATTTTGGCAGTTAAACATTGATTTCCCTTACACAGCAGAAGCGAGGGTTCAGATCATTACCCTCCCTTCATAAACCTTCTTGTGCCTGTGTTTATTAGTGACAGGGAGGAGCAGTGCGCTTACAGGCATGCATGGTCATCACTTCCCCCAATGTCCTTAAAGTGGCAAAACAGTCTTTTTAGCTCTGAGACTGTGCTGTTTTTTATTGTCCCCGCCTTTAAAATAGAGCTTATAATCTATTAAACTGAATCTGTTATGCCAGGTTATCTGTTATGCCAAATTTGGACAGAAATTGAGTCACATGTTGATGACAATGAGTAAAGACATTGAGAATATGCAAGTTGAAGGTTGACTGATTGCGCAGGGATGCGTTCGAGGTTTCAGTATCTTTGTCAAATCTTAGTTTGACTATTGTTGCTAAAGGAAGAGAAAGCACCCCAGGGTATGTAGCCTCTTTGCAACAAAATTTCCAAAAGGCTTAGAGACACATTTAGTAAGGAAATAAGAACAGCTGTAACAGCTGGATAGAGAGGAAAAAAAGGATCAAAGTTAAATGAGAAACAGTCCGGTTACTAATGAAAATGATGTCAGCTGTAGGCACATGCAGATATCTCCCACAGATATGGCTTTTAGTCCCCAGATTGCTCCTGTTTCCTCTTGCTTCTGATATCATTAAATCTTGCAAGAATGACCAGGTTATAACTGCACACAGGCACAAAACACATGGTTAACACAAGAGGCCTGAGGACATTCAGATATAATGAGTTCTGATGATTGCAGATAGATGCACTAGGCCTGAAACATCAGATCCACTTAAAAACCTTTTGTCCACTTTATACCAACATTTCTGTGGTGAAGCTCATATCCAGATTGTATCTGCATCTGCACAGATAGGTCTGCCTTCAGTAAATGTCTCCAGTGTCAGCACTGAAATGTGATTGTGAGCAATCCAACTGAAACAATCGCTCGTATCATCGCCGGCTGAACCGCGCCACCTCTACCCGGCGTGTGCATGCTCTCAAAGGCAATTGTGGTCTTTTGTGAAACTGGATTTTATGGAAAACATCTTTATTTTTCCAAAGCGAAGGATTTTGTGGAGTCACACTTTTGCATGTTTACTCGTTTTCAATTTGTCAGCAGTTTAGCCAGTTCGCTCACAGGTGTATCGACACGTGCACTTTCATTTCAAACTATAATCTGATTAGATGGGGAATGCATTAATGGCGGGTCTAAGCGACAATATGAAACTTAGGAGCTCCGTACAAACACTTTGATTTGCGACTTTAATTTCGGTGCATCGAGTGGTCTTGACCTCGTGCCTTTCGTTAATTTTGTTGTAGCAGGCTCTGCCCAGCTGCACTGTCACCCCATCTCTGAGCTGTATTGAAAGTATACCGCGAAAGAGAAAGGAAAAATACAGATTTAATCTTTTCTTATCTAACCTGGGTTCAGACCGGTGGCAAGAGAGCCAATTGTGAATTAAATAGGAGCTGCCACTCATGCATTCTTAAAATATTCAGTAGCTCAAATCACTTTGTTTCCTTTTATTTATTTATTTCAGTTTTCACTTGCACTAATTGTGAGATCAATGAACTTTTTAGAGAACACTGTGTCTTTTTCATTACTCCTAGGTGATGACAGCACATGGATTAAGACAGCTTTCGGGAACTGTAAGCAGCTGTTTATGTCACCGAACATGAAATGTTTATGTAGTGTCTTATTTCCTCGAGCTCCTTGTTCACACTGCACACAAAGTACGGTACAGTCAAATTTTAAAGTCATCTGCTTTCTCCTGTTCTTTTTTGTTTTGTTTTCTTTTCCTTTTTAAGGACGAAATGAAGGAAAGAGCCCTAAAAGGAGAAAAAGGAGATGAGGTGAGATTTTCTGTCATTATTAAGACAATTTAACAACAGGAAACTAAGCATTAGGTCTCAGACATTGCCTCCAACACCACAGTGTGAAAAACACCAATTTCTTACGTAGCGTCAACAAAAGCGGGACTGACATTTGATTTTTGAAAGAACAATGGGACTTCACCTACTGTGCAGTTTCTGAGTTGAATTTCATCCTTGCGCTTTGTAAAGAAGCACAAGGTGAGCCGCTGAATAAATTGGCATGCAATTATTGTTTGGACCTCAAAACAACAGACGCATCTACTGGAAGCAAGCAGATTACAAAAGGCCACTGACGCAGCTATTGGCCAAAACATCAAAAGACAGTCAGCTGAATGAAAAGAGAAAAAAAACAAATCACAAGCAGAGATGCAGAATCAGACTGTCTTTGTCAGTGCATCAAGTTTTAGAAAATCTATAATAAAGTGTCAAGTCTCTGCCTTAATTAAAGTATATTTATGTCAATGCTGAAAGAATCACATGTGAAATATTTGAAATGGAAGGGTTCAAAAGTAAGTGGACACGCCCAGAAGAGCGGAAGAGTGGAGCTGCCTGTCAGATTGAGGCATAAAGAGGTCATCATTCACATGAAGGAGATCCAGAGTCAGAGAGGCGTCAGAGGTTGTTTGCCGTGAAGCAGCACAAAGTGGGAAAATAACTGGTACACAAATATCGTTGATGGCTGGGAAAAATATTTTTGTGGTGTGTAAAAAAAAAAAAAAAAAAAAAGCCCATTTGTAACTGCACGGCAAGTGAGAAATGTTTTCTGTGTGTCAGCATACATGTGTCCCTGTCAGTGATTAAGACAGCATGACCTCAGAGGATTCAAAACAGGATGCAAAACCATGGTAACCCTGCAAATAGGAGAGAAAAGCGTGCAATTTACAAAAAAAAAAAACAGACCAAAAAAAGAACAATAGGAAGCTACGAGTGCTGTGGAACAATTTTCTGCAATGACACAAAATGACACAAAATTAACCTCAATCAAATGTTACAAAGAGGAGAATGTAGTGGGGAGAAAAAAGGAATAGCTCAAAAACCAAAGGTCATGTGACCTCATGTGTAAAGCATTGTAGCAGTTCTGAAGTGACAGTGCGTACAGGAGCATTATGTGTGGTAATATTCAGAAAAAACATCCTAAACATAAAGTTAGAGAGAGCTTTTCAGGGTGAAGAGTGGGACTATCCTCAAGTGACTGAGTCAAATACTCTAATCTAAGTGTGATTGAGGATGCAATCTGCTTGCTGAAGAACAGACTGGATAGCAGACTATCAGCAGAGAGACCACTCAAAGAGGAAAGTGGAAGTATAGGGAAGGCCTGGAGACTGCAGCCGGTCACTGAGTATATCAGCCCCCTACTAATCAACCCGTAAACACTGAGCACCGTGTTTGTGTCATAACAGCGACACATCATAGTCGGAGTCAAATTAAAGCTGAGAATTGCCACATTAATCATATTTCGGTGTTTCTTTGTTGAAAAAGCCAGAAGAACAGTGCAAACATTTTAAAAAGAATGTAGTGTGGTATGAAGCCAAGAGAAAAATTTCACACACTCATTTTTTTTCTCAACAGCTGCTGATTTTATTATATTCACATTCTCAGTGCAAGAAAAAAGCTAACTTGGCAAAGGAAATATTCTGTGTTTTAACCTTCACATCATATGCTAACTTCACGAAAGTCCTTGAAGACTTTTTTTTTAAACCTTAACCACAGTCAGCCAGAGAAATGGCTTGGATCTTTATACACATCTTGAGAACGGATGTTTTTCTGTTTCCTTTACTTTCTGCAGGGGGAGAGAGGCGCTCAAGGACCGCAAGGCTTCAAGGTGACTTATCAAAGACTTAACCTTTGCACTAAAACTTGAGTATCTACTGCCAAGAAAATAAGGCTACAAAATTCCTTCCTGTCCAACGTAGTACTCTCTGTAACTCTCCACACAAGCTCCACAGTGTTTGTACACCAGTAGTCGCAGCAGGGTATTACTGATTTCTCTGTCGGATTCTATTTTTTTTAGAAGGGATCCTTTCTTCGGTGTATATTTGGTAGGTTGGCAGTAACCCTACGAAGTCCAGTGATGTTATTGAGCTGTTACCGGAGGGTACCGTGCTGCACAAAGTTTCTTTCTGTTGTTTAGGTTTCACCAAATACTCCAAAACATTCATGGAGCACACAAAAGTTCTGCTAAACACTGAACTCAGAAAGAAATCAAATCTATGTAGTTTTTCTCTCAGCGCTGTATGACAAAGCACAGAGGTCAAGATGTTTTTCCTGCAGTTTCCTGCCTCCTGTGTGCGTCTTATTCACCCTTTTTGGTGATTTAACAGGGAAACATGGGGCCGCCAGGACTAAAGGGAGATCAAGGACCAGAGGTGAGGCTGTGCCATTTAGAGTAGGTCAAACTTTGAAGTCTAAAAATGTGCTAAATACAAGGTAAAATGATACACGTATAGGCATGAAAGGCCATTATAGCTTTGACCGAGGAGCAGAATAACAAGAGCTGCTGAGGTTTTGGTCATTGATGGAAGGAAAATAAAGTAAAATGCACTGAAATTCAGAGTTCAGTCCAAATTAAATAACTCTAAATCTGCAGTTTTGGTGTTTCTAAGCCTGTTTTGTAAATGTAGTCTTTTGAATAATGCTCATGATGATATCAAGTGTTAATTAAGAAGACTCTGTCTCAGTGCTACTGTAAAAGATGTACTGTGAGATAAAAGCCAAGATACAGTAAAAATTCAGTTTCCATGGTAACATATGAATCATTTAGATCATCCTCACATATAAAAACAATACAGTTCAAAATGGAAGTGAATATGAGAAGCTTTTACAGAATAACAGCATCGCTTTAACTTGAAATACCGCATGCATGCAAATATACTGCTGCTCAGGCAACGTTTCATGAAATTCTTTGGAAAGTCAGTGTTTGCATTGTAGCTGGGCTGGGCAAGAACACCCAAAGCCCAGAAATCATATCTATAACCAAACAAAGAGAATCGAATATCCATAGTGTTGGTTTTCCTTTGTGTTTTTCCAGGGGAAGCAAGGCCCTCCTGGATCCACTGGAGCCCCAGGACTCCCGGGCAAGCCAGTAAGTGTTCTGGCATCATAAACACCAGCACTTCATGTCAAGTCTTCCTTTTTCTCATCGCCTTATCTGTCACCTTGCCGTATCGTCCTCTTTCTTAACGCCGCCAGCCAAATAGAGAGATAAATAGATAAACCTCAGCAGGCAGAGATAGAGAAGAAGTAGGGGAGAAAAGTCCAGAATTTTTACACAGACGATCAGTAATCAAATTTAAGAATTAATTAGTGGAAAGAGGCAAATCTAAGCGCTTTATGCCGGGAACGGAGGCAGAGGCCCAATCTGTTCTCCACACCTGCTTCGGTAATGAGCATCTGTCTTTATTCAAAAGCAGGGAGGGAAAAGAGGCATTTCATAAATCCTGGCTAAGGGAAATTATGTTGGAACACAGCAGCCTGCTGAAGCAGTGAGGAGGAGGAGATAAATGTGTGTGAGAAGATGAAGGCCTGGTGATAGATGTGTCTCTTTTCACCACTATTTACAGGGCTCACCAGGGGAGCCAGGGGTACCTGGGAACGATGGACTGAAAGGAGAAAAGGTAGGTAAACTTCAAATCAAGTCCTCACCTGAAAGCAAAGAAAAATGAAGCTATGATGTTTTATTACAGGTTCAACATGCCAGACAACTTGCAAAGATGCCTTTTAGATTACTTGCCCTTCGTCCAATCCTCAGTCATTGTGTAACTTTGTGTTCCTGTCTCCGGTGCCTCTCACTCCTCTGTTTTTGCACACAAATGTTTTTTTCTTCTTCTTGCAGTTATATTCCAAACACTTTGCTGAAAGTGGCAAACTAGAAAAGTGGAAAAGTGTGCAGCTGACATGCATATTTGATGGGGTTTGTTACTTGTCAGAAAGAATGAAGATGCACTCAATTCTCCCCACCCACCAGAGTCACTCTGTTATTCTCCAGAGCAGAGAAATAGACCTAGAGTGCTTAAGCCTCCTATATTCATTCACATAAAATGCTTAAGCCTTGTTTTTTCCATTGTATAATCCTCCTTTGTCAAATTTGCTATACTGACTCCAATCTAAGAGGCACTTCATTCGTGTGGCGCTCTATGAATAAATAGGAGAAAAAAATAAGCAGCGTCTGTGGCTTAAATATGAGGCTGGGGGTAGAAGGCAGTTAGCGTAGCATAGAGTAAAAAATGTTAGCAGATGCAGCAATTAACAATGTTTATACATACATATATATGTATATTCTTATTAGGAACTTTAAAGGTAACTAGTAAATATAGTATATTGTCAGCTTAATCAATCAAGCAATCATGACTTTTTTAAAATGGGACTTTACTGTGGAAGACTGTCTCTTGAGCAGTAATAGCTGCTAATATTATTGACAAAACAATAAAATGCTACAATTCTTTCATTTATTTTTCAAGCAGTATTTTCCAAAAACAAGCAAAAAAGGAAAAGAACAGCTATATGAATGCTAAGCATGGTGGCAGTCTTTACCCAACAATGCTGACATGCTCATTTGTAGCAGCTAGTCATTACCACCATGCTAAAAATTGATAAGTATCAATAAAGCACTGTTGAGGTTGATAGCAAAGGCATAGCAAAGAACAGATGAGGAACAAAGTAACTCACTCAGTTAAGGTCAAACTTCCTGTTTCAACAATAAGACAGAGCCCAGGAAAAAAATGGCATCTGTGGGAGAGATCCAGGGAGAAAACTGCTGACCAAAAAGAAATAAACATCTTGATGATCCCTAAAATTTAAGAGGAAAATCATTCTCTGAAATTTTTCAAAGCTTTCAGTCCCTTTGCATCTGCCATAAAATAAACATGCCATTTCATAAAAAGATCACCATAGCAACAGTCAAACATGGTTGTGGAAGTGATTTAACAAGGGGAGCAGTTGTTTTTTTCACATAGGGTCAGGTGGGTTTGGATAGGGTTTTTTTTGATGATTTAAAACATGTGAGTGTGACAAATATGCAAAACAAAAGGTTCTCCCACTAACATGATGCGCTGGTGTTGACATCGTTCACATGTGCATCCTTGCATCTTCTCACCCTTTTTTTCACCTCACTGTGTCTAACTAACACTGCACTTTCTTTGGCTTGTTAAGAAGACAGGGCTGGTTTAATGTTTTTTTATGGAGAAATTTCTAAATAGCATCTGTCTTTCTGTCTGTAGGGGGACTCTGGTGGAATGATCGGCCCACCAGGACCTCCAGGTCCTAAGGGTGAGCCTGGCGAACCTGTGGGTGGATATATGGTGGGTATTATATCAAATGTAGACAGTAACCTCACCTTGTTGGGTTCAGCTCTGAAGACACAGGATACAGCATTAAAAACTATTAATGCAGTCCAATAAAACAGCAGATGGAAACACAGGAGACTTTCAGAAATGCAGATCACCTGCAAACAGCTAGAGTAGCAGCAGGCAAGTTAAAGAAACTAGGTCCTCCAGCAGCGCAGATGCAATGATGTTATGAAGTAGCAATGTCATTAGATAGTCCACCATCACATATCCCCATCCTGGATAATCACCTATCCTTGTAATTGGAGCACATAGCTGTTCAGTTTCTTTTATAGACATGGCTCTGCATATAGAAATGTTCATTATAGCTTTCCCAAAGAGGCTGTGCATGTGCAGCCACAGCCTCAATCCCGGTTGATGGCACTCGCACTTCTCAATCACCTGTGGACTTCTGCAGCTTTAAACAGTCGTGTTTGTTTGTGTGTGGAAACACCAATCTGAACATTAAGCCCAACAGCAGACCTACTGATCAAGCAAGCCATGGGTACCGTGAGCAGAGTAATAAAGGAAAGATTGTGTTCAGGCCGACGTATTTAAACCTCTTAACATTCTCCTGCACTGGGAAAATTGGAAAGGGATTGAAAAACACGGCTGTGGGTGTCAAGATGGGGTGTTTACCACGTGAAAATGACCTCTCACAGTGTTGTATGCAACAGGTGAAAAAGCTAAACTAAGAAAAATGGCTTTCATTTAAAGCAGACATATTTCTGTCTTTTGAAAATACCATTAGTGTGCGGAGATGTAGGAAGAAATGTCCTTAGCATTTATGGACGTTATCATATAAGACAAAGGTAAGGGAAAAGGAAATAAACAAAACATATCTTTAATGAGTTAGCCTGCTCAAGCAGCTAAGGACAAAGCCACTTTTATTCATGCGGGGTCGCCACAGCAGGTAGCGCCGCACATTTGATTTGGCAGATTTTTGTATTCAGTGCCCTTCCTGACACAACCCCAAAGGAATCTGTTTCTCCTTCCACGATCGTTTCCTTGTTAGGCAAATGTATAAACCACTGAACTAAGCTGTCACACACTTTGTTGAGCTTGCCTTCAACTGAATAATAACCAGCTAAGTCTTTGTACTTTAAACATGCTGTTTATATAAATTTCTATAAATTTATGATCTACTCTCACATACCGAGGGAGAAGTTCTGTTTCTGTAGAGTGGAAGTGCCCCACTAATGTCATCAGATCTCTTTGGTTTCAAAAGTTCTGTACTTCCCAAACTTTAGTGTTTTACGTTTGACTGAACTGGTCCATTTCTCCCCAAAACTGTAAGAACTGCTGTGTTGGCTCAAACCCAGCTTCTGCCCAGCTAATTTACAATGTAGGACTTGCACCAGAAATACATGCTGACCACAGAAATCAATGTCTCATCTGGATGGTACAGTAAATAATGCCCGCACCTCGATTCCAATTAAGGTTTTTTGTTTTCTCCCCCACCCCCCACCCTCTCTGTGGTACGGCATTATCACCTTGCATCTGTACAGTGAAACTAATCAAATTGTTGTAAGCAGTATTGAACATGTGCTCATAAGGCAACACTGTAATGTGTGTAGCTCATACTGATTCAAGACTCCTGTTTGAATTAAAGCACTAGGGCTGCTTCTCGGGCCTTACCTCAGTTCTCAAAGAGAATTGCTGATCAGTGTGCAGTGAATTTCTATTCTAAAGTCTTCTTTGTTTTTTTGTTTTGTTTTTGTTTTTACAGGGGGACGGGTTGCCTTTAACTAGAGGGTCTCGTGGACCTAAGGTAGGTCCTCCAACATCACCAAATAAGCAATAAAAAGTGAAAAAGAAACAATTCAGCTAAATAAATTTAATTGTACTACAAAAAAGAAGAAGTTGTAACAAATAGCTTACCTGGCACGAATTCCAGGATAGCATGAGCTTGAAAATGTGTCACGGGAATGAAAACGTCCACACTTTGCTTTGTTCTACAGAACCTGACACCGACTACATGTGTCATGTTCTGTAATGATGTAACATTATGTAATCCTAGGCTGAGACCTTAGGGCTCTGTGTGGCTATCTGAACACTTTGTTCAGATCTATTGGTGCAATATTCCTCTGTGGGAAAAAGTAAGTGCAGCCTTGGCTTTACGCGGTAGCGCTGCTCCATTTAACTTCTTATAGTGTGTTTTGCATCATTGTCCTCCTGGTCGTACTGTGCCTCACTCAAATTCTTGACCACCTTTCCATGTAAAGTTTCCTCATTTGCAAAATGTTGCTCTTGCATGCAGTGCCCACGTTAAATCCCCTCCATAAGCATTCCAGTGAGATTCTGATAGGATCTTGTGTGTAGTTTTTATTTGGCCAGACCCTTCTTTAACCTTTAATTTTCTTCTTTTTGAGCCATTCTTTGCTAAATTTACCCGTATGCTTGAGGTTATTATCCTGTTGAAAGGTAGCTTTTTGAACACATTGCCTTCAAGGACACTGCTTTACAGCTTCTCCTTAAAACTGGCCTCTGGTCTATTGCGTTTAAACCATTCTCTCTGATTTCCTTGAGCGCATTATTCCAACAAACCTACCTTGAAGTTTATTATCAAACTAATTTTGCTTTGATGGTCTTTTTTGGATTTCACTTAAACATTACACAATAAAGTTTTGAGGTTCTTGGAGACTTTTTTTTACTGCTCTACATCATCTTCCATGTTATTTACTTTTTTTAACATGAAGATATATCTCCTGAAGTCCATCTAATACCAGCTGGAAATCACTAATATGACTGATATCACTGAAATTGTCATAACATGCTTGGATATCAAAGAGATTTCATTCTTTTTTCTGATCACTTTGTACTATCAATATCAGTGGATTTGACATGGAAAAATAATTGCACAGTTGAGTATCTTATGTATCATACGTAGGCAAAATGATGGACATAATTAAAATCTGCATGATAACGGCCTTCACCGCGGTTATGTTTTCTTTCTTTACCCTTTAAGCAAAGAGGCACAAGATAACAGGAAATGGATTCTGGCAGTCTTTGAATACTTAATGAGCAATGCAGCAGCCCTTCCTTTAGCTGGATTCACCATCATTAAATCATCACTGACCACTCCCTTGTGTTTGTGTTAGGGTGAAAGAGGCATCCCGGGATTGCCCGGAGACCACGGTGAAAAGGGCGAACCTGGGGAGAGCATTACAGGGCCACCTGTGAGTATGATGTCGTATTGATTGGTCAGTGAGCACCAAACCATTTATTATTTAGTGGCACCCTTGAAACATTTCAGATTCCTGCTTTTGTCTTAGGCGTGGAAAGAATGGGCTACTCTCTGAATACTGGAGATGTGTTTTTATTAGAAACATCGGTCATTACTTGCTCTCTCGCCTCATCATGCACGCTCTGGGGTGCTAGTTTGAAACTCAGATTTGACAGTGAGTGAGTCTGTGTTCATTTTTGAAACACAGGGTTGTAGACAGAGAATCAATAGATCAAAAGGTGTCTAACACAATTCCTTTATTGGATCCTGGGTGCTAGAGGGCAGGTGGTGTTAACAAGATGTGTGATGTGTTTTTAGGGCCCCATGGGACCCACCGGGGAGCCAGGAATTGAGGTGTGTGCGATAAATTTTCTGTATCCACAACACAAACAAGATGTTCAAGTCGATTTTTAAAAATGTTCGTCCAATTAGCCATGGATCTCTTCTTGGCAATTTTGTTACAGCACTATTAACAGTAAGTGTGGGTGACTGTATAGGGCAACACTGCTAGCCTCTATCTTGGTATTTTTCAGGGCTCTCGTGGACCCCCGGGTCCATTTGGCCCCCCAGGAGCTCCAGGAAGAGAGGTGAGTTAGGGCAGCCTGTCCTTCCACTGTTTTCCACTCCCTTGCACGTTTACAGATAAAAGATGGCCAGAAGCATGGAGAAATGTCAGCTACCAACTGTGGATGAACAAGTACAATGTATCACAGCTCCTGGACACAAATCCCCACCAACTGAGAAGAGTGTGAAAGCTGAAAGTTATAGCCTTGCCTGTGTGCTTCATATCGTAACCAGAAGTGCTGTTAACTCCTTGTTCTGTCTCAATTAAAGGGCTCCCCTGGTAGGCCAGGTCCACCGGGGCCTGCTGGACCTCCAGGTGAACCAGTAAGTAAGAAAATCTCTGTTTTGCTTACAGCGGTTCAGCATCACTGATCAGCCATGAGACCTACTGAGATCACCTTAAAGTCAAACTCAGTATTCAGACTGTAGCTGCAGTTTTGGGATAATAAGTAGCTGTAGTTCTAGTGTTCAGCAACCGACACCACATTCAGGAAAATGTTCCAGTTTACAACAAATTGGCGGCCCCCTGTTGTTAGAGCATATTTTTATTCCTTTCTTGTGTCTTTGTGAGTTTCAAATGAGGAGCATTTACTAAAGTGCTAATAGCTGTAGTGTGAGTACCTCACCATTCCTACCGCTGCTGCATCAAAGCCTTGAAATTTTTGCATTTTAGCCCATTTATATTCATGCGTTGTAAAGACACATGAAAGCCATTTATACCATTTTATGTTTTTTTTTTTTTAAATACACGGGCTTCACATCAAAATGTTTTTTTTTTTTCTCAGCTTCAGAGAACAACAATATTTTGAAGATTTGGGATCATGTCTTCCAAAATAACAAAGTTATTAAACCGTTTCCTCAAGCAATCCAGATAAAACTGAGAATGAAACACTTAAAGCAAACTTTGTTAAATATGTTCAAGGAAAAAATCGCATTCCAGGCATGTAAGTCAGTCTTGTGTGCCTTGTGATGTTTTATTAAAAGAAGCAGTCGAGCAAAAATAAACAACTGCAGAAATCTCAAAAATAAAGAGAGATGAGATTTGAAATTAAGGTTTTTTTTGTTTTGTTTTTTTTGCTTCTTTTTTCCTAACAGACTGCCCTGCCGATTTTTGGAGACATGGGTGCTTTGCTTAAGGTATTTATATCTCCATAGTTGATGATAATTGCATTGTTTTCACAGAACAATTGCATGCAAAAGCGTGAGGGTTGGTATTTAAATTGAACAGCATTTGCCGGCTTGAAACAGTACTATCCCACTAATACATGGATGCAATCACTTGAGAGATATTGTGAGAAAGCCCTTGAGTGCCTTCATCAGGATGACTGGGAGAAGGAGATCCAGAAAATAAAAGAAAACAATTTCACGAGAAAGCCCGGATTACTCATTCACCAGAGGTGCACAGTGTGACAACATGTTTAGTAAAGCCTCTCAGTGTGACAATGAAATATTGAAATATCACACAAGTGCAATGCAAATAAAGTGAAAAACAAGATTATAAAGAGATTACTGTCTCAAAAGATAAGATCGGCTTCAGATATGCATTGTATACAGTTTTACAGAAGAATAATTGCTAAATAGCACTTCTCCATTCAAACAATGTGTCACCACTTGATCCAAAAGCCTCAAAACACTCACGCAAAATGACTTCTCTTCTGCCCTAGCTCCGTTTTAATTGTCTCTTCTCTACATTTTACATTACTTAAACCTTAACCCTCAATATGTAAATCTGAACGAATGTTAACTTTTGGGACATATTATATAAGTTTGTCCCAAAATCAGCAGACAGGCTATCACGGCTCGGGGCAGCGGCCGTGTGAAGAGTGGAAGGAGGACTCAAACGCAGCACTATTTATCCAATGATATTTAGGTTCTCACCTAAATGTCACAGTCAGTGAGTTTGACAAAGTTCACCACTCACCTCAGTGAGAGACACTCTTGGAGGCACTCTAGGTGGGTTCACATTATTTCTGCTCTGTGGACATTTTGAGAACACTTTATGTCAGTTGGGGTCTTGTCCTCCACCCAGGGGATGTGACATAATAAAGGGCGAAAATACAGTGTTCCAGCTCAGCCTGATGAAATCTTATCTGTGCTTCCACTTTTGCTTCCTGCCTTGCCTGCACTGGTAGAATGCCTGCAGTGTGTGCCAGACGAGAGTCCCAGGGCTGCCTGGACAGAAGGGAGAAAAAGGCTCCCCCGGAGTGCAAGGAGCAGAGGGCTTAGTGGGAGAAAAGGTACAAGTGACTCATTAGCATAGCAGACAATTTAGACAATTTACAAAGAAAATGTGACTTTGATTTGCATTGCACATCATGCTTTCAGTGCTCCTTCATGAATATTTTGAGTGCATGCTTGCGCTATTGAACACAAATCCATTATGGACTCCTTTTCCAAACAGGGAGATCCTGGGGTCAGAGGCCCGATGGGTAACCCGGGAAAAGAAGGTCCAAAGGTAGGCAAGAAGATGTCAAACGTAAACTTGTGAAATAACAAAAATGGATTTTATAAAGATATTACTATATGAATAACCCATTTTATCAGCATGACAAGAATGTGTAGAAGATATAGCCTTATTTTATGATATTGTTTGCTTAAATGTGCATTTAATCTGCTAGACAAAGATTTGCACTGAAAAAAAAGCTTTTCATGAATTTATTTTTGCATTATTCCTGAAAGCCTAAGTAGCTGTTCCACAACTCATATTATTCTGAACACACTTGGGTTTTCACTGCAGAAGTTGTTGCTATGGATACAGTCTTGTACCATGGTGAAATAGGCTAGGCAATTTCAAGTTGTGTGCTGGAAGATGCATTTTGAAATTTATGCCCATCAGACTTTAGTTTAAGGTTTGTTTTTTTTTCTTCCCTTTTTCCTTGTGAAAAACATTCACTTTTCCCTACTTTATTGCTTCTGCTTTCCTGCAGGGAGTAAAAGGAGAGAGAGGGTTCCCAGGCCCTATAGGCGATAAAGGTGATGAGGTGAGTGAAGAAAAAGTTGAATCTAAACAAATTAATCCAGTGGTTATCTAACCAGGTCAGAAGTCACCGTGACATTGAGAAAGAGGTTTTTCAAACGGATGTAAATATATTCTAATGTTGGCCTAATCTTAAAGTCTGTCTGCTCTCAGAGTCTGTTTTCAAAAGAAGCTATCAAAAGCTATCCGCAGAGCTGCATTTGCACTATGCCCTATCTCTTGCTCTCCAAGGAACTACTTTATGAAGAACAAAGCCTGCCCTGCGTGTTTGTGTGTGTTCATTTAAAAAAAGACAGTGTTGAAAGCAGCTGAGAAGTTTCCCATAGGTCAGCTTTCAGCACTGAACTGCCATGGCAGAAGAGTTTTACTAGCAGGCACACTTGCTACTAGATTATAACAGCTCAATAAAAGACATGTTTTGGTCAGATAGCAGGTTTATTTTTCTTTCAGTGATCAAAGAAATGCATGCAATGGCATCTCTAAAATATAGCAAACAATACACTATAGGGCCTAGTCGCCAAATAAATTAATAAAGTTGTCGCATGATGAAGTGCCCCACAGTAGAAAATGTGATGTTCTGCTGCTTCTGCATACTCAGATAAGCTCTAAAGGAAAGAAAATACAAGCATAAGCTCAGAAGTCATTACAGTGTATAGAAAAGCTTTTGAATTCATCCTTTAAAATGTAGCATAGATTTTAACAAAACAGATGTGACATCACAATGACCAATAATTTAATTTATCCACATTTTAAGAATATATGCTTGATGTGCTCGGAGCAGCACAGCTGACTTTCAGCATGGCCACATAACTCTCCATCAGCACTATAGTGTTCGTACAATATAGGATCCAAACAGAGAACTCCAAGGTAGACAAAATAATAAAAGGCATGCCTTTTATTAGGTTGACAGAAAAGTCCAATAACTACATCCAACTGGGAGTTAATAGAGATCCTAGAAAACCACAGGGAGCCAGGAACAACAAGGATACACAGGCTGAAGGAATGGCTCTATCTACACACACTGAGCACTGATAGGAAACTGGAGACTAGTGGGGAACAGGACACAGCTGAACATAATTAATACAGGTGAGACTAGTTAGGGCACAAACAGGAAGTAAAATTAGAATGAGAAACGACAGACAACAAGCCACAAAGAGCTTCCAGGTCAGGAAAATGAAGCCAGTGCAGAAGTGCCCAAAATCTACATTCTATGTGAAAGCCACCAGCTGTGGTTGAAAATAAGACTTTGTGAAGTCTATGGAGAAATGTTTTTCCGTCTTGACCTCAGGAAAGACTTTCCTCCTGAGTTCATGGGCTCACTCACTCATTCTGATTCATACTAAATAAAAAATTAAGTCTATTTTGTAAATCTCGGCCATGTATGTTTCAAATTGGAGACATTTTCTATACTATGTAACCACGTGTGCATTGGCTAGCAAAATAAATCACAAGTCATTAGCCAGTGAGTGTGCGGTTTCACAGTCAGACCCACCCCTTCTTGTCACATCTGTTTTTTTGCAACCAAGATGGTGATGGTAGAAACGTTCATCTGAAAGCTTCAAAGAGGAACTTCAGAAGCCAGTTTTCGTGCTCTCTGTGGCCACAGCTGTAACAAGGAGACACTGAAACAAGACGGATGAACAAAACATAAATAAGCTCATTCAGGGAATGCAGGAAGACAAAGACAGAAGGAGGAACAGATTGGGAAACGCTGAGAGAACTAAACAGACAATTAACAAACTGAAAGTAGCAACTGGAGTGAAATACAAATCAAAATTCAGAACTAGGCAGGAACCAGAACTCAGAGCTACAGACAGTTATTACCAGAAATCCATGAAGTAAGCACAGAAATCAGAGACTATTTCTGCACATGTGTAAACCACTACATTATGAAGCCACTAGTGATGCAGAAAAATATTAATGTAATAATTCTTTTGATGATAGTAAGAAGTAAATTTTAAAAAATAATAACTAATTTTGTCTCCTCTAGGGGCCTTCAGGAGCACCAGGGCTACCAGGTGTGCCTGGTCGAACAGGGGCCCCGGTAAGAAATCCGTCCTCCATGTGGTCTAAAATTATGCAAAATCTCTTTAATTGTTTCATACTATAAAATAAGTGTGCTATTCTGTTTGCAGGGACTCATGGGTCGACCAGGTCCAACGAGCCAGCCTGGACCCAAAGGAGATAAAGTAATGTTTTTACTATTTCTGTATTTTTCTGCATACCACAGGCAGAGTGCACGAATTTCTGGATTTTATATACAGTGTATTGTCAGTGGGAGCGCACATTAAATGACCTGCTGGTTACATGAGTGCTTTCAGCCACTGCTTTAAAACCTGCGGTAAATTGTTTTGACAGAGTATATTAATGAAATTGCACTGTCCTCTTGTTTCCATGTGTGGTATCATGAATCTTAAAGACAGATTCATAAAACAGAAAAACAAAAAAACTGCAGTTGATGAATACTTGAAAATATTAAATAATTTAAGATTTTCCCCAAATTTTAATATATGCATCAAAGTGCTAGAGAGCAGATAGACGTTTCATGAGATTCTTTTTTGTTTCCCAGGGTCGGCAAATGAGATTCACTTGATTACATTAACATGGGACTGTGGCTGATAAACATTTGCATTTTCACAGACATGTTTAAAAATTCCTCTGGCTTGTGTTTGGCAGGGAAATGAAGGACCTCCAGGTAGACCAGGGCCTCCAGGGCCTCCGGTAAGTTCCTGGTGCCTCAACAAGTGCTATCTGTTGATAATAAGTCTCAAAACCTACATTAGGGTAATAGATTACACATTATTTTGTTACTGGCACTTTATCCTTTTGGAAACACTCTTATGGTTAGCGAGTTAAATGCATGTCCTCAGCACTTATGTTTCCTCAGTCTAACAGTATTTATTGTATCAGGAAAAGCATAAATGACAAACAGGTACAAATACGATGAAATCGTCACGACCTGCACGCTGGCATTGAGTTATGTTTCTTTCCTTTAAAAGGAAAGTGAGTAAGCGCTTCCAAAGGCAAATCTATAATTCATCAGCTGTCCCCTTGAACCTGCCTTGCCCCCCTCCCCTCACACCCTGGCCTCATAAACTGCAGTCTGGGAGGACAAGAGATGGCTCAGTGGCCTGAAAAGGGCACGGGTATTCACTTGCTTCTAAATGAGAACCTTGACTCCTTCTACGTTTACAATAGCTGCCCTCTATCAATCTATCATGGGAAAAACATCATTATATGTTCTAATACTATACAAGAAGAGCAGATTACCTAGTTCTCATACCCAAATCTTTTTAATCAGTGTGCTCTTTTGTATTTCTGAGGCACTCGTCTTTTTGGAATTACGACTGGCTCAAGGATTATTAAGTCTACGCTTCTCTATGTTTTTTTTCTCCTCTTTTCACTTCTCACTCTTTCCCGCACTCTCTTCTTTTCTCTCTCTGTAATCACCAAATGAGCTATTGATCTCTCTTATGTAGCTTTTAAGGGCTTAGCAGTGTATAACTGCTTCAGACCTACTGTACAGTTTTCTGTAAGGACTCCCGGTGCCTAGAACTTACATTCAATGAAAAGAGCCTCTTAGAGAAGATGTCTGATTTACTCTGGGTTGTGTTGTAGGGCAACGGAATGGGCAGCCTGTACAAGCCACAGGTAAAGATTTTAAAAAACTTCAGATCATTGTCATTGTGATCTTCTGAATGCATGGTGCTGTGCAGAGCCTTAAGTCAAATTTGCTAGAAAAAGATTCTGTGCTTGTTGTTTTTGGCCCGTGTTATAAAATATAAAAAAATTCTTTGCAGAGCGGTGGAGCTATTTTAGGACCCCCTGGAGCTCCCGGTGCTCCGGTAAGTATAATCATTGTTGTGCCTGAAGCAAATCCTTTACACTGAATTGTGGAGTAACACTAGCAAACAGGCATGTGGATACTGTCTGAGCTGCAGAGCCTGGGAGAGCTGAATAACAAATAGCCTGACCAGCCCTCTGGTGTTATCTTGGCTTCTAAGGCTATTATATCACAGTCAATCATGCTCATTGAGATCTGGTGGTTGGTGAAGGCCAAGAGGCTTCCTGACTCTCAAACAGGTGCCTCTTATCCACCCCAGGACACACAACATCATTGAAATGCAAAATGGACTTAGAAGTTCGGCTGCTCTGCACAGTGCCAAGCCGAAGTGACCCGATTTGCTTATCGGGTTCCCCCTGCTCCTCCTTATCAGACAGTTTGTAATCTTGTCCAGTCCTGAGAGACATTCAGTCACAGGCCCTGCAGGGATCCATCCACCAAAACGAACACTTAAGGTGGTGACAAAAAGTAGACACTCTGCTATCCCCAGTGCACAATGGACATGAGCCATAGCTACATCTTAAGGATGCTTCTCCCGGTACTGCATCCATCACAGGCCAACAGCACCACAGGAGCAATCTAAATAAAGGAGCATCTTCATCAGTGTTAAGGAGGAAGAGCGGCTCAATTCATCAATAATTGCTTGTGCTTATTAATGTGGAAAATTGCTGGCTGGTGTTGTTTTAAGCCTTTTTGACTGGATTATATGATCCTGATCATTTTAATTGCGCTTGAGACAATATTACACTATTAGCGTGATTTACACACAGAAAATAAGAGAAAAGGCAAGTAATAATGACTAATATAAATTTAAATGACAATAACATACAGTAACCACATGCCATTAAAGATGATATTTACGATTTTTATGGAAGCAGTTGTCACTTTCACGGGGGTAATATGTCCGCTCTCCCTCTCTTTCTCTTTTTAAGGGTCCCAAAGGAGATGAAGGACCTGCAGTAAGTTGAAGCTTTTCATCGTGGGCTATATTTTTTGAGGCATTTGGCTGTTTTTGTGCTCCTCGCAAAAAGTCAGAGTTGCCAGTTGCTTGCTATAATTATTTCTATGGCTTTCTACTGGATAAAATAAGTCAATACAGCCTCAAGCCCGAGCACTTAACCACTTTCAGAAGAACTCCAACACACAGAAAAAAAAAATGATCTCGACTCCTACAAATATGAAACCTTTGTACCATATTGTCTTGCCAGTGGGAACCCACAAACCCTCACTGCACTTCAAATGCCCATCCCCCAAACTCTGACGCCTGAAAACAGTCCACACAGACATGGGAATCATCCATTTTTCTCGGGCCCAGTTGCATTTTTTTAAATTTTCTTTATTTTTTGTTTTGTTTCACAGTGATTTTTCACTGGCATGTTAATTTGACATTTTAATAAATTGCTCAAGCGTCCGCAATGCCTTGGTGGAATTGCCCCAATCCGTCTCACAGCTGATCCTCTGGCTGGCCCGCTCTTCCCGTAGCCTGAGTAACGTATTCGTGACAATCTACATGTGTGACAATTACCTGGACAATCCGTCTGTGTCAGTGCCGGTCGCCCCTCTATTCTGTGTAATGGCATTTCTCCATGGCAGCGCGAGCAAGATGAGGTGGATAGAGGCCATCACTTGCTTTACCACTGGGAATGGCTCTCTATTTTTAGTGAAGAAAGCAGGTGTGATTGTGATTGTCAAATGGCTTTCGTTTTTCTAATGAATATAAAGCCTTCAAGGTGTGACAGCATGTGTCCTAGGTCATTTGAAGTATTGTCCTCTCAATACCTGACCGAGATCATCAAGATGAGAGTGGGAAATGTGTAAAATCTTGGCCCCTGCAGAATTAAATTTATTCGCCTTCATCCATTTTTGATCTATATCTGCTCATTTATGCATGATGGTCGCTTTATAATGACACTTGTTACCTTCCAGTCGCTTATCGCCAGCCTCACTCTAGGACTGTGAGACAGAAATAACCTCATTCTTGGTTGGGAAATGGGGAAAGCGAGGAGGCTTGGGGGTTTTTTTTGTTTGTTTGTTTTTTTGTCTTAACATAACAGTTGGTGTATTTTTATCTCACAGGGGGAACCAGGGCCCATGGGATTACCTGGGCTTGAAGGGCTGCCGGGTGCTAAGGTAAACGTCAAGATACAAAGTTTTCACGATGACCGCCTGTTAAATTCTGAGAATTCCACATTTTTCTGAGCTGGAGCCAAAGTATTCATGTAATAATTAATAATTTGCACAATTACTTAATGAATTTTCCTTCATTAAAAAAAAAAAAGTCCTAGAGGCATCTTTTCATAACTTCCTGCCTTTTCTGTGCAGAAGTGTTTCCACTGATTGGCGGTGTGTGACTGTGTGTTTTGTGGAAGGTTGATGGGGGTGGAATATTTCAGTTTCTCTGACATCCAGAGTAATTTATCCTTTCAGGGCCTGCTGTCAAAGGTTTGACATATGCAAAGCATTTGCTGTTGAAATATGAAGATCTTAAGGAAGTCATTTATAATAAATATATGTGTGTGATTTTTCTGAGGAGATATTTATAGTTTTTTATTAAGTGTTTCAGATTTTTGCATTGCACTTGTCCAGACACATAGCAGCCCAGCAGCTTTCATTATACGGAGTTTCTGATACCACTATCTGTGTGTCTGCTTGATGTGACAGTGATTTATAGTATTCTTTATGTTATGTGTACATTATCTACCTAATATGTTGTGCTTCCAGGGGGATATGGGTTTGTCTGGTCCACCAGGGATGCTAGGTCCTCCAGTAAGTCCTCCATTTTTTAAAATTAATTTAGGACATACTTCTCTCTGATCAGTCATTTATGTTATTTAAGCCTCTGGCAACAAGTCAGTGATGTTTTTTTTAAAGTAGACAGAATAATAGCTCTCAATTCCTATAGCACCAAACTATTTCGATTAATAATGCTGCCTTACACCTGCAGTCTGTTTGTGCAGTGTTTTGTTGGGAAGGTTTCTTTTGTGCAGCTTTTGTATGCTGGTCTCTGTATTTTAAATGGAAGGTTACAGGGGTGCTGTAGATATCACACTATCGAGGACCTGTCAAACACGGTCTGTTCTTTTCCCATACTTGTGATTGACAGGGAAAGTCCGGCGCTCGTGGAGAGCCAGGGATCCCAGGAGAGCCGGTGAGCCTGAGCCTCTAACTGTCTTTGAGCTGTCAATCTGTGCGTCATTCCTTTGTCACTGCCGACTGACACATTGGCTGTCTCTGTTCTGTGACAGGGTGAGAGGGGTCCGCTGGGAGAGACAGGATTCCCTGGGCCCGAGGGACCCCAAGGTCTTCCTGTAAGGATGCTACACAAATTCTGTCGCTCTTCCCTTAATATTATCACTACTAGATGTTGACAAAGCACCTTCCAATAATGTCCACACTAGAAACAGCGCTATTAAAACATGGCCGCATAGTTGTTTTACCATTGTAGTGTGTGTCTGGAAGAAAAGCAACACGATTCAAGGACAATATGAATAAAATACATATGTTAGCTTCCGCTTGTCCTGTAGATGATTACATTGCTCCACATAATTACCATCAGAGATGGTTTCTGTAATTTTCCCTGTAAGCGCACAATGGAACAATGTTCGCACAGCAATCAGGATCATTATCCCTTGGTTGAGATATCTCATTAACTGTGGAGATTAATAGGAGTGCAACAGTGCTGATCCAATCGAAGGCGGGAGCTGATACAAAATGTCTTTGTTTGTGTTGCGCTTCTTGAGCAGGGGAGACCTGGAAAAGATGGAACTCCAGGATACCAGGTGAGTTGTGCGAACGCGTCGCAAATCCCCTTATAGAAAGTGCTTTACATCAGCCAAGCTACAGAAAGATGGCACAGCAGATTTTTATCCCCCCTCAAGCTACAGCGTGCTGACTGCATTAAAGCTATTTGCATATTTGAGATTTTAACGATTAAAAAAAAAAACCTAAATGGAATCCTGCAGATTTAAGGCTTTGTTGACTTTTAGTCTTTTCACCCTCATTATACAGTTAATGCTTTCAGGCAATGATAAAATGTTTGTAATAGAGGGCAGTAGATGCTTCAGATTAAATATGCATTTTTCTGCCTGATGAACCTGGCCAAAATGGAAATAAATATGCATAAAAGTCTACTTTTATGTACCTGATCAAATCTACACTGTTTACTACATAATCACACAGAATGGTCTCACAGTATGGGCTTGAATTGCCATTCACTGCACATTATACAATCTAATACCCAAACTCGATTGACTATGATTATTACAGCTTTTCTCTGATTTACAATTTTTTTTTCACCTTACACCTTAATGACAGCCCAAGTACTTTATTGTTTTTTTTCCTTCCATTTGTTCATAATCTCAGCATCACACAGAGCCTTTCTATAGATAGGCACGACTTTTTGGTGGGGCAACAGTGCCATCTAGCAGATGGTATAGTTGCCTTCTTTAGCAAAATTCCTTGCACACTGCTTTGAGGTTTAATGTAATGCTCAGGGAAGCACATTTCAGTGGGCAAGATGATAGATTTAAGCCTCCCATCAGGCAGCGGGGAATACAGAGTACTGCAGATTAAAGCAGGCAGGGGAGAACGGCATCACAAAGCGATGCCCGCTTCAAAAACCACATCATGCCAGATTGTCTTTTGCATGGCTCCTGTAATCCAGCAGGAAATTGATACAAAGATGCTCCCAAATGTATTTCTGTGAGCAGAGTAAAGGGAAGCAATGAGGAGTGACAGAGAGGGACTGGAAGACACAAGATGTTGTGACACGAAACCAGAGACAGGTATTTTCTCCCTGCTCCTCTGTACAGTAGAGGCAGCTGGTGGGAAGGCGTTCATCATACAAACCAGGAGTGATGCAGAGGATCCGTGACATTGCAGAAGGTGAAACACTATACGGGGAGGAATTATGCCTGAGCTGAGTAAGACGCAATCAGTGCAGCGTCAACTGAAAAGCGTGCATTCCTCAAAGTCAAATAATTCATAAGAATCCTCTGCAAACATCGCTTATAGTGGATTTAACAGAAATTCAAATGAACAAATTCCAAATGAACATAATAGAATGACTGAGTGTTGCTCGCGCCCTTACACAATCCCAAACATCAATGCTTTGTGTGCAGCTACTAAAAAGTTTCAGGGTCAGAATAATTTCCTTTTACTGTTTCACTGCCTTTTTTTTCTTCTTACTCCTCAACAAAGACCTCAACTATATAACTATATTTTTTCCTTTTTCCTTTCTAAGGGAGCTACAGGTAGACAAGGAGAACGAGGATCCAAAGGAGAGCGTGTAAGCATTCCTCTTTTCTTAAAAGGAAGCTATTTTTGTGACTCCAACTATAACACACAACAAAAAGATTTTGATGAATAGTAATGAATAGTAATGAAAGTCTTCACTTCAGCACAAATATGACTAATCCCCACAAGCACATAAGCGCTAGATAAAGGCATTTAACGCTCAGTGCAGTTTGCTATTGTGTTTGCAAAAGCTTGGTCACACTTCCACAGTAATCTGTTGCAAACGCCTTTAATAGAGGATGCAAAATGAGGTTTTAGCTTTATGTTTGGCAGCAGAACCCCAGGACCAGTAACTAACTGGACACATTAGGAGAAATGGGTCATTGTGCACAGTATGTAAAGTTACAGCGGGACCTGAAGATTATAGTGACACTGATGCAGCTTTTTCTAGCCAGGAGTGGTAGCTGTAGCACATTCACATGTTTGGTGCCTCAACATCATACACAGGTGAGATATATCTGAGCTGCTACTTTTTTTTTAATGCTACAGGGTGATCCAGGAATTCCTGGAGAAAGAGGCGTTCAGGGCGAGAGGGGTCGCCCAGGAGAGCCCGGCCAAATTGGACCCATCGGTACCCAGGGGCAAAAAGGTGATCCCGGCCCTCCAGGACTCCTGGGGAGTGAAAGCCTCCTGGTGAGTTGAAAATTTTCACCGTAAACAAAGACAACCCTCCCAGATAATTAAAAAGCTTTACCGGGCAACTCGTTCCTTTGAGTTACCACCTCAGTTCTCATACACTGGGGGGGAAATGGTGTAGCTACAGCTTTCTGCATGAAACATCAAACAAGGCAGTGCAACGGGAACTTGCTGTTCTCTTTCTGCTCAGCGCTTCCCACTCCTGATCATCTAGGCGCAACAGAAGGTCAGAGAGGGAGTGAGACGGAAACCGAAAGAAAGACAGATATGTGGGCGTGCCTGGAGCTCTGCAGAGCAGCGAAAACACCTCCATCTGTCACAGACATTTTACACTTACTATATGCAGCCGCAACCGTTATATAACACTCACAGGGATGAAAAACTGTTCTGAATGCAAAGATTTGAGGTCCAGGGATACTATTGTTTGGCTTCCTAACTGGTACGGCACAAAAAAGCACCAACAATCCAGCTGAGAAAGGTTCACACAGCGTGTGCTGTGCGCTGTGCGTACGTGCTCTATGCATGTATATTATTTCTTTATCCTTCCATACATATGGAGGCAAATAGAGCCAGTGTGACAAGTTGCACTTTCAGTCTAAATAGGCAGTGCATTACTTCAGAATTGGAAATAAAGTAACACCACTTTAAAGCTATAATACCAAATTTAATATTCGCCTGCTGAGTTTGGGTTCAGACGTTATATTAAACTGCAATGCAAGGTAGGCTTTCAAGTCAGGAGGAAGCTTTAAAAGCTGAATTTAAACTGAATGACTCTGCCCTGCTTTTTGTCGAGTTTGGTTTGAACAATCTGCGTAGAAGAAATGTTTTATTTAGTAAATGTTCCAGATAGAGATGGACCGATCCGATATTACGTATCGGTATCGGTCCGATACTGACCTAAATTACTGGATCGGATATCGGAGAAAAATAAAAAATGTAATCCGATCCATTAAATATCACGAAAGCACCTCACAAAACTTGCAACATGCCGTAACTCACCTCAGAACGTTAGCACGTCGGAGCAGTATGCATCACGTGATAGAGCGGCTGTGGCATGCGGGACCTGTGGGTGGTCTGGATAGCATTTGGAGCTTCGCTAGCAACCCCGCATTTCATCTCCGACAAAGTTATCCCGAGAGAAGTAAAGCAAGTGTGTAAGTCCATCTCTGAATGTTTGTAAAGCATTCCTGCGTTAAGCTTAACAAACTTCTTGCTGCTACTTCAATCATGAAACTGCTTAACGATCAGCTGATCGGCTTTTCTGTCGGGAGTACGTCTCTCTTGTTTGCTTTTGGCCCACTTTGCACCAGAAAGAGGAAACCAGCGGCTGAACAACAGCAGCACGTTTAAGCTTGATCAGCTGTTGTTAGAATTTATTTAATATTACTTTCTACTCGAGGATCTTTTTCTACGTAGCTGACGCTGGTAACTGTGCAGGGGCGGATCTAGCAAAGTTTAGCCAGGGGGGCCGATAGGGCATTAACAGGGAAAAGGGGGCACAAAGACATACTTTTCTTTCTTATTCTCATTTAAAATGTCTAGCTTTTAATAAATAATTATCTGACAGCCAAAGTTTTAATTTGATGCAAAATGAATAGAAGTCCATTACTGTATATAGTAACTATTAAGTCTAATCCTAGTAAGCTATAGTACTTTTTCCTTTGTGAAGGTACCATCTGTGCAGTCTGCAATTTTGTTGAAGAAAGATGTTGAATCTATTTAATATTTCTTGAAAAATAATTGATTTCTGTGCATTTTTTTTTTCCACACTGCATCAAATTAAGGTTGATTACGTCGATTAAGCATCATGAGGTGGAGCGTGAGGGGTGGTTCCCTATTTTTTATTTATTTATTTTTGTTGTTGCTGGGAGTTGGAACCCTATTAGTTAGGTTGCTTAATATTTATGCTAAGTACTCTTTAAAATACCAGAATAGGGAGGATGGTGTAGGTTTAAGTTTATTAGATTGATCAGTATTGCTGAACTATAAATATTTTTTTTGGATACAGGTATAACAGAATAGCTTTAGTGTAGTTGTTGTTTTAAACTTGAGTATGAACTTATACAAAATGCAGCAAGATATTTAAAAAACAGTTTTGTTGATTAAAAAACACTATATCGGATTCATATCGGTATCGGCAGATATCCAAATTTATGATATCGGTATCGGTATCGGACATAAAAAAGTGGTATCGTGCCATCTCTAGTTCCAGATATCCACTTAATTATCATTTTTACTTGTATCTTTTTATTTTTATTGTCCCTTAATTGCTTTAGTTTCTCTTGTTAAGTGTTAAAATAGTGCTTTATCGCTATTTCCGCTCACAGGATGACTCCAGCTTTACAGAGGAACTCCGGATGTTTATCCGAAATGAAGTATCGAGGATTTTTGAAGGTAAAAAAACAAAAAAACTGAGTTTATTTTAATTAGTTTGGAGTACTTTTATTTTTTGTGTTGTGTTACCTCTAAGCATTCTTCTCTTGCTTCACAGAGAAGCTTTCTAGCAACAGCGGGCTACAGAAGACACCTGCAGGCATCTTAGCGTCGCAGATCCAAGGACCTCCTGGACCTCCTGGAAAGGATGGATTACCGGGCTCACCAGGAGAGCGTGGACCTCCTGGTAGGATGGCAGGCGGAACGGCTGCACCTTAATGCCACTGCTGGAAAAATACTATAATTTAAATATGAATGAATGAATAGAAATAACACTTGTAAAACCTGATTGCTGTTAATGAAACATGATTAACTTTAATTTATTTAATGAAAAGAAATTATATATGTACTCCTATAATTACTTCAGCAAACACACCGTGTGGTTTACCGAACCATACATTTAGCCAATTATATTTTAGAGAGGAAAGCGTCACATTTTTGTGAGATGCACCCTGTTGGTTGGCATCTCGTGTTTTTGTGATGTTGATTTGAAATGTTGGAGACTGGCTGGATTAGAGTCGGGCTTACACTTGCACTTTGTGCGGATTCATGGGTATTTCTCTCTTGCATAGACCCATATATCAATGCAGACTGAGGGGCGGGGAGCAGAGGAAAGGCCGGGAGTGTGGTGCACAGCGGCTCTCTGGGAAATATGAAGACAAACGAAGAATTGGCTGTGAAAAAGAGAAAGTGTTATCAATGTGGACAGGAAAGAACCTCAGTATTGATACCTCACTCCAGGAAAGAAAGCCCCTAAAATGCAAAAGGAGCGTAGTCAGGAAAGAGGGTTGACATTCTTTTATCAAACTAATACAAATTTCTGACTGCTCATACAACACTAATGGTTTGCCGGTGCAGGCTTTGTACCTCAGACTTGCTTAGATTTGTACTGTGTCCGCAGCAGAACTATGGTATCGTGACTTTTAAAGAGGAGTGATTTGATTGTGTTGGTGCAGATCAAAAGCACCGCTGCATTGGCCGTTCTCTTTGAGCTTTGTTATCTACCTCACATTATTCAAGACCATTTACATTTTAACCCACTGCTATGATATAAAGGGCTGCTTTCATTCACGAATGTCTCCAAATTAGCCAGCTACTCAACTCTAAATATTTGTGCGTTAATGCCACTGGCGTTTACACATGTCTTGGACTTTATTTTGCTTGTTTTGTTTTTTTACGCTTCCAAAAAAAAGTGTTTTATAGGTGATCTTTAATGCAGCTTTGCAATAAATATTTATTGAAAGCAAAGAGGAAAGTTATTTCCCTTGATAATTCAGAAATTCAACAACTTCTTAATTTTTTTTTCTTTGTTGACTTGGGCCTTGAGAGTTTGGGGTAATATTTCCTCATTATTTCTCGTCATCCTCCGCTGGAGACTGTGCTCCTCTGGAATATCCAATTTGACTTCTTCTCCAATATGCCGAAATGAATTGTTTATGGAGAAAAATAACCCCTCTGTTGAGTTCACAGTTTTTTCTTTTCTTCCTTTCTTCTGTCTTTGGTGTGATTTCACATGGGTGAAAGTCTCAAGCTGTTAAGAGAACGCCCATAGGGGCTCATGCTGGAGAACACCATTTCTTTATTTCCTACTTTGTTGTAATTAAGTGCTCATTTGTGATTTATCGTTCACTTTTGGGATCTTCAGAAAGTTTCTCTTTGATGAAAGCCATTGTGCTCAAGTGCATATTTCATCAATTTTGCTTCTTTTTTTGTGTTCTTGTTTTAACATTTGTTTTGTATTTCAATGCATTCTGTGTAACATTTATACTGAGTGAAACAAACATGTCTGTAAACTCTGTTTGAAAGCTGCTCTGTTCTTCCTGTGAGATGGACATATCAGTAAATAGAAAGAAAGTTGTTTTTTTTTCTTTCTTTTTTGTAAGACACGGTACGATTAAGTAGATGTGTCTTTTAATATTGTATACAACAGCGTACAACAGGTGCAGGTTCAATGAAGCATGAAAAACCACTGTTTGCCAGTATTATATTTTGTTAACTTACTTTGTCCATTAGTGCCCCAAGACACAATTTGTTTTCAACTAAGTACGCAGTGTGGCATTTTTCGATTTATCAGACTGCACCAATCCACCGTGGCCCCCAAGCTTATTGCCCTGTGTGCTATTCAGAAATTTTTTATTTATTTTTTTTGCTCAAGGTACAGTGCACTTTTCTCCATGGAACGTCTCCTGCCTGAATGAATGCCCCGGGCTCTGTGAGTGTTGAAAGAAGTCTCATTATTGTGGCAATGTGTGGATAGCCCCCCTTTTTTTATTTCTTTGAGATTCAGTTTTGGAGCATTCATAAGCCTTTTTTCTGAGATTTTCTCTGACATGTAAGCGTTGGAGCGTTTCCCCTTTGGGCCAAGCAGTGAAATGCTTGATACTCCTGTCAATGTTTCTGATGCACTCCATGCAGCCACTGGTTGTGAGACTCCATTACTTTAAGTGCCTCGTGGGGAAATATTTTTTGCAGCCTCTCAAATTCTTACTTGGTATGCTGCTGTTTTGAACTGTAGACGTACTGGTTTTTGCATGCAGTGAAAAAGCCCTTGAATAATATGATTGTTTGCATACAGTTAAAAGCAACCGCCTGCCTGGTCTGACTTGAAGATGCGCGAATGCTTTGAATTCTCTTTTGACACACTGAGCATGCTCACAGTTTGTGTTCTTTCTTGGAGGTACTCAGGCAGCAGCCAGTCTCCAGCATAGGACAGAGTGAACATAATGAGCATCAGAGTAAAGCGTCTGTCATGAATAGCCACGATTGTTTGCGATCCTTTGACTTGGCCTACCTTTCCACTCTCTGAATGCCTTTAGTGACCCACGTGTCTGATCTCTGATTGTTAAAAGCCTCTTGTCTCTGTTTTGAAATCGTCAAAGATGTGATGTGTGCTGTTGTTAGAAAGCTGCACAAATCCACAATGCAGTTGTCTGTTTCCACTTCACCTACTAAGGGTGCATCTCTCAAAATAAGTGCATACTTGATACCTGACACTGCTGTCATCCTGATTATACATAATCGAGAAGCTGTGCAGTGTTATTAGGAGTCCGTTGACAAATAAAAAAGTTCCACAAGTGTGTCCTCATTTTGACACTTTGTCGTGCTTTGGCATTTGTACTAATCTTACTAACTGTAATTCAAACTGTGTAGAGATGGCACCACAACAGGACTGCTTTAAGTTTGTAGTATTTGTTTTCTCAGCCACAATGTTGTGTGTGTGTTTGTGTCCACAGGAATCAGGGGTCAGAAAGGAGAGCGAGGCCAGCTTGGACTGGGGTTACCAGGAGATCCAGGACCCACGGGGCCACCAGGTAAGAACACCTTATGAGTAGAGCCGTTTTAGTTTGAGTGTTTAATTTGATATGCTGTGCAAAATTCTTTATCCACCCCTCATTTGTTAGTATTTTGCTTCCAATGAGTCTTTCTGGTCATTTTTTTAAGTGTTCATGAGCAATAGTTTCCAGGCTTTCTAAATCCAGCAGGCATCTTGGCTTTTTTTTTTTTTTTTTTACATTGGAGACTTTATCTATATAATACCTTACACCATCACCAGCAGTTTTACAGCAACTCTGAAACAAAGAACAATGCGTAAAGTCAAAAGGGTCAATTAAAGTGCTGAACATGCAGAGAATTACCACCCATCTCTGCTGTTCTCCTCAGTTCTATGGAGCATTTTACTGTCTTTAAGCTCATTGTTTTAGTTTTATGGACTGCAGAGTTACTGTTTTTGTTCCCCCTCACCTCTATCAACATTGTTTCAAGCCACAGTCAGCAACTGGATTTAGCATAGCTCATCATATACTGATTGCCTCTTTTGACACAGTCCTGCGTTTTTAAAATGTTCAAATAAGAAAGTGTTTTAATTGAAAACTCTCACTAACCATCAGTCATATACTAATAAAATGGCAGAAACTATGCTATTTGCACCTATGTATAAGGGCACTTCTGAAAATTGCCCTCCTCGTGTTTTAATTATACAGCAGGTATTAAAATGATCAGGAAGAATAACCATTACATTGACCACCCCTCCTTTCGCCATTATTTATCAGGCTTTTTTAGCTGCCCCCAAGAAGGAAAGAAATGCGCCAGGGCTGAGTCAAGTCTCCAGCCTTTAATTCTATTTCAGCCTTCATTTGGTTTCTCAGCATGTTAGAGTCAACTTGGCTTCTAGATTGCATTATGTTCTCAAAAAACCCTGTGCTCCTGCGACATAAATAGGACCCCAATAGAGGATGAATTTGGCGGTGAAAGAAAATGACTTCCGCTCTATAAAATGAACTGCTTGGTGTTGTCGTGAACAAAAGGAGACAAACCAAGATGTCAGCATGTCCTTTGTCGTGCAAAATAACTAAAAAAAAACCCAAACCTCACCATATCTTGATGGAAGATGAGGAGTGGGGTTAACTTGCTGATTTTCAGCCTGTGACTGTAGGAGTGTATGTATGCACATAATGCATGTGCAGGGGAAAGATATCTTGGCTGTAGCTCCACTGGAGAGGACAAATCACAGCTTTTGAAAGACATCATCTCTGTAGGCACACAGTTATAAGAAGCACCTGCAGCTCAACTGGTTGGGGGTTAGAGTTAAGCTGTAGTCACGTCTCAGGAAGACCTTGAAAGTGCTTAAACTAAGTGCTATCAACGAGCTGGCCCACTCCTCTGGTTTTCCTGGTGGTATTCTTGACACTAGCCGTACATAGAGCAGGTTCCCCTCAGACTCAGACTGGGATATGTGAGTCACGTAAATGAAATTTGCACAGCTTTGATTTATCAGTTATAATATAATAAATACATAAAATAAAGGGTAAGAAATCTGTCTGGCAGGCTCCACAGGTCGATGAATCAAGGCACTTCTAATTAATCAGTATTTTCAAGTTGTTGGGTTTTTCTTTTTGAGAAGTGACCTCATACTGTAGTTGCTATCTTTGCCTCCACGTGTTCGTTCCCTGATGTGCTCTGATGGTAATTAGACCTGAAGGTGCTGCCGTTGGAGTGCATTAGTTCTGAATTGTGCCAAATTAGCAGGGTAAAGCTATCAGCTGTACAAAGCCACTTAAACTTGTTGTATTAACAAAGAGAATTAACAAACTGGAACATAAGGTACTTTAGATGATTAGGGTTTTTTTTCCTGTATCTTTCCACCGCCACGATACTGTGGATAGTTTGTCTGAGCACTTAAGCAGTAGATGGATGTGGCTCTGATGGAAAGGGCAAGTTGTGTTTTTGCAGGGAGGTAAAGGACAAGGCAGTACCTGCAATTCTCTTTGTACAAACTATAGTGGAGGCAAGGCTCCCTCGAGCTGTGAATGGGTTGACTGATGTAATGGACACTCCTGTGGCAGGACTGCAGTGGAGGGCTTGTTTTTGTTTTTGTCTCTTGTCTTTTTTTTTGCAGGCTTTCTGAGAAAGAAGGTGTTATTCTTGGTGTTGTTTTCGTATATGAACAATATACGAGAGACCATGAAGCAATGCAGACCGCTTTGACACTTCAGCAAGCTGTTGCTAAGTAACATGAGATACTAATGTCTCATCGGCCGCGATGACCTCACCATATCAGACAGCGAGGATGTGTTCTTCCTCTCTCCTCCATTCTCATTACAGAGAAACCGGAGAATTCATTAATTGTAAATGAGATGTCCTCAGTTCTGAATGATCCTCCAATGCAGCTATATAGTGATCTATTGATACTCACTGCAGTCCCACTTTGCATTACATCAGAGGAGCATTTCTCAATTAAATGAAAGTAAAGAAGAAGAAGAAGAACTGCGACTGTAATTACAGACTGATTTTTTTTTAATTGATTTTAAAACTAAACAAATTAAATGCAATTTCAAATGTTCTAAAATAAAAAGACCGTGTAGAAGCTGCACCTAATATTTGTTTTTTATTTTTAATTAGCCTTGCAATTAGTCTTTCACGCTTTGAGAAACTGGAAGCAGCAAACCTTAGAATGGCTGAGTCATTTTCTGATCAAATATTGACTAAATTAACTAAGCAGGAAGTTTTATCTCTTGTGCTTTGAAATGCTGATGAATAATTCTCAATAGGAATTGTCGTCTGCTTGACACTTGATTTCAAAGACACTGCTGGTTTAAAAAAAAAAAAAAGTATACATTAGTGAATATAAATGGAGCAGATCTGCTAACAAACCAAAGGTAAAAATCTGCCTGGTTCTTGTTTTAATTCTTCTAAACATGTGTACAAAGGTAACACTACCCTGGATACACTGGCTAACCTTTTTGCTTGTAATTTGCTTTTAAGTAAAATAAGAATACACAATTCCCCGATGCTTATTTCCAGTGGTGAGTTCAATTTAGGACTTGCAATACATTCACGATAATAAAGAAAAAGGTCCTGCTAGCCAGCCCGCTCGTTAGTCGAAGGAAATGGGGAAAATGCAACTTTAACAAGAAATGGCTTGAGAATAGTGATTTATCTTGGTGGTTAAAGCTGGCGGCTGGAAATACTTACAAAGCAGATTGCTCTGTGAATGGAAGGGGTTTCTTTGTCTTTGTTTTAACATTAATAAACCTATTTGTACATGTGTTTGTACAACGAATTTATCTTACCACACTGCTAATTTTGAACTCGTGTAGCTTTCTTTACTTGGAGATAGTATACTTTTAATACTCCGTGCAATTTCGAGGTCCGTGTGAGTGGTGAGAGCGGGACTTCCAGGCGATGATCTAAATGTAGCAGAAGCACTATAATGTTCACAGCTGGCTACCCTCCATTTGTGATTCTATACAGCTCGCCTGTATGGACAGTGAATGGCTGTGAGTGTTTGTGAGGGGAACATGTGCCTGCTTTATCACTAATTGAAAGCTCTTCTGAATGATGATAAAGTGCAGCCTGGTGCCGTAATTAATGCACTCTAATTCTCTGTGAAGGCCCACCTGGGATCTCTTCTCGTGGCCCACCTGGCTCTCCAGGGCCCCGTGGACCCCCCGGTACTTGCGACCCCAGCAACTGTCTTCTTCCATCTTTGTGAGCCCAGCAGAGGGGTTTGAGCTATTACGAAGACAGCCATCCGGCTCTGAGCTCAGTGCTGCAGCCACACAGCAGGGGAAGTCGGAGAGACTCACCGCTGACCTCTTTCTTTTTTTCACTTTACTAAAACACTCAGATGCTGTCTGGGTTTTGTTTTTCTGGGATTGCTGTTGGGTTTGTTTTGAATACAGCTGAAATCTCTTTGCAATGCAGTACTTTTAAGTTATTTTCCTTTTTTTAAATTTCATATCCTCTACTGTGACGTGATGCATTCCTTGTCAACTCTCATGTCTTTCACGACCATGAAATGACTCCTGTCTGAAAAAAAACACCATCTTAATTATGCATTTGCCTCTTTAATGGGCATGTCTATGCACTCTTCTGTTCGCACTCAGATAAGCTGTTGTGCCGACCGAAGGTACATCTCATGTTTCTGTGTTCTCGTGCGTGTTTGCACGAGTTTCTGTGCGTTTGAGGAACAGATTAGCTGAGCGAATGTACTTATTGTACGTGGAGGTGTGAGAAAATAGCAGATTTATGAAGCGCCTTATGTAACCAAAGTGCAGCCGACGTGTCTGATATAGAAATTATTTATTTTAAGCCGCATTCTGCAAGAATGTATTTTCAAAATGGTCACAATGAATGTAGGAAATGTAGCATGAATATTGAGTGACGTTGTTACTAGAAAGTGGATTTTCGGATTACCTGTAATCCCGATGGAGTCTCTGGTGACACGTTTGCGTCGTGTACAATGATCACTTTTAAAAGAAGCTGCCGTATAATTGTCGGTTAACGTGTCTTCCAGTTTTCTGCAAGTCACGAGTTGTTAACTGAGCGCTCGTCGTAAGACAAAACCAACAAACAGCTCAGTGACACTGTTTGTCTGGAGCTTCTTTTTTTAGCCTTTTACATCATTTTTCTCCACATGAAATGAATGTAATTTAAATGGCGTTTGTGTTCAGTGATTGTAGCGTGACCCTTCATTTAGCTTTACTGTGGAGTTAATCTGTAAATATTGTGTATTTTACATTTTTGTTTTTCCTTTTCATTTTTCTTGTGTAATGGGGTGCGTTAAGGGACCTGAAAACATCATTTTCATCCATTTTTTGTCATTGTAACAACACGTTAAGGTTCTCACCTGTCACACAGTGCTGCAAATTATTAACACATATTGTTTACAAGGTGTCGTGTATGACAATTCCTCTGGTTTTTATGTATATTTTTGATTTTCACAAACACAAAGGAGATCAGAATACTACACTACAGCTAACAGACGCATCAAACTTTTCATGTACTTGAACTTTCTCGTAATCGCACCGTGGTGTTTTTAACAGTTGGGTTTCAGGGAGCTTTGAGACTGGATTTATTTATGTGCTATGAATTTTCTGAAACCTTTGAAGCCTGTGCATTTTATCTAAACAGGCCGTGTAACTGTAGTGTAGATCTTGTGCAGAAACACACATTTTAAGAACTTAAGTACGCTAAAGATGACAAAGGAATTTTTTTTAAAATCCAGCATTTACACATTGGATTTTAGTTTATTCACTTCTTTAAAAAGTTTTTGTTCTTTCAAACTTTATAATCTCACTAAACAATAACTTTTTTGTGTAGAAGAAAAAGATAATTAGCCTGTAGTGTATATTGGTTTCCTCAGGTTTTCATTTTGAGCTCTGTTTAATTCGAGCTTGATGCAAAGGCTTTAATTGGACTTTTAAAGAGTCCTGCTGTGATTCATGTTTGAAACGTTCTGTGTGTGTATCTGAAATTTTGTGACATTAAGAGCTCGGTTCTTTCTGTCTCTCCTTTAACATCTGCTGTTTGGCACTTTTTTCCCTTTGTACTTCACAGTCATTATTCTTCTCTTATACATGTAAATTTTAACTCACATCTTACAGATTTTTTCCCCCTTTTTTTTTTTACATTTTTCTCAGCATGCCAGCTTGGTTTTATCTCTGCTAAATTTTATCAGACTGGGTGGGTTTGATTTTAGAGGAGTACTGAATCAAACGCTTGCCACAAACTTCATTTGTGAGTTGAAAGAGCCCCCTGCTGGACATGTATTTCATTGCTTTTGTAATGTGAATCGGAAACTATTATTCTTTGCTTTTGTAGGCCACATAAAATCCCCTCCTTCTAGGGGCTCCTGTCTTTTCATCAAAGTAATTTTCATATTCGGTTTTAATGGGTTCCCGTCAGAGACAATAACACTGACCTTGATGAGATTCAAATGAGACAGCATCAGCAAACTAATGTGACCTAAACTTTTTCAGCGTGCTGATGAAAGCACCTCCCTCCATATATTGAATTTAGCTTCAATTGATATTAATGTGCACCAGTTTGTGGCTTCAGTTTAGCTAAACAGCATAATAAGTAGGGAGGACACAAATTGGCTGCTGATGACACAGCTCACTTCACTAGAAATTTGAAGCCATTCATATTACTCCAATTGTTCTAAGTGGAAAATGTCAGATGAAAGCAAACTCGTGGACGGAGTCATTGAAGGTTGAAGCGTCCTAAAACAATAACACCGCTTTCATACGTGCACGTGTTTCTTTCTTTTTTCCTTCTTTTTTTTTGCATATTCTCCCCAGTAATGTAAGTCGATCCGGTTGCCACATGTGATCTAATCTTGTAAGAAAAGCCTGTAATGAGATGTAATATGTAGCAGACTCTCAGCGTGGTCCCTAGGATTAAAAATGTCTGCCTGCTGGTCTCAGTGAAACTGATCTCTGCTCTTTTATAAGCTCATGTTGTGCCGTGTGACTTCAATGTTTGTTCTTTGTTTGAACACCTACCTCAGTCTTGGTTTACCACAACTACATGATTAGATTTGTTGTTGTTGGGGGGGAGACACCAAAACAACTGTTGCCTTTTAACTGAAAAAGCGAATGAAAGCCTCATGTCTATGTAAAAACACACATATTGCAGTCCTGTTATCAGCTGACGTGCTGATGGGATGACAGAGAACAGGCGCGGTGATGTTCCTGTTGTTGGGGGAGTGTAAGGGGGAGTGGGGGGGTGGTTACCAGGCATCAGAGGTTATACTTTACAGCCTTCTTTGCAGCTTCTTTCATTTACACTGATTAATGGCATCTGCCTTACACGTGTGCAATAAATGTTATTCAGTGCGTGACTTCCTTGTATATTCTGCACTTACACTTCTTTTCAATAAAACTTTATTCACAAACCTGATGCTGTTTCTGTGTTAATTATTGTTCTTTTGTTTTGGGGGGTGGGGTGGTAGCCAGTTTACTATTTCAACATGCTTTTTTAAAATGTGGTAGCGTAAATAGCGAGGGATATGTGTCAAACTAGTTTGGAATTGAACTTATTTAAGCAGCTGTGACATCAGAGAAACAACTGAGGCAAACATTGTCACTGCAACAATTATTTAGTAGCTGCTCTGGAGAGTTTTTGACTATGTCATGAGGAAAAGTGCTTATTTCTTAGAAGAAAATGGAAATTTGTACCTCTGTAACTGGGAACGCACCATCTGCTGCAGAGGATCTGGTGATGTGATTGAAAGGTGCGAACAGCTGGTAGATTGTGAGACTGTTTAGTCAGTTGTGACATTTGTATTTTATTTCATTTTTAACTCCGAGGTTCTTGGAAAAATGGTTAAGAATCATTTCCTGATACTCTTTACAAAATATATTTTTATCTTTAATCACACCGGTATACAGAATAAATTAAACACTCCATATGCTGTCCTGTGTATTTCTTACTTTGATGATGGTTTTCCCTCATCCTTCAAACATACTCCCACATATGCACAGCTGTGCTCTGTTGTCATTCTTTACAATGAGGTAACATTTCACATCAGGGGGTTTGTAGGGAATAGAAGTAACCACTGTTCAGTTTTTACAGATTTACACCATACAGCAAGCCTGAAAAGACAGTCAGAAATGTAAAACTATATATTCAAAAGAGGGTATCAGAAAGGTTATCTTTGGAAGATCAGCTCATAGAGACCATGATGGTTTGAAACCCTCAGCTCCCCCAGCTCTCACCCCCAAAAAAATCCTCATCCTGATTTAATTTAGTTAATTATTTGAGATGTTCTGGGAAAAAGTGGAGGAAAAGAAAGAGCTTTTATTTCGGAAAACTAGTTAAGGGAGACCACAAAAAGAAAATTCAGGCAGAGGTACAAGGAGAGTGGGATAAACAACCATTTCTGGTCATTTTTATATGTCGGAAATGGGAGCACAGTCCTGAATATATCAAAACAGCTCTCAGGTAGAAAAAAAACACACCAGAACAGGCTAGATTTTTGCAGCGCATAAAAAAAATATATATATGTGTGTGTTTTTCCACGACTCAAAGAGGCTGGCTGCTTCTGATGGAGATGTGGCTGGCACAAAACATGCTCGTAAGACAAGAGGTTAGCGAATCAAAGGCACTGTGCCAGCTAGAGCCCCTGGGAAGAAACTGTGAAAAATGCTGTGTGCTCAGGGGAGATAATTCGACAGTCTTTCTGTTCTTTGCCAGAATGTCTCTTAGTTTCCTGCAGGTCCCTTCACATCCAAGGACTGCTGCGCAGCTCCTGCCTGAAGGTTGCAGGCTGATGGGTCACAGTAACCATTAGGACCGGCTGGACCCGGAGGCCCGGGCACACCGAGCTGTCCAGGAATGCCAGGAGGTCCCCTCTGCCCATCCTGACCGTCACGGCCATAGCCAGGCCTTCCCGGTTCCCCTGTGATGACAAAATATGCTTTACTTAATTGCTGACTTTAACAAACAGGTTAACATTTATCCTTAATGTAACAGCTACTCACATGATTTATTATAAAAGACTGTTGGTTGCTTTTCAATAGATTCGATTTAGCAATGTAGGCTTTATTATTTTATTTTTAGGTTGTTTAACTTTTGTAATGTGTAATTGTGCATGATGATAGTCATACAGAGATAAAAATGTACTCACCAGGAAGTCCAGGTGGTCCAGGTTGACCTTTCGGTCCTCGAACAATCGGTCCTCTGGCCCCTCTGTCTCCCATGTCACCTGTAAGACGTATTATATAATGATATATAATTTATTTACAAAAAACAAAAAGAAAAAAAGAATTGTGCCGTTGTTTTGTTTAATGTCTAATTAAAAAGCAAATAAGGAGAGCGCGTTCATCACCTTTGGGTCCTTTTGCTCCCATCTGTCCTGGTGGCCCTTTGAGTCCTGGAAGGCCTCTTGAGCCAGCATGCCCGGGGAAGCCGTTGTCTCCTGGAGGACCAGGAGGCCCCGGTGGGCCAGGTTTTCCAGGTAAACCAGCAATGCCAGACTCTGGCCTCCTTAAACTAGCAGCTAACTGAGTCAGCTGTTCTGTGGAAGCGCAACAGAAAGATGATGAACCATTAGGTGAAAAACAGTCACTGAATGCTTCTCAACAGCTCTAGTTGATAGTTGTCAAGGGCACTTTCAAGGCATAACACTTGAGAATAAATCATTTGTCACCAGAAGGCTCATTTCTAAAAACTAATGTCACACTTAGGTCCGAAACAATTCTCGCGTGGGAGCTCTTAAACTTGAGCACTGGACACGATCGAGGTGAAAGTGTGGTCATGATATCCCTCAAGCCTTTCCTGCTTTTAACCTTTTCCCATAGGACACCAGTAAATTGAGCAGAAAGGAGATAATATTCTTTATTTCAACCAATCAGTGACAGAAAATTTATGTTCATGGTGCAAAGGATCTAATATTAAACTCCCGTGGCTCCCTTCTGCACGGTATTTTGCACTTAAAATTCCAGTTTTCTGGCTCCTGATGAAAATTCATGCTGTAGCTGCTCGACTGCTCTTTTTTTTTTCCTTTTTTTTTTAAAGATTTCCTTCCCAGGCAGACTCTTTGCTTGGAGCAGAGGAGTGTAGGTCTGCTGGAGGTGAAATTAATTTTTCAGCACATCGGGTATAAAATAGTCATGAGGATAGGAGATCAGTTGTGAAGACGTAAGAGCAAAAGAATGAAGAGAACAGAGGTTGTGACTTCGGTGAAACATTTCTAAAACTCGGAGGAGGGATCTTTCATCCATCAAATAAACAAAGGCTGAAGCTTATTTCATGTTTTGGCTATGAGACCTTCCCTTTTTCAACTTCAGAGTATTCAGCAACCACCCGGATAAATGAGAAAATGCAGCCGTGGCTCTGTGTGTGGTTGTGTAATGAGGCATTCTGGGACGTATTAAAGTCATGAAATGAGGCACGGGGGAGTGATAAATGGGGTCAAAGGCCTATCTTTTCTTACCTTGCATGACTCGCATGCAAACTTGTTTGATGTGCTGATCACTTGGCTGTTTACCCTAGAAGGGAAGAAGGAAAAAGATGACTTAATAGATTTCATGACAGAGTTTAAGGCATTTAATGCAGAGACTCAACAGTGAAGCAGACCATCTTAAAATGAAAGATTATTAAGTCCTCTTTATGTTGAGAAAACACTGCTGTTCTTAGGCTTATATAACAGGATTAACAAACACAAAGTGCACAGTGGTAGAGCAGAATACCAGGCTTACTTTCTCCTCTCTTGAAAAGTTGACATTTGTGGAGATACAAGTGTTCCCCTTACAACCTCACAGGTGTTGAATTTGAATTTGGGATTTCACTGATCTTGATAAGGAAGCATTCCTTTTGCTCACCTCCCTGTAGAGGGATGCCAGAACACCGGCAAGCCGGGGGCAAGTGGGGATTCACTTCACGCAGACTGAAGTATCAGGTGGGTGCAGAAACTTCTAAGATATCAGTGAAACAGTATTTCAGGAGCATCTTGAATTTTGGAGTTTAGTGTACTCACTGTTGCTATATGACACTCGTCTGTGTTATTATTTATTTTGCAGTATTATTAGTATATCAAAGCCATCAAAATAATAAAAGTGTGTATGGCTGTGATGAACCCTATATTAACTTAAAGCTTAACAATGTGTTTTTTCATTAACCTGCTTATTATTATTCTGAGGAAAAAATATGTGAGATTATATAATTACTTCCTAAATACATTTTAAAAAATAAATACATACCTACATGCATAAATTTATTTCTAAAAAATAAATGAATGGCATTATGACGCAGTGAGCTCAAAGAAACAACGCCCGCAGTTCAAATCTAGGCCCAGGTACGGTGGCGCTGGGAGGTCAAAAGTACTGCAACTTTTAAAAAAAATCACAAAAACACAACAAAGTGTTTTTGGGAAACATTAACGTGACAGAACAGCTGCAGGCGTTACAAGCTAACAGTAAGCGGCTAATAGAAAGCATGTAGCTACAGTATATAATGAATCATGTGACTAAAACACACAGTACCTGCATCTTTTTCTCCCTCTCCACAAATGAATCTTCCGCTTCTTTTAAAGCGTCTCAGAGCGATCCTGCACATGCTTTGGTTTCTGTCAACTTCTGCATGTCACGTTATTGTCTCCTCAGAAACATGCCTGTTTTGTTTCGTGAGCTTTTGCAGCGTGTTTTGTGTGTGTGTGTGTGTGTGTGGGGGGGGGGGGGGGGGGGGTGTTTTGTTTTGGGGGGGGTTTTAGTTGCAGTGTATTTGACCTCTCAGGGCCACCATAAGTCTGTTGTATCCTATAGATGTATCATTTCACAGTCTTAAAGTTTTGTTCAAGTTCTATCTGAGTATTATCTTGTTTTTTAATTCACTTATTAATTATACTTAGAATTCTTTGTGGCTTTTTTTTAAGTAAAACACTAAACATACACTGAAATCATTGCATTATATGGATTGATCGTGTTTTTGCTTACTAAAGCTGTGGAAAATGTGGCATGTTTGCATACTCTGTAACACATAAGGCAAATCCTTGATTCATTTTAGAAACCACTTGAAGAAACAAATGACAGATAATGAAATTTTAGCTGGGTTCACATCACTTCTGCTGAAAACCATTTATATAAGACAAAATTGTTATTTTATGTAGTAACATTTATTTATTTATGTATTTACAATTTGACTATTTTATTTATTACATTTACAGTTAATTGTAAGCCTTAGGCCCGAGAGTTTGGTTCATGAGTGGTAACTACTTTCTCTTGGACCTACCGCAGGACCCTGTGTTCCTCTGACTCCAGGTGGGCCTCTGTTTCCCTGCATGCCCCGTGGTCCAGGTGTGCCAGGTGGTCCTTCAATGCCAGGCTGTCCTCGACTTCCCTCGGGACCTATTCTGCCAGCCTCACCGGGGTTCCCAACCTAAAAAGACAATAGCTTTTAGACTAGAAGCATTTTAAAACCTCAGCACATTGTCAGTCACTCGGCACAAAAGGAAAACGGTGATGCTATTAAGGTTAAAAACAACGAATTTCAACTCACTTCCCCTTTAGGGCCGGGTTCTCCCGAGTCACCCTGTGACAAAAATAACAAACACAAATGTTGGAAACATTACAGATGTGCTTTGGTAAGAGTGAACGTGTAAAATATGTCAGATTTATCCTGTTAGTGTTAGTGTAACCACTTACAACATCCCCCTTTTCTCCTGGATTTCCCTCATCACCTTGAACTCCCTGTGAAAAGAAAGGAAAAAGTTTTCAAATAATCTATGCAAAGAAACCCATTTGTTATTTAAATTCAGTATTTTCCTGTTAAGAGAGAATTAATTCATTCCTACTTGCTCTCCTTTGGGTCCTGGTTCTCCACGATCTCCCTGTAATTTATAAAAACAGATGAAGACGCCATGCAAAACTCAAAAGTACAAAATATTCCATTTGTATACTCTAGAGGGAGCCGATCAGCTGGTTGTTGCTGATTATTGAGTCCATTTTTACCTTTTTTTAGCATTTTTTAAGCAAATTGTCTGAATTTTTTATTTACTTACCCTTTCTCCTTTTATTCCAGGCAGACCAGGAGGACCTGGGAGACCAGGAAGACCAGGGTCACCTTTGGGTCCCTATAAAAAAAAAATATGTACATCGGAGAAGTCGAAACATTTAAGCAAGGATAAAGAAAAAAAATGTCCAGCACAGGCCCCCTTGACACCATGCTTAGAAGTAACTGTCGTAAAGCTTAGCATTGCTAGTCATTCTCTCCGGCGTGTTTGTGTGTGTGCCATTCTCCCTTTGATCACCGTCCGGCTTTCTGAGGAATGCCAGGAGAACAGAGAGCTCTTTCAGCCCGCTGCTTGGTCTCCCCTTACTGTGAAAATAGACCTTGTGTGAGATCTGGCCTCCATCTATTCTCTGAGACATTCCAGCTAAACAACAGCCAGGACTTTAGAGTCTGAAGTTTCCCTCTCTTTGGTTTCTTTCATTCAAAGTTTTTTAAAAAAAAATCTATAGATAATTAAGGAATGTAGTCTACCAGCTTTTCTACTGATTGCTGTTGTTGTTTGCTGGGGACACATTGGCTGCCAGGCCTTTTAAAGTGATGCATTTTCCCAAATAAGGTAAGAATGTAAGCTAAAATAAGCTAAAAAAAAATAAAAAATAAAAAATAAATGTTTTCCCAATCAAAATGATTCACTTAACAATTACAGTCTAATGAATTTTTCTTTATAACATACCCGGGGACCTGGCTTTCCAGCGGGACCTGCAGGACCTTGCTGTCCTCTATCTCCCTGTAGGTCAAAAAGAAGATGATAAGAAGGTGAAATGGAGTAAAGTTTAAATCTAAAGCACAAGCATAACAGAAATTCTTCTTGGGAAAAAAAACACTTACAGGCTCACCAATGGGCCCGACAGATCCCAGCTCTCCCTGTTCTCCACGCTCACCCTGCAGTAACACGATACAGTGTCATAACAGAGGTGACACTAGCTATACTGATGTTTCCACAATCCCTGTTCATACTTACGAGTTTGCCAGCAGATCCTATTGCTCCAGAAAGGCCTGGGTTACCAGAATCTCCCTGTATAGAAACATCAAAGCTTATTTCAGATAGTAACAATTTAAGAGAAAAAATAATAAAAATCAATTAACAACAGAAAAAACGTTTTTTTAATATATTGATCAGGGAAAACACCTTAGGGCCACTTGTGCCTTTTGGTCCAGGTACACCAGGCAAACCCTAAAAACAGAGGACATGCATTTATATACGACACTAGAAAAAGGAAAACTGCTTTCAATCAGAGGAGCAATGTACCATTCTTAAAATGAACATCATCATAACAGTAAGAGAGGATAAAAGCTGGATTCGTGGATATAATTACATTTTGACACAAATAAGAAGATAATAACTCGTAAGGCTTTTGCAATCATTCGAAATTTCAAGATGATTCTCATAAATTCCCTAAACTTGACACATCAAAACTCTGCTCTGGCAGTTGTGCCTGAGGATGACAGTAATCACTACCTGACAGCACCGTCCACTATGTGCGCACTGTGTAATATTCATTATAAGATGCGACCCAACAGTTCTTTACTGAAATGTAAACCCAGAGAAAATATGTGAGCTTAGATAAACTGTACCCGTTGAAACGACTTAGTTGTGACAGTTTGAGTTCAGAGGTCATACTCACCGGAAGCCCTTGAAGTCCAACCTCTCCAGGGATGCCTGACTTCCCAACGCTTCCCTACAGGGAAACAGAGCAAAAGATTAATCTACTGAGAAAAATAGATGTTTACTTTCTATAATATTGCAAGTTATAACACAAGTTACAACTATTAAACAGTGTAATAATGCTCAACCTTTGCTCCAGGCATTCCAGGAATACCCTCACGACCATCCACACCTGGTAAGCCCTGATGAGAAAGGAGAGAAAGAACAATGCATGGTTTGCTCACAATGTGCACTATCTGATAATCACAGGATTATTTGTCATCACTGATACAACACTCACAGACTCGCCCTTGGGACCTGGAACACCTGTGAGTCCTCTTGGTCCTTGAGCACCCTAAACAACAAAGCAATCCAACGGTCAATAGTTTCTAATGGCTGTAAACAAACAGTCTAGTTATTCTTATGTTTTATTTATGAAAATATTCATATCTGTGATGATAAAGTGCTGCTGCTTACTTGTTCGCCTTTAGGCCCGGGTTCACCCATAGCACCTCTTTGGCCTACATCCCCCTGAAATAAGTTGTCAGGTTATATTTACATGTCATCTTTAGTTCAAAGCAATCTTATTTATGTAGCTCCGTTTTACAACAAGTCTGCCAAAGGGACTTATATACAATATAGCAAGGTAAAGACCCCTCAATATTCAGGCAATCCACAATGAGCAATAAGAGAAAGAGGAGAGAGAAAAAAGGAACGTAGAGACCGAGGAGAACAAACAGGACAAAATGCAAACTATAAGGAAGAGTACACTAAAGGTAATGACATTCAGTATTTGCATATAAACAAATCAGGAGTGAAAACAGGGGGAGTGCAGAGGAAATGCTCAGTGTTTCATGGGAAGTCCTCCCAGCAGCCTGGGTCTATAGCAGCATAACTAATGAATTGTTCAGGGTCACCTGATCCAATGCTAGCTCTAAGCTTTAAGAGATTTAAGCATAATCATGAAAGGAGAGTGGATACTTGTCTCCCAAACCCAAGTTCAACTTAAGAGGAGCATGAACCCTCTGCCTCTCATTCTAGTTTTGGTAACTTTATGAACCACAAATGTATTTACATTGAAACAAACTTACAGCTGCCCCTGCAACACCCTGTGGACCTGGATCTCCATCAGGACCTCGAGGTCCCTGCCAAAGAACAAAATAGGTATTAATATCATTTAATTACAACACTTTACCAATTAAATATGATTGATCTTGATTCTTTTTTTTTAGTAAAGTCTTTTTACGATATTTTAAGTACAATAAAATACAGCACAGACTATTAAAAAAAACAAGAAAACAATTTAAACACATGATCTTGAATTTTAAATCTAGCTAGTGTGTTTGGGAAATGTTGTGGCAGGTCATGTTAACCCTGTGTTGGTTTTATAATGTGGCATATTATAAAGCCAACACGGTGTTTTTTAAATCAGTGACATGTCTGGACTGCAATCAGTTAAGCTAGCATCCACAGTCTTTAACTGTGTAGCTATGCTACTGTAAGACATGGGAGTAGTTTGGTATTGTCTTGCTGAAATAAGCAAGACAAAATATAATTTTGTCTTGTCCTAAAATATAATATATATATATATGTGCAAGTTACCCATGTTCCATCAGTTGTACCGATGTCACACCGTTAATACCATAAGCAATGCTGGCTTTTGAGCTAAGTGCTAATAACAAGCCACACGGTCCTTTTGCTCAGGAATATATTCCAACCACAGGATAGTTATTGATCATTTTGTTTCAAATGAACTGCAATTGAACAACATTTTCTTTTCACTTTGCATTTATGGATGCAAGAAAAAAAAAGTGTTTACTGCCAACTGTTTTCATAAGTGCTTGTGGACGACTGCAGCATCTACACTATAGAATAGTGTCTTTTTATTAATGCAGTGCCCTCAACAATCTTATTCAAGACAAGACTCGTTCAATTTATTCATGTTACTGTTCGTTTGCCAATCAAATAAGTTCATCTCGTTTTAATTGCTAAACTTTTTTCACTTTATTTGTGACTATTGGTCCACTTTTTTAATGAACTCATGGTATCAAATTCAAAATGAACTCATATTTTCTCCAGAACTTATATTTTATCTTTTAAGAATATTTAATTTCAAAATTAGGGTTTATTTAAATGATTTACCAATTACTGTTTACATACATGGTGTCGTGGGCTTAAAAATGAAAGAAACATTTACCCTCTCTCCCTTTGGGCCCATCATTCCCATAGCTCCACGAATTCCCTGAGGTCCCTGGATCAACAAACAGGTTAAGCAGATGCCTGGTGAGCATATTAACAGAACACAGAACAGTAACAAACAAATTGTAGCTTGAAAGACTCTTAATTCACTGATTAAGCACTGTATCTCACCCTCGGTCCTTGGGCTCCAACCTCCCCTGGACTTCCCTGCTCTCCCTCCGCGCCCTCGATGAGTGAAAAAAGAAAGAAAATCATTTGAAAAGCAATATTTAGTTAATCAGATGAAATATTGGGCTGCAAATTTAACTACATTATAAGAGTGTGGGCATACTGTGAACCGTGATGGCACTGGCAACCTATCAGCATGTTTCTTTTGCAGAAAAAAACAAATTGATGTTGCTCTTATCCACCGTGTGTTAATTAGAAAATAGGGGCAGCCATTCTGTAAAGTGTTTAATACCCACTTCTTAATGGATTGCAAGTGGGGAAACCAGACAAGCATTTAACCGGTCCCCAGCTTTGCAAATTACAAATAATATATTTGCTGCCTCTGTGGTACACCCGAGAAAGCATATCCATTAAGACAGATATTTATCAGGACCAGAGCAGAGCACATTTTCTCTTGTTAAAAAGGGCAATTTATTCTTTTAAATATGCGAATCAAAACCAGCAATTAAAATATGTAAACAATATATGAAATGTTACATAACAAGCCGAAACTAATGCAGTCAAACAGGTCAGCCGCTGCTTTTATTATGAGAGAAATTAGTAGTGCTTGATCAACTACCATCTGATGTAAGATTCAGAATTCATATTCTTCTATTTGGACAATATTCTTGCTCTTCAAGAAGATAAAAGTTATCTAGACTGTTAAATCATTCAAAAAATGTCTTGATTTTCTGGTGAGCGGATTTTTTTTGAGTGAATGAAAAAATAGTCTTCATGTTGGGTGAAGGTTGGAGTCGGGTCATATGTCATATGTAATGTGCAATTTAGATTACCATTGTCTCCTTCGACTTCAAATGTAAATACACCCCATGCTTTTATATAAATAGCATTGCTTTCTACATCATGCCAGTTTCTTCCATATAAACGCAACATTTACTTATTCTCTACTTCAACATTACTTACAAATATCGTGAGATAATACTCTTAAAGCCCCGCACAGTGCCGTTCTGTTGTTAACTGTAAATATCTTTGCGTGTGAGAGTTGTGTGAATTGCAGGCAGGCAAAAGGCGCCTCAAATGAAACTTTCAGTGAAGGAGAAAATCACTCTCAGTGAAGGAGTGCAAGCTGACAGTAAATCATATCCTGGCATGGGGGTGATAAAGGGAGATAGACCCAGACTCATTTCCATTTATATAGTGCGTGGACACATTACAGGGAGAAGCTAGATCTGCTTGAATGTCATTTCGAATAAATCATCGCCCGTGCATGACAAGGAGTCAGAGAAATTACACACAAGCTTGTATCACTTCCTCTTGAAATTGAGCAGCACAAATAATCCTTGTCTCAGTGGTGTCGGGAATCAATTTTTTAAAGTTTAAGTCACGCGCATTTTTTTCCCCGATGTGCAACGTTGTGACAGTTGCGGGGGGAAATTCGGTGTTTTTAGTGATTATTTACACAGTTATAGGAGTATAAATTCACTTTGTTTATGTGCCGAGTGTTTATATCAGTTCATATGGCTAGGCATAGTCGTGGAGTAGATTTCAGTTTGCAAGCATTAACATATTTTACCTTGTGTCCTTGTTTCCCAGGTTCTCCTGCTTCACCCTTTGCACCTTTGTGGCCCTAGAAACAAGGCAGGCCAAGGCTATTAAAACAACAACACTATTTTGGGATACTAATGTGATTTCAGAGCAAACAAAAGTGACTTCTACTCACCTTCATGCCAGGAAGACCAGGATGTCCCGAGGTCCCAGGTGGACAGGAGTTGGGACACTAAGCAACACAATAAAAGTCAGAAAGTATTCCTAAAATCTAGTGTAAAAACAAAACAAGAAATACGGAAAGTAATTTTACCAGATCAGTGCTGCCAAGCACTCCAGAAGCACCCTGAAATGGAGTGAAAACTGCAGTTAACATTTTCATAACTCAACATCATCAGTGATTAGAGGAGCTTGTAAATACGCTAAAAGAAAGACAACAGTGTTTATTGATGGCAACTAACCAATTAAACCTAATGGCTTTAACATGTACATCTAGAAAGTTTGGAAATTTCATCAAATCCCAAATGAACCTTTAATCACTTACTCTGGGCCCTGCTGGTCCACGAGGTCCCTGTGGCCCTCTCACACCCATAGCCCCCTGTGATAAGAGGTGTAAACACATCAAGTCTACACAGGGAAGATGTGCACATGGTGTATAATTGCTAACATGCAAGAGGATAAAAGTACAGCAAGGCATTTCTTGCTGGTAATGTTGCAAACCAACATTACCAGCTTACAATTTGATTTTCAGAATAAAAGATGTGGATTATTATCTACAGAACACAACCAAACTATTAACAGGGATTTTTAAATCACTAGATTTTGACTCTGATTGTGTCAATTATATCGGTATATAGAAAATAAACTGTAGCACAGCTGGGTCACAGGAATGTGGATTTTTTTCTTTTGGATATTTAATGTACTGTTTCATGTTTCATAGGACAAAATATATTTACTGTGATTAGAAATGTATATTATGATTTATTTTAAAAAGCCAAAAGTCCGTCTTTGATTGAAAAATATGATTTACATTTTTGGGGGTTGACTTTCTTTTTAGACAAAATAATTATTTGTAATAAAAAGAAAACTGAATTGATTAGATGATACTTTCAGGTTGGTAACAGTGTGTGAGTGTGAATGCATTCTGCATGTGCACATATATATTTTGTCGCTTTATAGGGGTATTAACACATCATACCTACAGGGTGTAGAGATGCACAATGCAACTTTTATATGTTTATGTATTTTTGGTGGTTTACGCATTTGCCTAATAAGCTAAAGAGCCCTGGTGAGATCCTGGAAGGATGCAAAAATCCTTTTGAGGATGTATCAGTAAGGGCTGCCAGATCAAACATATGGAGCTACCTGCTGTGGCTATTTCTTGTGAATAAGGAAATGGCTGTAACAGTAGTTTCTTCTTCTTTTATATTATCAGTTTGTAATCATGAAAGATACTTGTATCCTCTTGTATCCTCCTCACTGTCTCAATAAAAAAAGAACGACAATGGTCCTTTTTCTCTGCCTCTACTCACAGGTGGTCCAGCTTTTCCCAATTCACCCGGAAGTCCTCCAGGTCCCGGAGGCCCCTGCTCACATTTCAGACCATTCAGTATTATTGACACATGTTGAATACAAAATAATTTAAACTTTTAGAATTACAGGAACTTGTATTTGTTGTGTAAACAAATTACTTACAAGGGGTCCATCTGGCCCAACACCCTGAGGAGACATACAATATGATTCAATATGAGTGATGTACAGGGTTTGGTGAACATAGCAATGACTTAAACACTAAAATTTAGACAGCTTCTATATCATATGACTTCCAGGTGGCCTCGATTGGCTATTTCCTGTGACTGGTGGGGTTCAAGAGGAAATGTTACTTACAGCTGCTCCACGAGGTCCAGGTTTCCCAGGTTCCCCCTAAAAAACAAACATAAACTTCAGGATTAGGTATGAAATTCCATTTTCAGGTAAAACTGAGCTATTTGAGCCTGCAAGCAGTTCAAATTAACATTCCTTCAGTTCATCACATGACTGAGCTGGGCAATGTTTAGCCTAATGAGGAAAGATGTTGGGGCTTCGTGCCTCATGGGGATTACACAGAAGACTTGCAGGATTAAGTCTCATTTGTCATGAGGAATTGGTTTATGCACTGCGGCTCTTTCTGCCATGCCAAAAGACTGGACAGCAGCTTGGCACCATTTCACTGACAGTCTCTGAAGCAGGAAAGCAAAGGCTCATTAGTCACTCACTTTCTGTCCGGGGGGACCGTCAGGCCCAGGATCTCCAATGGGGCCTGTCAAACCCTGCAGAGAAGAGTCATCGAGTGAAATTAACACATCATGGCAAATCTCAAAACAAATCAAGTGCCTGTTTTGCTCTTATATTTAAAAAAGACACTTTCAGAATTTAAATATGTTGCTTATGATGTCAAAAGAAAATGCCTTTCACCCCACCATCCCAGTCGATATTTCCAAATTGATCAGCTGATCCCCATATGTTACACCATCAAAATACTTGTGTGGGAGGAATTCTGCTCTATTCTGTCGGAAGTGGGAATAACTTGACTTTAACACCCCAGAATTTTAGTTCACGCTTCTCTGCTCCGTCCACAAAAGGGTTTTCAAATTATCAAGCACACAAGAAAATATAAGCGCCAGGTCAGAGGGCAAAACTTTAGGACTGCAACATTCCTCCGGCTCTTTTCAAACACGACACTGAAAGAAATCATTCCACACTGTTTTGAGAATTTTCAACAGGAGACACCAACAGTGGCCTGCCAAACAAAGCTCCTATTGTTTGTCACTTTGGGTGCAGTTTCTATAGGCAGTGACTTTTTTTTATCTTGTATTTTGAATTAAGTAACTGATTTGGTCTGTTTAAACTTCTAAAGTGAAAGTGAATTCACCTAAAGACCAAAATGTAAGCATAAGATGGGCTTTTGTGTTTTCCTAACCCACTGTTAAACTCTGAAAGGAACCTAAAACATGCAGGCCGTGATGCAAAGGAAACTGGGACTCGTTCATCCTGTCAAATAAATTCCTCAAATTTTTGCACACATGCACTAAGATCCCCTTCTACATCTAAAATTTCACTCCAAAAGTCTAACGTGCAAACATGACCTATTATGTGGGAGGAACACACCTTGTGGTCCCACCCCCTTTGCAGGTTTCAGGGTTTCTTGATAACTTTATAAAATAATGCTGATCCTAATAGTACAAAATATACTTCACTCACATCATTTCCAGGAATTCCAGGTAATCCTCCAGAGCCAGGTTTACCTGCATCTCCGTCGGGTCCCTAACAAAGGTTACAGATATTCAGTGAAAAAGACACACAATTGATACGATTACTTAAATCTCTTACTATATGTAATACTTACAGGAGGACCGTCTTCGCCATCGTCTCCCCTCTCTCCCTGAAACAAAAGAGATTTAATACTTTCAGGGGTCCAAACACTGAACTATTTTTAAAGTGTCTGACAGATTATACTGACAATGGTGAAAAACTATAAGCACTTACAGCAATGCCGTCAATTCCTGGGACACCTGCAGGTCCAGGGGGGCCAGGGGGTCCTTGGTTATTCTATGTATAATGAAATTAATTGTAATGTAATAGGAAAATATCTGATTACGTTTCTGATAAATACCCAACAATTTTGTCCCTCTGACAAAAGCCAATATGAAAAGAGCAAGAACAGGTGCACTGCCATGTTATAGACAGGACTGTCTCTGAAATACTGAAACAGAATTTCGGCTTTAAATTATTCAGTAGCTGACAAAACACTGAAACAAAGAACCAATTTAAATGAAAGCTGAAAATCTTGCATTTTCCACAACAGATTGACGCTCAAACAAATTAACCGAAGAAAGAAATCCCAGTCTAAGCATAATTGCAGGTAAATTCACTTTTTGTTTGACATGCACGCTTGCAGAAGAACTTACCAGCACTTCTGCCACATCTGTCTACAGACATAATAGAGAAAACAGGGAGAGAGAGAAACATAATGAGACTTACTTGAGAGGAGCAAATAAGGACAAGCTGCAAGAGCAGCACCAGAAATGGCCCTTTAATGCGCTGGGCCCCTGTCATGATCTCCCCTGTGCAGGAAAGGTAAAAGTTGTAGTCCTTTCTCTGGGGTTTGTTAGGTTGAAGGAGCCCCCTGTAAAATAACCCAACTGCTAGAGCTGTCTAGACAGCCAAAGGTCCCATAGCTTTCAGTGGCTCATGTATATTCATACAATGACCGGTTACAGGAAGTGATTGGAGGGTTTGCAGGGGAACACCACAGGGAGGGGCTACATTGCTGACACTACCAATAGGCAGGATCATTTAACCTCTGCTACGACCCAAAATGAATTTTATTCAACATTTAGTGTTACCGTTTATCTTTATATAAGAATGAAAAAATTAAATTAAATTAGAGACACAAAGAGATCATCGTGGTCAGCAACTTGTTCTGTGAAGCGCAAATCCTGGACGTTGTTTTGGCCCATTCCCCCCTCTTCATTACAACTGATCATTCTTACCGATGCCCCGCCTGGGAGGTCATAACATTCCTCCTTCCGGGCTCGAGTCACATCGCAGTGAATTAGCATTGACTGCAGTTCAACCTAGAGAAATAGGAAAAAAATACTGTTAATTAGCACAATACCGTGAAAGTACAGTACAGTCTGTGTCCCAAAGGTTAGGCCCTTTAATAATATATCGTCAGTTAGGATAAGACAAAAAAATATTTAAAGAATAAAACCAAAAAACTAAAACTATCGAATAAGTTCATGCTTATGGACAGGGAGCATATCATAACATAAACAATTAATAATAATAATGATAATAATAATAATAATAATAATAATAATAATAATAATAATAATAATAATAATAATAATCAGTAAAGTTTGGATGAGGAGACCACAGACTACCAAACAGGATGTTGGAAAACCTTGCTAACGGGCGCCCGGAAGGAAGAACTCCTGTGCATATAAATAAAAGACTGTTTGGGGGTTGTTTTCATAGTAAAAGCTTTGGCGCTGCAATCACTTGAAAAATATTTAAGTTGTAATGTCACTATATTGAAGTTTATGGGAATAAACGCAAAAGATTTGTACATCAGAATGAAGACATTTGAAAAAGTGTAGGCCTGGGGTCACGTGGGTGGTCAATCAAAACAGTCCTTAGGCTTTAATAATGAATTCTATTTTTCTATTATAAATAATGAAAAGTCATTATGTATCAGGGAAGTGTGTCTTTTATGTGCCTTACAATCATCCATACTATATTTTGTGTAGCTTGAAGCATAGCCCACAGTAACAAGAAAGAAAGAAAGAAAGAAAGAAAGAAAGAAAGAAAGAAAGAAAGAAAGAAAGAAAGAAAGAAAGAAAGAAAGAAAGAAAGAAAGAAAGAAAGAAAGAAAGAAAGAAAGAAAGAAAGAAAGAAAGAAAAAGAAAAGGAAATGATCTGTAATGAAATAATCTAAGACCAATTATGGTGTTAAATCCTAAAGTATAGTTCCCTACTATATATGGGTCTGAAAGTGGGCGAATTCCATCAACTTTAGTACTAAATTTAGTCCTAAAAGAGACATACCGGAACTGCTACCACCGGGTTATCCTTGAGCTTTCCTATTAACGTGAAGCCATTAAGGCTGACTTCTAGTCTGGGTGGAATATCCTGAGAATCGATCAGGACACAGTCCACGAAAAGGGCCACAGAGTCCCTGCTGATTTCCAGGAACACTCTGTGCCACTGGTCATTGAAAAGAAACCCCAGTGGGCTGAAAACGACAGTCTGCCTCCCTCCGTTTAGCGCTGTGAAAGTAAACTCCAACGACTTGGATTCCCCGTTGAGCCTGACGGCCATCTGCTCGTCGCCGTTCACATCTTGCATTTGCCAGATATTCCAGTTTTGATTTACGGTGCTGCCACTCATGCGCAGCACTGCCAAAAATGCAAACTCCTCCGGCAATCCAAGCGGATAGGCTGATCTGCAGCATAAAGGGTGCACAGTTATTAAACCCTCAGAATTTTTTTTTTCAATTAAAAGTCAGCGGATCGATCAGAATGTATGAACTTTCTTGATTTTTTAGACTGTTATTAATGACTCTGTTATAAAATGAAACCTATTGACATCTCTTGCAACACGAAGGTTTTATTCTGTGTGTGATTTGTGTGGAAGTTAAAGATGGGTCACAAAAGGAAAGGGGTGGAGCAGGTAATCGCGCCTTTGACGGTCAGGACCATGGACAGGGTAAACGGCATTAAACCAGACAAACCACTAGGTGTCGGTGTTCACTCACACATTTCAAAGCACAGCACCTCACCTTGTGTTGATTCTGAAGTTGAATGCTGGGCCTATTTGATAAGCAACATTCTGAGAAGATGGTCCAGCCACCTTTTTCACAGTGCCCCTTCTTGCCAACTCAGCAATGTGGAACTGTGACATGATATAAAATCCTGAAGGACACATAAGTGGTTAAATATACATCTTATACGGCTTACAATACAATAGTCCTTATTGTTTATGTGCTGTTTAAGTGTTCTTTTAATGTCTATTTACAGAGAAAATGTTGGGGTCATTCTCATTATACACTCTTTTTTCTTTTCACAATAACATTACTTCATCTGTATTATAATTTGAGTCCACCTGGGAAATGATCCTCCCCAATGCTGATCTGAGGGCACATGGACTGCTGCTCCAAATGAATACCAACTTGAGATGAAAATCTCACAGCTGCAAGAAGGAAAGAGAAAGTAGTCAAAGGGCGTGTGTGTTTGTGTGTGTGTGTGTGTGTGTGTGTGTGTGTGTGTGTGTGTGTGTGTGTGTGTGTGTGTGTTTGTGTTTTGTAGAAGGGAATAAAAGCTCAGTGTTTGGAAAGCAGCACCAGTGCCTTGAATAAATATTAGACTATCTCTGGCTGTTTGCCATATTCTCTTTAACACTTCAGTTCTAGATTTGCCTGTTTTTACACATCTGTGCAGAAAGTTTAAGGTTTTCCTCGAGCGTGAAGAGGATCTTTCCTTTTTCTGTTTGCCAACATGAGTCTCAGCATTGCATAAAACACCTCACTCCCCCCAGATGTATAACTCTGGGTTGATGCTGTAGCGTTACACTTATATATATATTTGGCAATTTAATATACTTTGAGAATTCAGTGAACATTTGAATCTACATTTATATGTACTTGCACAAAAAAAAGCTCCTAATCAAGTGATGTTAGTGCTTCTACACATACCCATATGCTGGATATATGTAATAAAATATAGATAAGAACAGGATGCGGTAAAGAGGGAAGACATATGGAGAGAGGAAGGAAAACAAATAGTGTAAACCTAATGGGAAAGAAGGTCGTGAAGTAAGTGCCTAAGTCAATACATGTCGATTTATTGATTTACTGATACTTATAAAAATAAATGCGGGTGTCCAAGTCTTTTGGCTATAGAAAAGAGCACTATAAACTCAGACCACACTGTTTAGAGTAACAAAAATGTGACAATTATTTAACATGTTAAGAAGATCATGCATCTCAAAGAAACAGTTTCAGCAAAGAAGAACAGCTGCCACAAGCACAAACTAATGATTAATATGTGTAGTATGCTGCGGTTGACAGATACCGAACATGACTCATATTTGAGGGGATGCACTGCTCTGGTAATCTTGTTACTTTGTTCCTGTTTTTTTTTTTTTAATGAAATGCCAGCTTCATGTGTCATTGATTTGTCAGCAATTGCACCATACAGCTCAGAAGATTACTTACTCTGGGAATGAAGTCCAGTGCAGAGGCACAGTGGGATCACATAGCAGCAGCACAATGAATAGAGCAGGATATTTCTGGAAGTTAATCAGAAGAAATCCTTGGTTCAGGTTTCTGACAGCACAGCCAGACACAACTCGTATTATTCTTGCTGTTGTAATTAAGTAAAAAGTTTACCTTTCGATTCCACCCATTTAAAAAAATTACCTGCTGCAGGATTTATTTTCTGATTTTCTTCCAGTAGTGAGCAAAAAAACCCAAAAAAACGCTGAAGTGTTGCTCGGTCAGCAGAAGTAAATAGCTTCGGGTCTCAGTGAGAGGTCTCTTATAAGCTTGGCTTTTGTTATTTATTTGCAGGAGTGAGTCAACAGTCTCTGCAGTGTCAACTTCACCGTTCTCTTGCACCCACCTTGGATTTTATTTTAGGCCTTTAATGTTACTTCAGGCATATATAACCTCTGTATTGTAACCCATTTGTAATTCTATGAGCGTCATTGTGTATGCTAAATAAAATGTAGTTGACTATGAAAAAGATCATGTTACCCTGTGGTGACATAATTTCCCCTGAACTTTTGGGACTGCATTCTTTGTGATCTCTGTGGCTGCATGGTATTCAGACGACATTGTTTCCAGTACAGTCCAAAGTGAAAATCAAGAGACTCTGACCAGGGAAGTATTCAAGCTGTGTTTGTTCTTAGAAGAAGGCAATAAAGTGCAGGACTTGCATTTTTCACAGTAGTCATAACACCCAGAGCCTAAGTAATGTCTTGTGTGGATTTCTAAGAAACTGGACCCTTTTTTTTTTCAAGATTACCAGTGATTATGAATAAGAAATGAAACTGTTGATTGTGAATTTGTGCGTCTCCCCCACATTTCCTCCTTCTGTTGTGTCATTTTAAAAAAAAACTTCTTGAAGTGATATATATTAAGTGAACTCTACACTGATGAGTTAGATTAGATCTGGGCTTGGTGATCAGACCAGAGCAGTGATGTGATCTTTTTGGAAGGTAAGAGTCCGAGTTTCTTCTTCTCAGTTTCTGCTTCTCAGAGTCCATGCTTACTGAGAAGAAGAGATAAATAAATTAAACAAATGCATACATAAATCATGTCAGAGACCTTTAGACTCAACCTTATCTGGACTTTTTATTGAATCTAAGGAGCAAAAAATCTTCTTCGACATCGAACTAGTGCTTCCACTTAATAATACCACCTGTACCTACAGAGTCCAGCCATGTTTGGTATTCTTGCAGACACAGACGCATATCTTTTTAATCACACTGGCATTTGGTGTTTCAAGGGATTTTATATATGAATTATTTCCTTTACCTCTGTATTATATTTAAGTCTCTGTGTGGGGTTGTTTATGTATGTATGTATTTCGGATGGTTTGTTTAAATTTATTTTTGTACATGTAACTGACCACATTTCCTAAAATGCTTTTATGTCTGCACCTCTATTTGTGACATTGGCTATCAAAAATAAAATGAATTAAATGAAAGTAAATTAAACTGAGTAAGTGAATTGGATGTCACAAGAACAATGAACAGGCTGGATTATGCCTTAAAAAAGTGACAGTGTTATGCAAAAGTTTTACAACATAAATAAACATACGTCTTTGGAGAAAAAAAACCCTTTTTTTCTTCTTATTTTAATTATTATTATTGTGTGCTTGTTGAACTTTGCGATGTTCCATTTAACGGTAGTAGTTTTGCATGTCAGCTGCGTCTCCGGTATGTGCAGCTACGCGCAGTTGAGAGGCGTACAGCTAGAGCAGCGTCTGCTGTCAGCTCTTCAGATTGAGCACAGTTAGCTCCCTGCTTAGCAAACACTGCTCACAGACATAACTACATGGACGAGTGACGCTGTGTAACATTCTAACGCCAATTTTTCTATGAAGCTGACCGGGCCGGGAGGAGAACCAGTCAGCGGGGCATTGTTTTCAGTCCGCACTTCACTGTGAGAGGACGGCGAGAGGACTGAAATTTGAGCTAACGTTGGTTAGCCGGCTAATGTTAGCTTCCCAGCGAAATGGTGAGTAGCGTTAGCTTGACTGCGCAGCTAATGTTACCCGGTGGCAACTGTTCAGTGGGTGGCTAGCCCTGCTAAGTGTTACCGTTAGCTAAGGCACTGTCAAGGGAGACTGTTTTCAGGGGGGTGGTCTGTTAAAGTGTATTGTCTTTGCCGATTTTTTTCCTAACATTTTCTGATCCTTTTGGGGGAAAATATGTTTTGTTAGCTTCCCACCTGTAACCGAAATGAAATCCTTGCAAAGATTCTACCCTTCAGCTAGAGACCTTTGCTGCCTCACTCCTTCTAGTTATAGCATCTAAATCCTAAAGCTAAGTTACAACTTAAACAGCTGTTTATTTCCTTGTCTGTATTGGTTTGGGGTTTTAGCTGTTGGCTCTAGAAGAAACCATCGAGCCGACCGACGTCTTAAGGCCTTGTCATGTATATTTTAACAGAACTAGATGTTTAGATTTTACTTTCCCTGAGGTGTCTTACATTTTCTTAAGTGCCGGAGACATCGTCTTATCACCAATCGCCGGGTTGTTGGTCGGGGAAATATGTAATTTTGTTTTGGTGGTGTGTTTTTTGTGACGGTTTTGTGTTATTGTTACGTTTGAACAAACGTTTCAGTGGATACAGCTCGCACTGGCAGGTTGTTTGGTGTATTGACAGCAATGCTTCAGGATTTCGGTCAACGCCTTACTTAATCTTTTGTATTCTCCACGTATATAACTTTTGCTTACATACCTTGTCGGAGATGGGCTTTTGTCTAAAGACTAAACCTGATAGACCAGTTGCTGCTACAATCTCAATACCAAACTTTCAGTGCATCATAAATCCATAATGTTATCAAAGTGTACTGAAACATTTACACAGCGGGGAACTGTTTGACAGGGTAACGATGTCAAGTTTTCCATCACATTATTATAGGTCTTGCAGCTTAGTTACCAAAAGCTTAACAAAAGCTGCAGTCACTGATTTGATCTAATTTAGTCTGGTATGAATTGCATTTGGCTGCTCGATTCATACAAACTAGTTAATCAGTTGACTTGCAAACTCAGTATGACCATAAAGTATTTATGCTAGGCTTGCAAAGGGAATTGATACCCAAAACAAACATGACCACAAAGGCAAATTTACCCGACGGTGTCCTTGTATGTCCTCTGTGTTGTGCCCAGTTAATTTGCAGGAGGGTTTTTTTGTTGTTGTTTTGTGTTTTTAAAGCAACAGAATTCAGAAAGGGATATTAACCTTGGATCTTGTCAGGCATCTGTGTTAACCCGATCAAGTTCATGGTGGTCTTTTGTAGCTCATTTCTTTTCACTGGCATGAACAGCTATTATATCTCCCAGTGGATGATTTATTAATTTAATATATGACTAATTTAGCAAGCGTCTGCATGATTGTTTTTGCCAGCTTTATTTTGTCTCGGCTACGGCCAGAAATACTATACACCCTTGTCTTACATAAGGTCTAAAGTAGGTCTGTGTGTATTTCTAACACTACCATTTGGTAATATTGTATTTCAGGGCTATTTTGTGCAATGTTATTAATAGTATTTTCTCTTATCCTGTCATATCAATTCTATAATTGTTATGGGCTGTTAACTAATTAGGCCCAGAGGACGGCATGCCTCGTGTGCCAAATTTAGACCTTATGCCCTAATAACTTCTCTAAAAATGAACCCAACTGTTATATATTCTTAAACTCACTCTTGTGACTGCTGGTGATGTTTTCTTTTAACTGATTTGACCTTGGGTTTCTTTTTGTAAACCTAGGTGAGTCGTTTTACAGCTTTTTAGAAGTTCTCATTCAGTTTAACTCAGTTTAAATACTGCATTTTCAAGTGTAAAGGTTTTGCAATAACCTGATTGCTGGAACTGAAATGACTAATTTGATTACTTTTGCCTGCAGGCCTACAGGTGTATCCCAGATGATGTAAGGCACCTCTGCCTGTAGAGACCAAGATGACTGAAGTCCAGGCCACAGTGGAGTTCTCTGTGGAGCTCCACAAGTTTTACAATGTGGACCTGTTCCAGAGAGGGTGAGTTTTGTCTGAGTGTTTGGGAAAAGTAATTCCATGTTTTCTTCCTGGCATGAGTCTAAGATGGATTTTATCCATGACATGGATTTCCCCAGAATATATTTATCTACTTTTACAATGTGCTATGCTAAATATTGTTCAACTGTGCTGGAATGTTTTTGAAGAAACCCGAACAAGCTTTGTCTTGCAGTTTGCATTAGAGAGGATCAGGAAGTGTTCTCTGAGTGTCCCAGCCAATGTAGGACACTTGGCAATGTTGTTCAGACCTTCAGGGCACTCACAAATGCTCTTGTACAGACAGTACAGAATATGCAAATCAGTACTTGACTATACTTTTTCAGATATGTAAATCTACCGCTTTGTTTTGATAATTGTTGTTATTACACCACAGTGATAATGGAGATAAAGACCATACTGTAAATGTATTTAAACTGTAATTTTTACAGTTTGTAAAAAGTACTCAGTAAAGAAGTTGAGTAACTTTTGAAGTCATGCAGTGAAGTATACCATGTGAATACAAATATGGAGGAGTTCCTCTTTTCTGACTCATTAAATTTGAATTTGCATCTTGATTATCATATTGCCGTTGGCGTGGTAAAATAGTTAAATGATCTACCGTTAATTGAAGCATGAGCATTGATGCTTTAGGATGCCTAAATATAGCATGCTGTGAATAACAATCAAAAATAACTTGAATAAACAAAAACAGATAAAGTTGTTTTTGCAAATGTGCTTAAATTTTGTAAAAGATAGCTGACTGTGGTACAGCAGAATAACATTTGATCTGGCACAGGTCGGCTACTTGGCTGTATTTGGTGATAATTTTAGAAACCAAATTAATTAAAGGTGGGAATCGCCCCACAATATGATATTATTACAACTTTAACATTTTACAGTTATGCAAAGTCACAGTATACGTGATTATACTATGAGTATTTCAGTAACATATGTTACTTATTAATCTGGCACAAAATGTGGAGGGGAAAAGAATCAATAACCAGGCAGCCACTTTTTTGGGGGGGGCATTCAAGGGGATTGCTGTCCTATTATTACTCGTGTGACTGCGCCACTGCTTGCTCTGAATTAGGACGTAGCTTCGTCAAGCTTTGTGTCCAGTGTTGGAGGATTTTTTTTTCCCAGTTTAAAGTTATGTCGGGATGGTGGTGCATTAGATGAGCCCTCTTATTCATAATATCCCCAAAGTATTTTAATGTATTTATTAAAATACCAATATTTGGTGTCTCTAGAAATTGGTGATTGTATATTTTTGGTTGAATATATTGTTTTAACTACAGCATACTATGTATGTGCCAGACTGGATCTAAGTAGTAATGTAAAGGCAGAGCTTGAGGTCATCATGTCAGATTTAAGAGATACATTTATCATTTTTATGGGCTGAGCTCACTTAGCAGCATAGCACATATTGCTCTAAATAAACCACTTACTGGCTTTTATTGTCTTCATTTGGAAGCTTCAGTCCAACTTTCCCCTTTGACTTGAGCTGTTACTTCCTGGTCCCTAATACAATTCCTCGTGGCTCTGGGCAGGATGGTGTCCAAAGTTTCCGTCATCCTGCCAGTTTGGAATAATACACCCCATGCAGACATTCTTTTCTTTTTGTACACGTCCAGCGCTGTGCAACGTTTAATGGAAGCATAAGGAAGGAAGAAAAGTGACTTGTGTTTTTTAAGCGGCAGTTTTGATCTTTAACATCTGGAAATTATTTTTTATAACAGCACTGTAATGATATGTCCCAGTGCTGAGATAAAACTCCTGCCCAAAGCTCCTGACTCATCAGTGCTTTAAGAGCCTAGGTTTACTACATGAGTGACTGCAAAAGAAAGTGCTCATTATTCATTTATTAGAGGTGAAGTGTCCTTTTACAAGTTGAAGCACTTGTAGCTAACCTGTGCGGTTTGTTCCCCTTTTACAGCGTGTCTAATAATGTTCACCAAGCACGTAGAGCTGTCTTTCATGGATGTCTTCATTTTAGCTCTTTACTACTAGTGGGCTTTTAAAGGTTTAAAAACCTGAATCGTTTTTGCTGAACTGAGCAGTCGTTGTTATATTTCCGGCCTGCTTATAGAATAAAATGTCTGGGTGTTCATCAGACGTTAATGAAGGTGGTCTCTGCCTGTGCAGCAAGGCTATCAAAACTTGTCGTGTGCAGGGGAGGTTGTCAAATGTCATCTTTATCAGGGAAAGAGGTAAAAGATTTCTATGTATTTACAGGTTCTACCAGCTGCGTGCCAGTCTTAAGGTGCCACCCCGCGTCCCACACAAGGTTGAGGCCAGTCTACTTCACCCAGGAGGTAAGTTCTTTAAAATGTGGTATGTAAATGATGAATGATAACATCATGCAGAATACTAAAGACAAAGTGTGATTGATTGGGAAGCAAAATGTGGTCTGTAATGTCTCTGTCATGAAAAGGCAATATTTTATTAATACATTTGCCTAATTTGATATAGTAACTAAAATATGTATTCAAAAGTTGCATTAATATTGGTAAACCCGAAGCAGTGACTGTTCTCAGATTTTTCCTAATTAAAGCCATTAAATAAGGCTTTGGTAGCCTGCAGTATGCATTAAGTAGTACATGGCTAATTTTCATATCAGAGGGCTCGATTTATACCTGTAACTGTATAGGTGATGTTGATTAACTTTTGCTAAAAAGTCAGGTAGACTTGGTGTATGTTATACCATTTTTATTCTCAGTGTTTATCTAAGGTTTTGTTTATCTGCCTTAGAAAATGTAACTGTTGTTTAATACAAAACATTTGTGTCAGACATATAGGGTCCTCGGTAGGGGATAGGTGTTTTGATTTCAGTTTTATCTTTATTTTGTAAAATTGTTGTTAGGACCAAATCTGCCACTGCAACTACAGACATAAGATATATCTTGTGACATAATTTACAATGTAGATTGTAGAGATACCATTACATGCATGGTGTTAGTGTTTCTAACGATAATAGAAACACTATTATCTTTAGAAATAGTAATGTTAGGGCAGGATAGGTTATAATTCTTTAATGATAATTTTTCATGGACCCGCAATTAATCATCATAGTTTTGTCTAGGCTCTGATCTGGCGTTTCCTGCATCAGTCCAAGATGACGTCATCTGCAGCAAAACGTTCCAGATCCTGTATAAAAATGAAGAGGTTGTTGTCAATGATGTCCTGCTCTTCAAAGTGATGATGCTGCTTGATGAAAAGAGGGTACGTTTAGAAAATAAATATGTTGTTTTTACTTATACAAGGCATTTATTTATTACAGTGTATTTGCCAATACGTCACATGAAGCAGAACCGGCTGTTGCACAGCTAAATATAGTCGGCGTTAAAGGTTTCTTGTTTTTCTGTATCGGATACTGTTGTGTCTGTGGTTTATGAAACTGAGAGCGAGTCCTCCATACAAACATCTACCATCTGGAGTTGCGCTTCCCTATTCTGTGTTTCAGGAAAGGGGGAAAAAAAGCAGCTGAAATGTGGATGTTGAGTAAGATTTCTTTCTTCTTTTTTTCCCTCCCTGCAGAGAGGAAAATCAAAATAAATGTGCAACAAACATGCAAAGAGGTTGTAATAAAACATTTTTAACAAATTTTGTCAATTTTGTCTTGTTAATTTAATATGCATTTATATTAAAGAAATTGTCTTAACGGGCAAAAACATTTTTGTCATATTAGGAATCATAGACTCATTGTCCTAACTATAAAGTAAAATCTAAAGAGTTAGTGTGGAACATGTTTTTGGTAGAAATGCTGGGTAATTCCTCCTTCAGACACAGGAGCACAATTTGGAAGTCCAGATGCTGCCTTCAGCCAAAAGCAGTACAGTATGAGCATGATGCGTCTGCAGAATATCACAGAAATGGAGACAAAGAGATTTTTCTTTCTTACTCACCCAAAGCAGTGCAGCTGTCAGAATGAATGTCTTCTCTGAAATTGCTTCTAACTTATTTGTGCCACTTTGCTTTTCCAGTGAATAAACAGATATGTGGAGTTTAGTGCATTCTGTTAGAACAGCAGAAACTGTTTTGACACCTGGTGTGCTCTTGGGGCATAGGTCAAACAAACTAACGGTTTCAAAATGTATTAGACTTATTAGAGTTGATACCATCAAATTACAAAAAAACATCTTGGTAGCTTCAAATCAGCCCGGCACATGTTGCTTTTTGCACGCAGGCTTTGAAGTTCACTATTTAACCACCAATTACTGTTTTTCATTCTCTTCAGGTAGAAGAGTCCCTCAATGATATGGATTTCCAGCTCTTCTTGGATTTATATTTCACAGATGGTGATTACACGTAGGTGTTGAAATATTTCGTGTGCATTATACAGTGTTTTCTAATTTTGACATTTGCATCTCTTATGCAAATAAGGCACTTCTAAGGTTCTTTATTATATAATTTATGCAGGCCAGATGATCCAAACTCTCTACAGAATATCAGTGGTCGCACACTTCGTTTGCACTTTAGCCTTCAGCGAGGCATCCACCAACACATCAATGTCATGTTTGACTACTTCCACCTGTCTGTCATCTCGGTAGCCATCCATGCCTCCCTTGTGGCACTACATCAGCCCCTTATCAGGTCAGACAAGGGGTGATTTACCTTACTGAAAATTCAAGCACAGCTCTTGAAGCTCTTACATGATTTTATGATGTCATTTGGCTTTGCTGTATGCAGCAAACTTCAACATAATGCCTTTTTAAAATTGTTTTTAAACATGCCACAAGATTGTCTGTTTGAAGCAGTTAAGATAACTTATGACTTTGGGTTAGAATTAAATATAAAGTAGTCAAAAGCTTACTAAAATCTTGTGGTGACTGCATGAGTTTGACTTCAGCGTCTCTTTTCCTAGTTTACCTCGACCCGTCAAATCTACATGGCTTAACCGCAATGCTCCAGCACAGAGCAAAGACTCAGTCATCCCACCTCTGGAGAATGTCGTGTTTGGCAGCACTTATGTCAAGCAAGTATCGCCAGATGTAAGTGGTCTTGTCTTATAGCAAACCAAATGTATCTGGAAATATTTGCTTTATTTGTAGATGATTGTGCACCTCAGAGTTGATCTAAAAGATGCCTTTTTTTTGTATTGTGTTGTTCCACAAATAGTACAAAGACTGCATTAAGTGAAGTAAAAAATGACTGCAATCTAGTACTCAGTGTGCAATATGTTGTGGAACCCTAGTTATATTCTTATAAGGAAGAAAATGTAGACTTTGATTATTATGTTGACACAGTGGTGAATTTCACAGCTCTACACATCAGTCTACACTTGCAGTTCCCCTCATCACTCCACTAATATGCAGCATGGGGATAACCCATCGACACATTTGACAACAAGGTGTACAGCAGCCACTGTAAAGTAACTATTATAAGGAAAACAAATGCCTGGAAGTAACTCAGAATAATCTGTTATGATTCATAGTGCTCTGTGGAGGTACTGTAACACCAGAGTAATGAGGCATTTTTAAATCATTTTCTTTCTAGAATAATTCTTTGAGGATGTTATACATCAGTCAAATGCTCTACCAACCCTAAAAACAGGTGCCTCTAAATTCTCTTCATGGGCACTTTTTTGAGTAGTAAAACTTGAAATAGAGGCAACAAATGTATATGTTAAGGTAATAATAATGTTCACAGAGTTGTTGTTTTTTTGTTTTTTTTTATAGCATTTTCTTTCCCATTTTTGTTCCTCAGGGCAGGACATTCTTGGTATCTGACCAGTGTCTGCAGCATGCCTTCACTCTGCACCATAACCTTTGCTCCAATCTCCTAATAGCCTACCAGGGCCTCTTTGGTTACTTCACCTCCATTACTAAGGACCTGCCCTCCTCTCATCGTATGGAATTAGGTATGCAGCATTGTGCATTAATATCAGCATCAACAGTGTTGTTACTGCAAGCTGTAAAGCAATGCATTATCCCTAAATACAAGACTTAATTAAATAAGAATTTATATTTATTTTTGCACTCTTTTTAAACTTATAGCCTCTGAGGAAAAAAAACATTTTCTCAGAGTTACGCACAATTAAATATAATACTTATAGCTTCTTAATCATTGTTTTTGCAATCAGTGGACTGTCATTGTTTTGTTTTTCTTTTGTGTTTGCTGTGTCCAAATTTATTGTGAGGCCATATCATTTCACTTGATCCTTACACATTATCACATTAAGCCCTTTAAACTGACTGCACAAGCAGCTTACTGAGTTGTTTTAGAGATCTAATCAGGTGATCTTAGTTCATTATACTTACAACACTTGCTTCCAGTAGGGAAGTCTGGTAACCAGTAGATTAAAGCCAGACACAACTCACTGTTGTAATTATGGCTTGGGAAACCCAATCCACACAACTGGCAGATAGTAACCCATCCTAGGGGAAAAAATAATGAAAAAGGTTAAACATGACTATATGTGCAATTTTACTAGCCAAGCCCAGCATGCAAGTCCTTTATGAGCGAGTACTCAGAAGACCCTATCCCCGAAGTCAAAGGCACGTCTACATAGGTATGTCCCAAAGTACTGTACCTCAACTCCGCTTGCTTTTTTCCCGCTTTTTTTTTTCTTTTCACTTCACTTTCCTCCTTGTTGAAAACACCATGGCCTCTGTATAACCCACTCTTTAGAAGCAAAATAAGCTACTGTAACCTTTTTAATTTCTGTATACTCATCCTTTCTTTCCACCTTAATAACCAGGCTTTGGACGAAGAGTTTCATAACACATTTAAAAATACTTTCTTATACTTTTCTCTGATAAAACTTTCTTAATGTGGTCGGATTACAAGGTCAGAAGATTTCTGTATGATTAAATAACTTGTTGAATTTGCTTCCTCAGAACAACTTGACTTAGAGGCCCGTCTGACTGAGTTATGTGAACAAGTCAAGGTAAGGCCTGTTCATTTCTGTTGTGTGTGTGGGGTATTTTGTTTTTTTGTGGGGGGGGGGGGGGTTGCATAGAAAGCTTTATTTGCTGTAGGATGGGAATCTTTTGTTATACCAAATGGCTCAAGGTGTGTCAGCAAATTATTAAGATACCATTGCGTCTGTGGCATTTGTGAGCAGGCATTGTGTTGCTTCTGAGTTGATTGAATAGCATTTGAAACTGAAAGTATTTCATATTTATGTAGATCAGATAACCAGTCTTTTGCAGTTTGCTCCCTCAAATCCGGCCCAGATAGTTGTGCCCTCTCTGCATTAAAAGTAATAGAGCATGTTTTGTACGTTTTGTGAGCTTTTTGAGTATATTGTGATTGTACATTTTGAAACTTGCTTTTAGTTTATTGCTAACTTGAGCCCCCTGATGGTTGACTTGTATGTTTGTACTTATAGCAAAAAGCAGAGTCACCTGATGAGCTGGCAGAACTAGTTAATATGAACCTGGCTCAACTCTGCTCTCTGCTCATGGCTCTCTGGGGACAATTCCTAGAGGTTGTGTCCCTGCAGGAGCATGTTGCAGCCATACTAGCTGTGGAGCATCATACACTAAGAGTGAGTTCAACTTTTTAAACCTACTAAACATTTTGCTAGATATCTGCTAGTGGTGATAATCTTTACTGTTTTGATCCAGAACTATTCTCTTACCTCCACAGTATAGACTGAATTCTTATTTTATACTGTTATTACAGGTCAGGCGGTTTGCTGAGGCTTTCTTTTGTCTTGAACATCCAAGACAATCCGCACTGGCATATCAGGAGTTACAGTAAGTCAAGTTGGCATGCGTGCCTTGATTGTGAAATGTAGCATTCCTTTTATCAGGCCTGGACCAGTACTTACTTGCCTGACATACTATAACTTTTCTCTATTTGAGTTGTTGTCTGCTTTTCTTTTTCTTTTTCTTTCTGCTCCCTCCTTCAGTGCTCACAGTCACCAACAGATGACTAATGCGGTCAAAAGCTCCAGCTACTTCTTGTCTTTGCCTCCACTTCCAGTGGAATGTGCTGACCTGGATGGTGATGTTAGCTCACTACCAATCATCTTTGAGGATAGATACCTGGACTCTATCACTGAAGGTCAGTAAAATTGTTTTGATTATTTTGTTTAATTAGGTATGTTTCTGATTTTTAAATATATTTATATTTTTGTTTTGTGTCCTTTTGGGGCTTTTTTTTTTTTTGTTGTTTTTTGGTTTAACTTGGTTGAATCTTGAAGATCGGGATGGACCCTGGCTGGGCATGCACAATACAAGGACTGGCTCAGCTTCTGCTAAAACAGACAAGCCTAATGCAAAGGACCTCAGTGCAGCAGCCAGCCCAATACCTGAGTCACGATGTGCCCCTGTGGATAACCCCTGGCCTGACAACTGTGATCCACCACCTAAGTCCAAAGGCAAGTCAGTCAAACTGAAGAAAAATTCAAAGGCTGAAAACTCTAAGAAGCTGATTAGACAAGGCTCTAAAGACTCTGTGGTTTTGGTGGGCTATAAGAACCTCAAAGCTCCCTATGGTGCCAGCAGCTCAAAGTACAAAGAAGGGGAAGTTGCCCTTAACCAAGCTGAGGAACAAGGTACTTTACTGGGGGACACAACTAGTCATTTAAGGACTAATGCCAGTTCTGTTTTCGACTCTGTTGTCACATCAGTACATTCTGGAAACCGTGCTGATGATGCTGTTGTGGACAATAATGTAACTAATGCTGCTTGTCAGAAAGGTATTTTTACAAATCCTACAATCTTGGACACTCAGAGTAATCCCCAGGCGGGTACTGGGGCTGTTGCTACATGTAACCAACCGATTCCAAAAGACAAACAAGACCACAGTGGCCAAAAGATGCCACAATGGTCTGCTGGACTAAAACAAAATGAGGTGGAAGGAAGTAACAAGGACCCATACCAACATGATAAAGTAATGGCTCTACCATGTCAGGCTGAAGGAAGAGTCAACAGTAATATTCCTGAGATTACCCAGACAGACCTCTGTTACTCACAACAGTCTTTTGTGGAATCTGTATTTGAAAGGCCAAGTAAAGAGACAGCGCAGCGCAGCCAGTCCTGTGTAGTCTCAGTACAGGTAAAGAGTGATTGTATCCGACTAACAGACGGAGGAGCCCCCAGTGCTTCATCTCGCCTCTCAGACTCAGGCATTGAAAGTGAGCCCAGCTCCTTTGCCACTCAGCTTGTTCTAGGACAAAACACCCGTGTTGGGGAATCAGGTGTTGCTGTGGCCCCACAGCCTGAGAGGGCCCTCCAGAGTTCTGCACCACGACCTGTTCAGCATAGCACAGTGCAGAAGCCTGGAGGGGCTGGAGAAATTCTGTACCCAGAAAGCATCAGCGCTGTCAGTGGAGTCCAGTCATCTCTCACTTCCATCAACTCCTTGCCTTCAGATGATGAAGGTGAAGGCTCCTCTAGGGCCTCCAGTGGAGCTGAAGTCCGTGGCAGGAAATCGAGCATCTTCGTGCAGGAGCAGAGTTTAGTCTTTTCTGGAGATATCAGCGGACGGCCTGATGCTGCCTGCAAACCTGACACTGTTACAGGGGATTCCCAACTTGGAAAGCCTTCTTTGGATTTGGAAACAGACCCCAAATTAATATGTATTTCTGACTTGGGACTACAGGAAGCAGCCAGCTCTGGATATAAGGAGTCCCGTAGTGAACCTCATACAGCCTGCCCTTCCAGTAACTCTGCCACCACCAGTAGCACTGACCTGGTAAAACGTGGAATGGTTGAAAACTACTTCGGCTCATGCTCTAGCACAGATGTGTCTGAGATCAGCCCTATAGAAACATCTGCTATCACACTGGGAATTCAGGCAGGACCACAGGTTGAGGAGGATGAGGATGAGACGGAGCATGAGATGATAGAGAATGGTTACTATGAGGAAGGTGACGGCTACGCTTTTGTGAATGGTGTTGCTGATGATGAGCAGGTTGGGGATGCAGCTGCTCAAGAGACAAATCTTTCATTTGAACAACTTGGCATTGGCTACCTCCATGAAACAAAAGATTTATCAAAAGCTCCGATCTGCTCAAACATAACCGCCAGCAGTGTTGGATATAGCTTCGGAAGACCTCCTTATTCAGCCACTTCCCTTCCTTCAAGCTTGCAGTGGTATGAGTGCGCACCCACACCACAGATGAAAGCGTGAGTCATCTTTTTTTCTTTTTTCTTTTTAAAATATCACTTAATGTCTTCAGGCACACACTTGTCAAATTTCACACGTTACAGATAAATATTCATCCACCTGTGGCTTTTGGGGTTTTTTTGTGCAGGTTTATTAAGGCCAAGGAAGAAATGAAGCAGCTAAAGCTTCCTGGGTTCTTGTACAGCGAGGTGCCTGAGCTGGCATCCACTGTGCCCTATTTCAGCATGGAGGAAGATGAAAGCTGTGAAGAAGGCATCCATCTCATAGTCTGTGTCCATGGCCTGGATGGTAAGAAAAAGTTCTGAGAGTTGCTTTTGAAATCAGTTTGCTTTTTTATTAAAAAATTAATGGATGCATTTTGTTCCCTTTATTGCTGCAGGTAACAGTGCAGACCTCAGACTTGTGAAGACCTACCTGGAGCTTGGACTGCCTGGTGCTCGTATAGACTTTCTAATGTCGGAGAGGAATCAGGTATAGATATGAAAATAAACCTGGAAAATGTTTTTTTGGGGTTTTTTGCGTTGTTTATTTAATACTATTTTTATCTGCAGAATGACACCTTTGCTGACTTTGAGTCAATGACGGACCGACTGCTGGATGAAATAGTCCAGTACATTCAGATATACAACCTTACAGTGTCAAAGATAAGGTAATGCATTCTGTTAATCCAAATCTAATATCATAACATAATTATTAAGAAATTGCTTGTATTTTATTGAACTTAGATTTAAGTTGGTGATTCAGTTAACTGATTTCCAAAAGCATGTCTAATGCTGTTAAAGTATGTCAGTGAAAGTGTTCCATTTTAATGTTGTTTGCTGTCTTTACATTTTTATTTTTTTATTTTTTATCGATGTATCCTTTGCAGCTTTGTTGGTCATTCGCTGGGAAACCTCATAGTCCGCTCAGTGCTGACCAGACCCAGGTTTAAATGTTACCTGAACAAGCTACACACTTTTCTTTCCCTTTCCGGGCCTCACCTGGGGACACTATACAACAGCTCTGCTCTGGTGAATACAGGTGAACGTCAGAAGAGTTGACTGTATTTTCAGAGATTCCATATTTTAGTCAGCTTATTGGTAGCTGATGTTTTCTGTTTATTTATTTTTGTGTGTGTGTTTTGTCTCTTTTGTCATAGTGATGGATCCTGTTAAATAACTAATATAACTTCGTTTTTAGGCCTTTGGTTCATGCAGAAGTGGAAAAAGTCTGGGTCACTTTTGCAGCTGACATGTCGTGATCACTCTGATCCTCGCCAAACTTTCCTCTATAAGCTCAGCAAGAAATCTGGTAAGCTTTTTTTTTTTTTTTTCTCTTTAAATTAATTTTTAATTTAATTAATTTAATTTTTTTAAATTTAAACCAGATGTGTTTTCGCTTGTATATTTGGAAGATCAGATTTATATATATATATATATATATATATATATTAACCTTATACTCATACACCTTTCTAGGTTTGCAGTTTTTCAAGAATGTGGTGCTAGTGGGGTCACTGCAGGATCGCTATGTTCCCTATCATTCTGCTCGAATAGAAATGTGCAAAACTGCATTAAAGGACAAACAAACAGGTGGGTTGAAACTAGATCCTTGCTATGTGACTTGCAAGTTCAAGATGTCTGGTAAATGCAGAAGAAAAGTAAGAAAGCCTGAAAAGCTGAGACTTAAAGGCTCAGACAATTACACTGCACACTTATTGTTCAACCATGTAGTGTAGTTTCCCTCGAATGTGTGACCTTCAGTTCCGGTTGTGTGTTTAGACAGTGACTAAACTATTTTTGGCCTTTTTTCTTTTTTTTCTCTCAAATGATTTCTCCTTTCTTCCTCATTTTCAGAATTTTTTACATCCTTTTTCCTTTTATGTCTTTTTTGTACATAAAGAAATAAAGAATAAATTATGATTTCTAATTGATGTTGGCAAACTAATGCTAATCTATACACTGCTCAAAAATTAAAGGAACACTAATCAGAGCATCAAGTCACTTAAACTTCTGTGGCATTGATATTGATCTGGTCAGCTAACTAGCGGGGGGGGGGGGGTTGTTAATCAGTTTCAGCTGCTTTGGTGTTGACAACAAATTAACAGGTGCCCCAGAGGGCTAACAATGAGACAACCCCTAAAAGGGAGTGTTTTTAAATTTTAAAGATGAGGAGAGACATTTTTTTCCCTCTTCTTTTCTGACTTTTTTTTTCCTACCATTTTTTTTTTTGCGTTTGGTTAGGGTCAGTGTCACTACTGGTAGCATGAGGATACAGATGTTAGTCCAAATCCTCTTATAAGGTACATCAATATGTGCCATTGCCGGAAGGTTTGCTGTCTCTTCCAACACAGTCTCGAGAGCATAGAGGAGATTCCAGGGAATGGCTACTCTTGGAGAGCTGGACAAGGTCTTATAAGGTCCTTAATCCATCAGCAGGATTTGTATCGGTTTCTTTGTGCAAAGAGGAACTGGATGAACACTGGCAGAGCCCTACAAAATACCTAAAGCAGGCCACTGGGATGAATGTCCGATGCTGCGTGGTTGCACCTTAGACTGTCCAAGAGCTCAGGGATGCACCGGTCCAGTTTTAGAAGAGGATCCCCCAGGACATCGTCTGTCATCTTAATAGGAGCACGACTCGACATTGCCAGACATGAATAACAACATAATTGGGAAATACAAACTACTTGAGTACCATTTTTGAGTTGCTCTAATTAAATTCTGGCAAATAGACTAGTCTGCTGCATTGTTTTGTTTTGTTTGTTTTAGTTTAAGTTCCAGGGGGTCCATGAACTCAACCCAGATTTCATTTACATCGAATAATGTGACATCCTTTCACAATACCTGGTCCATATCAGTATAGATATCAGAAAGATTTTTTTCCCCATTGTGATCTGAAAAGTTCCGGGTTTGTTTTGGTTTTTTTTGTTGTTGTTGTTTATTTCCTGGGTTTTTTTGAGCAGTGTATGATTCTACACTATGATTCTCCTGTCTTTTTAAAAGTAAATGACTATAACCAACCTCTTTGGTCTTGCTTACACCAGGTCCTGTGTACGCTGAGATGATTGAAAACTTGCTGCTGCCAGTGCTTCAGAACAAAGACTGCAATCTAGTGCGATATGATGTCATTCACGCCCTGCCCAACACAGCCAACTCCCTTATCGGCCGGGCTGCTCACATCGCCGTCCTCGACTCTGAGATCTTCCTGGAGAAGTTCTTCCTTGTTGCAGGCCTCAAGTTCTTTCAGTAGAACTGCGACAGATTCAGACATTTGGCTGGACAAGAGGAATGTGGAGCGTATACCTCAACGCAGCTAAATTTTATTCTGATTATAGTATCTGGATTATCTCTTTGTTTTTAAATGCATATAACTTTTTTTAATTATCATTCATATAAGGAAAATTGTGGTTTCTGTCTGATGATGTTGGAATCAGTGGTTATGGATCTTGTTATTTTTATTTTTCTACTACTTCCTTTTTTTCTTTTTTTTTTCCTTTGGAGGGGTGGTTAAATTATTTCCCCCCCTCATATGCTATATTTTCAGTGTTATTTATGTGCTTTGTTTTTACTTAAAACATTGTTTTACTCCAAGTTATTCAGTTAATTTTAGATGCTGAACTGGAAATGTAGCTGCTACAAAAAAGAAATGGCTGTTTTGGTGAGCTGACCCAAGTCAATTCTGCACGTACTGTCCTCACCATTGCAAATGATTTTTTTCCCACCAAATTTAAGAGACACTGCATTGATTTGCACCACAACTACATTTTACAAGCTTTTGTACTGAAAATGGTCATTTGTACAAGTTACTTTTTTTATCAACAATTTTCCATCATTTTTAATGGCAAAGATTGCATTTGAAATAGGATTGTTTCTCAGCCTTGGCTTTGGTTGAAATCTTTATGCTGTCTCTAACAGTTACAGCATTCTGCACATTTGCCCAGCCTGGCGTTGGGAGCGTAAAGCTTTGCCGACAACATGACATTTGATTACGGGGTTTTAAGCAATGATCATGATTCAGGAAACGCACGTGTTGGTAATATGAACCTTTTATCGAAAGCACTTGGTTAATCATTTGGTGATTATTTATGTTTAAACTGGAAATGTTGGTTGAAACTGAGAAATGTTTCTTGGACAGTTGTTTATATATCATCATAATGTAACATTAAATATGCATACTATGAAGTATGTATACGACTTGTCTTTTTTTCTGGAGTTCATTTCAGGAATTGGGAGCGTTGTCACTCCTAAGCATTTGGTGCATGTAGGCAAAATCTCTGAAATGTCAATCAGTAAGTAATACATCCTTATCTGCTAAATTTGATTAAGAGTAGGGTTGTGTAGCATATTATTTTAATTTTAACCTTTATGTGCAACTTGTTCTTTTTCGATTGTGTTCATTGATCGTATTCAATGCAGTGCCAGCAATTAGCCTGCAGATGGCGGTGTCGTCGCAGTTTGACGTGTCTATAGAGGTTCTTGTGTAGTGTTTTGATCCACAGGTTGTGTGCCTTGATCTGAAACTTACAAGTGACAATATTAATGCCTCCTGTTCTTAAGACGTGAGAGCAGGGTTTTTGCACTATCCCAGAAGGTTTAGGCGTGTTGTGAATTTTTGCTAATGGAGTTCAATTGTTATTTTTGTTATTATCAAGTTGTTATTCCTAGAGTAGTTTTATTCTACAAAAATGAAAGTCTCAGACAAAATGTATCATACCCGTTATAAGTGGTGTTAAGTAGATTCTAATCATTTAAACAGAATTTAATTTCAGTCCGCAGTTTCCTGAACCATAAAATCAGCTATTCAGTCTGATTAAATAGGGCCCCATTTAAAAACCCTGGGTACACTCAACGCGGCTCACTAACCGGGATGGTGCACATTCACGTCACGTGATTTCTGGGCGCACCTAATGCTCAACATATTAATTTCGCAGGAAGCAGTGGAAGTACACGTCAGAAACGAAAGGTATTTGAACCGTTTTAACACCTAGGCTTGCACAAAGTTTTATATACAGGTCGTGCAGCTCCTGTTTTCAAAGACGGTGCTTGGGACCTCTAATTAGCACGTCTTACTACACTAACAAAATGAGGGGAGTCTGCCCCGTCTAGTCAACAGTATCCAACTGCAACCCGCTGTAGGAATGTTATAGATTCATATGGGTATAGAAACTTGTTTATCTAGAAAATATAAACGTGACAAGATTTCGCATATTCATCAAATATGAAGTTAAAGTTTTACAAACATTTCGATTACAACTGTGCACCCCCACAACTATCCAAAATGGTTTGGCTCAAACGTTCCAGGCTTGGGATGGTTTTGCAAAGCCCTCAAGAAGCTACAACACGCAATGGGTAGGGAGGTGAACGGCAGTTTGGGCTTCTTGCGTCGGTCATGTTTTTAAATGGGTTACAGAAGAAATGTGTTTTGAGAAGCCGTGCGACTGAAAGTTGAACTCTATCATCTCTTATACTGTGATTGTAAGTAATTTAGCGCTTTTACCTAAGTAGTTAAAAGAAAAGCCAGACTTATTAGTGATGCACTTGTTGCGCGTTAAAACTCTATCGGGCCGAAAGCACGTTTTCTCTGAGGGAAATATAGACGTAAATGGTATAAATTGTTTGTTGTCAGCTACTTTTGCCTTGTACTGATTTGTAGCTAACTCATAAATATGTGTAATCATCTCAAGGTTTATATTTAAACGACTGCTAGCTACTTTAAGTTGCCTGGAGAGCGTTGAGGACCCTTCTGATGCAACTTTTAATGCCATTATCAGCGAGCAGTTGGTGAACTTTGTTATGCTTTTTATGGGAAAAAAGATAACTTTTTCAGTCATAAGAAATATATACTAGTCCCACCAAACTGCTACTCATAAAGTGGGATGCGTGTAAAGGGGGTCCTCACCCCCCCTGCGTTGTGGTTTTAGCGGGCAGTGAGTATCCCTGCTCCTTCAGAAAGCTTGCTTACTGCACAGGGGATGTTGTTTTTCCACCAGCCAGCAGTATACGCAGGGATTATAACAATCTTGGAGGGGAATTAAAGCATACAGATGGTTGCTCACATGGGATGCCAGGTTCCGCATTGGTCAGCAACATGGGGGATGTCTGAAGACTTCAAGTGGCACCGTTTGGGGTTGATGGTAAATGTGTTTTGTTGACAGGATGCAGTGTAGGTTATGTAGATAAAATGGGTCACATTTGTATGGTTTAACTTGATTTTGGTAGTTGCTCACCTGTTTCTTATTTCAACCATATGTTTATGAAATATGAAGACTCCAAATGATTTATGTGTATGTGCTGTTGAAAATGCACTATAAAACGGAGCCAGTGCTCAAATAAACAGCAAAAACATTCAGATTAGCGTAATTTCTGTTAGAGCGATTGCGTCACATGTCTCTTATAAATTCATACGTGAAGCAATGATCTGCAGCCTCTGCTTCCATTGTCTTAAACAAAAAAGCAAGCTGTAATGTTGAACTGTTTTCCTATTGCTTAAGGCTGCTTAATTATCTTGCATCTGTTTCACTTATAGTCTGTTACATAAATGGCAGCAGCATTGTACTGCTTGCAGTGGTATAGCTCATTTGGCTGATCAGATTTGGTGTGTTTACTGTGAATTAGCTCCAAGCCAAGACTCCCAGAAGGCATAATATTTTTTTAACACATGTTTGCATGCATGATAATGTACATGCGTCTATGAGGTTTTTGTACTTGTTTTCCACGCTACATTTTCAGTGTAAACGTAGAATTTCATTTGACTTTGTCAATAGTAAGTCAGATGAGCTACTGGTATTTCAGGTTTATTTTGTCTGTTGCGCTGACACCCAGGTGTCAGTGGGGCTGTGTTTGAACATGCCCATAAATCATATGTGGTACAACAAATGTGGGAACTCTTGGCTTAAAACAACTTGTTTTGTACACTGACAACACCTTTTTCTTTTTTTTTTCATAAATTGTTTTGTTTGTCTCTCTCTCGTCATTTAACACAGATAAACACTATTGCATCAAGTGCTTTTGAATGTACAATCTTCCACACCTCAAAAAAGGAGGGTGTAAAAGACAGAAGTATGACATAAGAAACCATTTTTTCTGAAGATAATTTGCACAAGATCCCCCCCCTCCCCTCCTCCTCCTCCTCCTTCATATCTACTTTTTTTTTTTTTTTTCCTGTTAAACTGGTTATCGTTCAGAGGATTTAAGGGAATCTGAGTGGGCGTACGGCAGTAATTAACCTGATTAATTGATTCTTAGACGTTAATCAGATGAGCCTCGTACCAGTTGGGGCTTAGGGTCAGCATAGAGGGGCATGTTTCAGGTTGATAGTCCAGTGCCCTACACTGTGACTATTTGTAGCGTTTGATAAGGCACAATGAGCAATATTCTAATTCATTTTTAGCACGTTTTGTTGGAATGGAACAAATGCAAGAGGATTATCTGGTTGCTTTCAGTTAATGACTGGTAATTAGAATGAGCTGTTACTATGAGATCATCGAAAAATGAGTGGATCAGCAAGTTCAGTCATACACGATTGTCACGTTTGTGGAACATTTCCATGAAGATGATTTTTAAGACAATGTAACTCATGCTCTCTCTCTCTCTCTCTCTCTCTCTCACTAACGTCTCCATCTCTCTCTCAAACGTCATGAGACACTCATGCTGATCACTTTACTACATGTTTACTCATGTTTTTCTTTTTTCATTTCTTTACTTTTCTTACTCTTTTGTTATCTATCTTTTTTTAGATGCAATATGGATGAACTGTCCTGGAAGAGATAAAAGTGAAGAGTAAAGATACCCAAAGACTTGAGTGTTAAAGACAGAGCATATATCACGAACTTGCACAAGAGATCATGTCCACATCACTAAAGCAGGAGAGAACTATTTGTGTTCTGCTCCCCAACAAAGAACAGCTGGACATCACTGTCGGGGTGAGTGTTTAATATCTTTTTTTCTTTTTTTTTGGATGTGCTCTTAAGAGGATCTGTTCAGTAAGAGGACTTTACAGATGTTAGATAAAGATTTGTATTTTGTGAAACCTGCAGACTTTCTTTTTCTTTGCTCTACTCTAGCTGAAGTCCACAGGCCAGGATGTTCTGAATCATGTGGCAGAGCTTCTTGGAATCAAAGAGCTTCACTTTTTTGGCCTGACAGTAGTTAAAGGTAAATTAAATCCCCACTGGACCCCTTACGCCTGCGAACCTGACAGGACTCTTCACACTAGATCACACAGTAGTTATAGAAGATGCATATAGGGTTTTAAAGAGGGTAATGTTTAGGTTACAATAATGTTTTACTTCAGTGTTACTCTTTTTGCTTCTTCACGTAATGTTGGGGAAACACTTCTACCAGGAAGCCATTTCACTGAAATTTAAAAAATAATAATAATTTTGCCCTCCCAGTCTGCATAATTGAATGGTGTAATCCACTTTAGCTGCTGAACAAAGTTCTAAACTTTCTGTTTTCCAGCGTTTCTGTTGTACAAATAGATTGAAATGCTTTGGTAATCTTGTGTGGCTCACCACAAGCAGCCTTTTGTTTTTGTGGTGTTGGGTCAGCGATCACTTAGTCCTGGATTCCTGCAATATTAACTTCATTAAGCCTGGAATGCACAATTGCATTCCTCCGCTTCACTGTGGAGGGATGGATTGATGATGGGAAGAGGAGGGTAGGAATGGAGGAATAAAAGGTAGGGGGAGACTATTACTCAATTCTTACTCAAAGGCCTAAACAAAGGGTAAAAAGGAGAGAGAGTGAGTCAGAGTGGGAATGAGATGAGTGGTTTAAAGAAAAAAAAGGGAAATGGCATGATTTGGCTACACAAGGGTGAACTGAAGAGATAAGTTGGGTCAAATTGAAAATGCCTGTGGTATGACTCATAGAACCACACGGAGATTAATATGACATCTTTGTGCTTGGAAAAGGGTTGCAACAGGTTTTTGGCCCAATGATGAATTGGTGATTAACACAGCCTTATATTCAGGGAGCTTGCAGGATAGACCCAAAGCAGTGTATATAGATATAATCTGTTTGTTGAAGGCATCTACCTGTCTCTTCAAGTGTCTGCACAATCTTAAAAGAATCCCACAGCTCTTACCAGCAGTGGTTGGTCTGTGCTGCTTTGCTGATGCTGGAGTTGGAAAATGGATACATTAATGTTGGCATTGTTTTTTTTTTTTTTTTTTTCTTGTAGCCCCATTGAAAAGTAGAAGAACAAAAGCCTTTTCCTCACACCCTAATGAATCCCATTGTTGAGTAAATTTTACGCTTGGCTACATTACTGTTTTGTTTGGTTACTAACTGTCTCCTTGTTTCCCGATTGTCTTTTTTTCCATACCAGACAATGAGCACATATTTTTAGACCTGGAGGAGAAGCTCAATAAGTACTTTTCTAAGGAATGGAACCAAGATTTAGGAAAGGTATTGTAGTTTATGGGATTGATGCACTCTCTACACCATTTAATTGGGCGTTTAAAAGCCTGTATGGTACAGCTTTTTATTTGAAGTGAAGTCAGCAAAACACAACTCTACTGCAACATATTTCTTTTTACAGGGATTGCAAAAGAGATCATTGCCTCTGATTCTGTGCCTTAAAGTGCAGTACTACATAGAGAATGGTAGACTTTTTTGGTAAGTCTTCCTGTTTACATTCTACATGCATCTTTTTAATTCTTGGATGCTTCTGTTTTGCTTTATTTCTCCCCATTAAACATTGTCCTACTTTCTCTCAACTTTGCCTTTCCCTTTTGTTTTTGGGTGCCTGTGTTGTTGTTTTTTTTTTTGTTTTTTTTTCCCCCCCAGTGAGCGAAAGGCACGGCATCTTTACTATTCTGACTTGCGGGAGCGAGTGCTACGCTCTGAATGTCGTCAGCAGGAGGAGGTCTACTTCCAGCTGGCGGGTTACGCCCTGCAGGCTGACCTTGGCGACCACCCAGTGCTGGAGGAAGGCGTAAAGCTTTCCCGTTATTTTGAACCCAAGGAGTACTTTCCCCCATGGGTAGGTATCACCACATAGCAGAAATATGAGGAAATGTTTTTTACCTTTTCATCTCTCTGAGGCCAATGTTTCTCTTTCTTTTCCCCCTTTTTCAGATTATAGCTAAACGTGGAGTGAAATATCTCCACTGCCATGGGCCAAAGGTACACCAGGAGCTGTGGGGCATGTCTACTCGTGATGCAATGTTCCACTTCATCAAAGAGGCATGCCAATTGGAGGATGTACCTGTCACGTTTTACAGATTGCAAAAGGTTATGAGTCAATCTAATCATCTCACTTTCATATGCAAAGCTCATTTTGAATCTATTCCACATATATGTATTCCCTCTGACCCAAATACCCCAACTAATGCAACACCAGCACATTTTGTTTCGCTTCATTTGATTTCTGGACAAACAGATAGATAGATAGAGATATAGATATAGATATATATAGATAGAGATATAAAAATAAAAAAAGCACTCATCCACTGAGTGAAACTTTGAATCCTGGCCCATCCATTACGTAATCTGCTATTGCTTCCAATTTGTTGCTAATAACAACTCATATTTTCTAGCCAACTATGAGCAGGGCGTAACAGTGAAATAGCTGTGTTATCTGGGACACACTGCCTCTCTGACAGCTCATCATTTGTTTTTTCAGGATAAGAGGGAGGAGAGGGGAACGGCATTGCTTGGTCTGACCCTGCGAGGAATGCAAGTTTATCAGGTGCGTGCATGTGTGAGCGTATTATTAGTGCACAGTATGTAAGCGAAAAGTCATTTTAATTCGCTCAGGGAATCGCTCTTTTGTATCTGTAGTCTTATAAAACCTCTGACTAGATGTGTGAGGAATGTGGGGGGGGATTGCCACCACCAGCAGTCCATCAGGAGATAGGAGCTGCCTGCCATGACTGTCATTTCTTTGATCTGTCTGTCAGGGACCATCTGGGGGGGATTAGCACTCCAGGCCTGGCTGATTTCAAAGCCAACAGACCGTGGCATACCTCAAGAAGCCTTTGGCCTCTTTTGAGTCCAGATGGCTCCAAAAGACAGTTGATTATTGATCTGTAATTTTAAAAGCATCAAAGTAGATTATACAATCACAAATCTTTTGGGGTTTTTTGTTTTGTAAATGAAGTGTGTATGTGTGTTTATGTATTCTCAGGAGGTGAACAACATACTTGAGCTAATATATGACTTTCCCTGGTCAAATGTAGGACGTCTTACCTTCCTGGTAAGCACATACAGCTGATTTTTCTCTGTTAAGAAGTAGAATTCTGGTAATTATTTAATGGGCGCTAGCTTTTTACACTTTGTATAATGTGTTAATATCATTCAGGGTAAGAAATTCGAGATCCAGCCAGATGGCTTGCCATCCGCCAGGAAGCTGGTTTACTACACTGGTTCATCTTTCCGCTCTCGCCACCTCCTCTTGCACCTGAGCAACAGCCATCAGCTCTACCTCAGCCTTCAACCTGTCCTCAAACACCTACACCAGGTGGAGGAGAGCAAAGGTAGGAGAGGGGAAAGCATGTCAAAGGATAAGAAAAAAGTAACAGAGCACAGTTTGGCTGGTGGCTCTTTGTAGTCATAGTAGCTTCTGGATGTTAGTTAGTAAATTTAAACTTTGTTCCAAGAACAAAACTGTTCTGTAATCACATTTGTAACAATTTCACTAGAAAACATTTTTGCATTTTTGTGATGCCTTAAATGGGTCTTAAGTATTTTAGATATAACTATATTTCTGATTTTATAGCTGAAGTTTGGTGTGTACTGACAAAAACTTTCTATAAAGTCACTATTGGCTTCTACTACGGTATTAGTAATATAATATATAGAACAGTAATAATTAGTACTTAGGTTTTTAGTACTTATATCAATTTCTGAAAACAAGATGGTTTAGATGTTTGTTTGTTTTAAAAAAAAAAAAAAAAAAAACCCCACTGAAACTTGTTTATTTTTTCATTTTTAGAGAAGCAGCATTACAGGGAGTCCTACATCAGTGATGATCTGGATTTAGATCCACAAGGCAGTGAAGGCAGTCCCGGTCTCTCCCGACACTCTACTAGCAGCTCTGGAATTGAGGCGGACGCTCGCCAACACAGCATCTGCGCAGAGATGGTCTCCATGGGGGACGAAGGTCATCAGCAAGCTGAGAAGTGTTTCAGCTCAGCAGCCAGCCGAGGCAGCTCCTGTACCTCAGGATTTGATACAAGCAGCAAAGCACGAATAGAAGATGAAGGGTGGCAAGAGGAAGGTGAGGCCATTCTTAAATGAAACCTTTAAACAGGATCTGTTCATCCCTCTGCAGATATTTCTAAATTAAACTAATGCTTCCAGTCTGCTAGCCTGATCTAGCAGCATTGTTAAGTATGGTGCAATTCTCAGTGTTTCATTCAAAGATGCATGCTGGTAGTGGGATCACAGGACTACAGAATGTGAAATTTAAATGTTGACTTTGCATACATAAAACTGGCTAAGCATGTGTTTTGCATCATTGATGTCTCTTTTCCATCTGGTCAGGCCTTTCAATGGTGCTAAGAGAAATGTGGCTGCTAGTACTATGATAATTGAACAGCACATTCTTAGGCTGTTGGCTATGCAAAACATATTGCTCAGTAAACAATATGGTATTGTCATTTCAAAACTTGTGCTTTATTTGTGTTTTAATAAGCATTACAATGTCTTATCTAATATTGGGTCTTTGCTTCTTCCAGGGGTTTTTTCTTCCTTTTTTATTTTATTTTTTTATGAAATTTCCTTTAAGTCTGGGCAACACATTAAACAAAACTATTTTCCTTTTCAGTAAGGCAAGTAAACATGTTAGCATTGCATTACCATCTGAATGAAAAAATATATATTGTACTTTACTGTCTTTTGTTTTGTTTTTCTGCTTTGGGGGGAAGGGATAAATTTGAAAATTCATGGATAATGATAATGAAATATTTTAGCATTAAAAATGTCATTTCAGTTAAAGAGCTTGTGCACATTGGTGGATTAACCATTACAGAAAGATGAGAACTTATTTTGGTAATAAACATTAATGTTAATTTAGGGTAACTGTGGTATAAACCTTTCATTTGGTGGTCTCATAAAATTAAGCACTGTACTTTTTGGCCTTTATGAGGACAGGACAGTTGAGAGTACAGGAAAGCTGTCAGACAATGGGGAGATGATGCACATTGAAAGACCTGGGTCAGATTCAAATCCAGGCAATATTCCAGTGAGTTATATGAAATTTCTAAAACGTTTTTAATTTTTTGTTTGTTTTTTTTTTTTTTTTTGTCCCTGCTCATTTTCTTTTGTCCAGAGACCAAGACCAGGGTCCAAAGTCCAGACGAGGTTCTTGTAGATGATCCTGATGAGATGTTCCAGCTGGCTGATCTTCTGGAAGGAGTTTCAGTGGATTGTGGAGAACTCTGTTCAAAGAATCATTCACCAGGTATAAATATTTTAAACCCTGCAAACAGTTGGGTTTTTTGTTTGTTTGTTTCCGCTCACATGCTGTTTGCTAAGTTTTTAAATCATATGCTGTGTGTTTCACAGAAAACACAGGCTGTGCTCTACACAGTGACAAAGATGCTGGGAAATTGTATAACAAGGATATGTTAAAAGAGGTAGGTCATATTTTCTTTCCTTGGTTGGTTGCCTTGGCCTCTTTCATGCATTGGCTTACTTTTTGTTCTTAACTCTCTTTCAGGTTCTGAAATCAAAAGCGCAAGTTTGTGTGGATCGGCACAGCCACAGCCTAGATGATGTCCGCCTCGTCCCTCCTCCTGCACCCCTGGGGATGGCAGTGCCACTTGATTCTTCTCACAGCTACACCTTTGGACTACCAGATGCCTCAGCAAACACAAAGACCACGGTTGATCACGGCTATTACCCCTTCTTGCACTGCCAGCCTAATCCTATCTTCTATGGCCGCAGGTCCACCAACTGCCTCTCCCTGGACATGTTGGGCGATGAACAGTTCATGGAATACATATTTTGAACACATCAAGTGCTGACAAGTATACCTGTCCTCCTTCTTTCTGTACAATGCAACTTAATTCACAGGTTGCCAGCATGTTTTTCTGTAAAGATGGATGTGTATACTTCAAACAGCAGACACATTAGCCTTCTTTTAAAAGCTGTGGATTACTTCAGCACCATTTCATGTAGTAAGCAGTTCATATTTATTAATGTTGTATATTTTGTATATATATTACTTGCACTTTTTTATTACATTTCAGCTTTTCTAAACTGAAAAATGCCTAATCAGGTTTGTCTTTTGTAAATTTCACACTGTTTAAACATTTCCTGAAGTGGCAGAATCTGTTTATATCAGGGGCATAAAATTTTGATGGTGAAATTTTACAGCCATGCAGTTGTTTTATGCATCAGACAGCCATAAGACATGATTTGCATTCCTCTCTGTATGTAAATTTACTCATTTTATCTATAGCCATGTTTGAGCTCTGTTGATTTGTTTTATCTTGTTCATTTTTTTTATTACTTTAACACACACTTTTGTATAGTGTGCACTCCCATGTCTTTTACAGCTTTGTAACTACTGATGTGGAAAATTGAACTTCTTTACACAGCTCAGTGTATTCAGCCAAAGCTTTCCAAATCTGTTTGCCTTCTGTTGTGATGATTACTATAGAAAATTTTTATTTGTGAACCACTTTTGTCAATAAATGTATAATGAAGCTACAGTATTTTTGTATTATGTAACCCACGAACAAAGAGCATTTGTTTCTCTTTTCTTTTTTCCTTTTTGTTATTGTGTTCAAATGAACTGCTGTATTTAGCCTGTATGAGGTTCCCAGTCATTAAACACAAACTTTGACTAAATGCCAGTAAAACGAACAAGTATAAAGTCAATGTCATATTTTTGAAAGCACTATTTTTTTTTTCTTTTATAATGGGGAAAATAAATTCTTTACGCTCTTAAAATAAACCAAAATGTCTTCTTTGTACTGTGTCACCGATATACTATTAATTTTCTATTTAAATTTGAGCAGTTTGCTTTTTTTTTTTTTTCCAGCGTTAGATTCTTTTCTGCCTCACATTTCTCGCGAGAGTTGGGAATTACGTTTACGGAAGTTTACGTTCTGTTTTATCAAAACGTGCTGCTACTGGGTAGCAGCCGGTAGCAGCTCGCTTGCTATGCTCATACCTAGCAATTTAACAGACGCTCGCAATGTATTCCGCTTTAATTAACGCAGTGTTATCCAGCTCGCCTGACTACGACCTTCTTTTTGAGTCTCTTTCCTGGCCGAGTGAGTCGTGGCCAGACACGGAGCGGGTGGAGGCGCTGACAGCTTTCATTGAGGGACTCGGACCGCTTTTGATCGAGCCGGACTCGACCTCGTTTCCAGCTGCAAAGAGACGCTGTGTTTTAGATAAAGTTGAGTCGGTCCTTTGGACCAAGTGTCTGCCTTTCCTCTCCAGAATTTCGGCTGAAGCAGGTGAAGGTGTGCGGTGCAGGGAGAGCACAGCAGCTGCGTGCAGACTACTGAGTGTGAGTGTACCTCTCTGTAACGAGGCTGTGTGCAGGCGAGTTTGTCAGTCCATCCTGCCCTCACTCCATCTGTCAGAGGAAGAGCTGACCTCTCCGGGAAGACTCAGTGTGGAGGTTGCGAGTGAAGTGGTAGCTGCTCTTCTGCCGTTTCTGGCAGCAGATGAACAGCTCACACATACCACCGTGTCTTCTAGTCTCTCTTCCATCAGGACACTCCCTGATGCACTGGTCTCCAAGCCAGTCAGGGTCATCTTAAGTCTGCTGAACTGCCTCAGCAGTGAGCGGTTAATAAGCATCCTCAAGCTCATCCTGGATGATCTATGCAGCTGGCACTCCACCGACCGCACTCCTGCGGTTACAGAGCGCACTCTGCTGTGTTTGACAGCCCTGTCAGACCACCTCCTTAAACCTCACCACCACCTCCCCTCTTCCTGCTGCTCTGACTCCGACCCTCGTCTGTCCCTTCAGTTCTGGAGGATGGTTCAGGATGGACTGATCCACAGAGACAGCGTGTCAAGAAAGAGAGCACTGTTCCTGCTGAAAAGGTGTGCAGCCCTGTCTGAAGAGGATGGATTAGACTGTCCTCTTTCTGCAACAGGGGAAGGTATAAAAAAAAAAAACACGCACACACTGAAAGCAGACATTAGGCCAGTTTTAGGTTTACTGTTATTTTATGGCTTGTCAGACAACTTTTTTTCCTAAACTGTTGCAGATGAGAACTTGTTTAAATGGGCTTTCAGCAAGAGCAAGCTGCTCAGAGAGTTCTGGGAGGATTACGTACTGGTGATGGAGACTCTAGAGGAAAACCAAGTAGGATATCCTGCACCAGTGTTTGACTGCTTTTTCCAAGGAGGGATCTCGATACATCTGTTTTACTGTTCCTCCTCTCCCTCTGCAGATTCACGTGGTCCGGCCAGTTTTAAACAGGATAGACACACTGATCCAAACAACAGCGAATGATGATCAAGGCAAGGAAAAAACATTATTTCAGCCTTTTAAAAGTAGATTCGATGTAGCGAGTCTTCCAGCTTATTAGGCCTCTGTGAATGAAATGGGCTGAACTGATTATATCTTCTTTCAGAAGTACATAAGTCAAGTAGAAAATCCCTTGGTCAGTTTTTTCTCACTTAAATTCTTTGAAAAGTAAAGTAACTGTAAAGTAAGTGTGAAAGATCTCAGAGTGGTAGTTTGTTTCTAATGTTTCAGGTCAAGGACTCTTCCACCCCTCCTGGCTGCTGTGTGTGTACCAGCGCATGTTCCACAGTGAGAATAAATCCTTAATGCGAGAAGGAGTGTGTCATCTGCTCGAGCTCCGGGTTCTTCAGCAGCCAACTTTTGCTTTGGCCTTTTCTCAGGTAGACTTAATTTGTTCCTTGGCTCTTGATTGTTTTCATTCAGTACAAAGTTAAAAGCGTGCATTAAAGTTTCCTCTTCTGTTGCTTTGCTCTTAAGTTCATCGTTGGCCCCTTTATGGATGTTCTCTCGGAAACATCCCTCTTCCACAGGTGAGAATTTAACATTCATTAACAATTGGAAGTAATAGTAATGCAGGGATTATTATGTTAAGTACTGCTTTGCACTAGCCTTAATTAACCCAGCTTCTTTCCACATATAGGTCAGTTGGTCAGAGTGTGGGAGACTGTCCCGAACTGGGGGTTAAACTCGAAGTCTTTCTGGCTACCTTCTTCAGTAGCCTGCCAACAGAGCATAGAGGTAAAGGGTCACAGAAGCCACAGCGAACACTTATGAACAAAGTCCTCTCACAGCTCATGGTTAAATTGCTAAATCCACCTCTGACTACTGTGTTCACATTGTAGGTTATGTCTTGCTTCAGCTGATTCAGCAGCTGGGCTCTAAACACTGGTGTGCAGTTCCCCTCCTCTTCCTCTGTCAGGCCCTGTCCAAACTTCCCCCTTGTCCACTACTGGGGACCAGCGGGCTCACTGCTCTGAGGTAACTTACAGTGGTTACACTTAGACATACTCTGTCGAAGCTGGTGACACTTAATAAAGTGGTCATTGTGTGTCTTTTGTCTGTACAGGGACGTCCTGCGCTGCACCATGATCACTCATCAAGTCCTCTTAAGAGGAGCTGCCCAGTGCTTCCTGCTGAACAGTGCCCTCTCTCTCACAGTTGTGGTAAGACAGAAGTGCGACGCAAAATACTGGACTCTTTATTAAGCACATCTTCCAAGTACTGAGTTGATCAAGCTTTTGTTGTTCTACGACCAAAAAATCTGATATTTTGGTCTATATTGCCATGACAGCATCACATGGATGTGTTTACTTTAATTTACTCGTTTTATTGATCTCTTCTACTAGATTTTCTGTAAGACTATAGCTTAAGTTATTCAGTCCAATAGCTGAGCTTTTGTGTTTTGTTTTTTTTGTCAGAGTGAAGTTACCCTCGATGATGTTTTTAGCTTCCTGACGCATTTTCGTGCAGACGAGTCGCTGTGTAGAGGGACGCAGCTTTGGAAGCAGGTACGCTGTATCAACAATGGAACATGATTCAAATTGCAAACTGTGATTACCTAATCATTATCCTACATGTTGGGGCATCACTGCAGCTGTGTGCTTGGCTGTTGGAAAATGAAGGCAGTTTCAAGCCCAGGATTACAGATGAAGATTGCACTGGTGCTTTAACGAGTAAGGAAACCGTAAGAGCTTATGTTCAAGGCGAAATAGTCTCCTATCTTCGAGTCCCAGCTAGCACAGGTGAGTCTGAAGTGATACAGTCGCTGTATCTGCTGGTTTGGTGTGTGTATATTTTAAGGCTTTTTATCTTCTCCCAGGTCAGACCGAGAGGTTACCTGACTCCAGAGAGGCCGATAGGTTGGCCAGAGCTATTCTGCTGTGTGTGGACATGGAGAGGGGTCAATCTGGGGCAGAGATCAGCAACACCCTGGAGTCGCTTTTATCACCACTGCTGGAGACCCTGAGCAGAGTCAGCACCAATATCTACTTGCCTCTGCGTAAGAGTGACAAGAGCCTGCAGCTGGTGCTCAGACTGTTCCAGCTCGGAGAAATCCCAAGGAGTCAACAGGACGGAGCGGAGCAAGGTTTGCAAGGATAGCGCTGAATCATTGTCCGAGCTGTTCTATCTGATTTTTTTATTCACTGAACAAATCATTAAACCTGTCCTCCCAAATTATTATTTGGTGTTATATTGTATAACATACGTCCTTGTAAATGTCACTTTTACATCCGTATTTGATGGTGAGAGATCTGCATATTTTATCTTTTTCTTTCATCTATTGGTGACATTTATGATATCAGATTAAAGTGGGCTGTATGTGGCGTGCGATGGGAAATGAGTTTGATATCACTGCCTTTGATTATTAAGCTGTTTTTCCCAGTACTTCTGCTACCTCTTTATTAGGAAACACTGGACATTTATATTGATTTATAGTTTGATTTTATCCCTTTATTTTTTGATTATTTTGTCCAGAACCGTCGCTGTCATGTTCATTACATTCCACCTCTCTCTCTGTTTCACAGGGGACAGTGTGATGGTATCTACTGAGATGGCGATTTTAAGGCTTCTTGATCCCATCCAGGAGTTCATCTTTAGGCGGCTGTGTGGGGAATTGCAGGAGGTATTTAGCAAGTCAAGCAGGCCAGTCTCAGTCCAATTACACAGATGCCCCTGGTGGCCAACTCTGACGTCTGCACGTATGTTGTCTGTTTTTTTTAACAGGTGTTTGATATCGAGCGAGCAGAGCTCTATCTTTATGTCCTGAGGCAGCTGGTTGTCATGTGTCGCTCTATGCCACAATACCACAACAAGATTCCTCACAGTGGTTTCTCTAAACTGATTAAGTACGGGCTCACAGTCCTGCGAGAACCAGACCAGCAGGTACCAACTTAAACTTTAATGTCTCTCTCATTAGGCAGGATTTCAGTCACTATTTTGATTGTTTCACTGATTGTTGTTGCCAGGTCCCCTCTTTAGCATACCAGGTAACTAGAGCAGTTACTATGGCGTCGCTGGCCACGGTGTGTGGTGTTATGGAGCATGAAGTGATTGACAAGCAACCAGAGACAGTTTCTGCTCTGAAATCACTGAATGAATACTTCTACAGCCCAAAGCTGCCTTCCTCACACAGTCAGACATCTCTAGGAAATGTCAATCAACGTCTACTGAAACCAGAGACAATAGACTGGTTAGTGGAAGCCGTTTTTTTTTAATTTTTTTTTAACTAAAGTAACTAACTAAAGACTTTAATTCAGATGAATATAAGTTCTCGGCTGCCGTAATGAGCGATGGGCCTGTTTCTTCTTTTGGTAGTGATCTGGAAGTTCAAGATCTGCTACAGGACTGGGGACGCTTCTCTGCCAACTTTATGCGAGACCAGTGGATTTGTCTGAATTTCCTGATTAAGGCTTTTGGAATTCCTGAGTCTGTAGAAGCAGCTGAGACTCTCAAGGCTGCTTTGAGTTGCAGTGTGGAGGCCCTGGCTCTCCTGCCCAGTGACTTGGTGCTCCCTGTATTCACCTTTATGGAGACAGTCCTGCCGCAAGTGAGGCTAATTTCATATCAGTCATTTTCTTCCAGTTTTTATGTGAATAATTTGTTGTAAACTAACTGCCAATGAAGCGATTTCCTCATGGTGCGTCTGTTGTGGTGACATTTGATTCCAGTTAGTGCGTGATGAAGAGGCCCTGTGTGTGGAGGCTGTGAGTCTGAGCTGGGAGCTGGTACAAGGCCTGAGCACTAATGCCAATGACTTCTGGCCGGCACTTAAAGGCTTCATCTCCACGGCTTTCCACCATAAACTGCTTCAGCTGACAAAAGCTCAGTCTCCGACCCTGGCGGCCACTTTGAAACAGGTGATTCACCTCACAGCAGGAAAGAAGCGAGACAGAAATTTGGACTTTGAAAATGTAATTTCAATAATGAAATATTAATATTTGTTGTGTCTGTGTTTGTTTTTAGATCGCCCGTGATCTGATGGAGTTGTCTCAGTCAAAGAGTGGAGTTTTTGGCGTACTACTTCAACACTGCTGTCAGATGTGGCTGCCTGCAGGTGGAGGCAGCGGTGACCAGGCCGACACGGTGTTTTCTAGTATTTTCAACCACATCAGCATAATTACAGAAGCTTGTGTTTACGGTCCAGTGTTCAGGAGAGATCAACGGTAAGGCTTAGCCGCATTTTTCACATTTATTTAGTAGCTTCTTAGAGCTGTTTTAACTATTTAATCGTGCTCTTTCCAAGACTCGTCCAGGATGTCCAAATATATGTGGAGCAACTTGGTGAAAAGTGTGCAGCTAATGTCGCAGTAACGAGGTAAACAATTCAGTGAAAGCTCACTTCTTATTGATATGATTTATAATAGTGCCACTAGAGGTCTCTCTTGCTATGTGGATGTTTCCACAGCTGAACAACTGTTTTTATTTTCCAGTGATAACAGAGATGATCAGTTGCCTCGCACATGTGTTCTGGCTTTCCTGTGCCACCTGGATTCTTCTAATCTCCAGCATCAAAGACTAATGGAGGAAGTGGCAATGGAGCTGTTGAAAAAGGTGCGTTTGGCCTTGTCAGGTTCACAGCAGTGTGTTTTGGGGTTTTTTGTGGTGTGGTGAGACTCCAGGTCTACATGACTGCCAGCAATCAAACTTCCAAAGTGGATCGTTGTATGATGATAGTTTTTTTTTTTACTCTTTATCCATCAGTTGTGACTGATTGGAGATCACAAATATATGCAAATTAATATATACAGGCATTAAATTGAAGTTAAACTCTTTCACAGCTTTCAAAGAAAATCAGAATGCGGAATTAGCCTTAGAGCTTATTCCACGGCGAGGATTTGTTATCCGTCCATCCTGTCACAGTTCACAAGAATTATTAACCCACAGTTTTGGTCATAATTTGGTCACACAATGATCATCTCATAGATGTTCACCCAAATTCTGCTCAAGATCAAGGTGACACTTGTCGTTTTATGGGCAATAACCTGGGAATTGCAATGGATTGTGGACTAGATGAGCTCCTGATTCTTTTAAATAAATGGCGAAGTAGCAGTTACAGCCACTTTGCATCCTTTCCCATGATTTTTGTTTCATTTCTACAGGATAATGATATATCAAGGTCAAAAGTGCGTTACTATAGCAACTCCCTGCAACATCGTGTTAAAAACCGAGTATGGCAAACACTGCTGCTGTTGCTGCCCAAACTCCGAGAGGTAAGATAGTCATACACTCACCTTAAATCTTCCAGGATCGACTGATCCTCTCTGTGAGTGACTGCGCTTTCATTTGCAGGAGTTTGTTGCCACTTTGTGGGGTCGTGTGTTTGAAGCGGGATTTTGCAGTAACCAGGCTTCTGTCAAGTACCTGATCGAATGGATGATGATTCTGATCCTTGTCCGATATCCACAACACACTGACAGCTTTTGGTCCTGCTTCAGCCTGGTGAGCTCCAGCTCTTTCAAACTCTGTAGAACTGGAGGGAATGGTTTTTCATTCTAAATTAAATTATAAACCACTTCTGGTGCTTGTTTCTGTGCAGGATCACGAAAAGACTAAGACGAGCGTCTGCACTTTCTTATCTGTTCTCGTACATTTCAGTGTCATCTTTCCTAATCTTAAAGAAAAGGTAGTATCGCTAATTATTTTTTCCCACCCAGACAGTATTTGTTTTTATTAATAAACTCTTGAGTATTCACATTGTGTTTTTTCTTTTATATCTTAAGGCGGCGCAGTTGCGAAAAGCACTAGACGTCATCCTGCAGTCGTGTTTTAACCATAACTTCAGCGTGCGCCTGTATGCCTTACTGGCTCTGAAAAGGGTGTGGAGCCTGGCGGAAAACCACGTGGAAGAGGCAGATGGTTTAGGGGGGCTTTCCTCTGTGATCAAGGCCTGTCTGAACCAGGCTGAAGCCATGCAGAGCACTGGGTGAGAGCAGAGCGGTTCAAATGTTGGCAGGTTTTGTTCTTTGCATCAGGCTAATATGCTTTAGTACATATTTGCTGTCTCACATGTAGAAATGCCAACAAAAACTGGACGAGGATTCAGGAGCACTTCTTCTTTGGTGCCTTTCATCCAATCAGGGATTACAGTATTGAGGTACGCTATTTTGCAATTAAATCCTGCTAAAATATAGTAACACAGTCTAACATGCTTGTTTTCTTTCTTATTTTGCTTTCCTAGACAATATTCTGTACGTTTCCCAGTCTTTCTGAGTTGGCTGATGATGAGTGGATACCACCCTGGAAATTTGAGAAACTCTCATATTTCTCAGAAGGTCCATCTTTGCCTTTGAGAAATCCTGCTCTTGATCTGAACCAGCTTCAACCTGGAGACTGGATCCAGCAAGACAGAAGTACAGTAGTAGCAGTAGTAGTAGTAGTAGTAGTAACACTCTTAAGCACCAGTCAGTGATAAGGTTTCTCTTATTGACCGTCATGACTTTATGTCTTCCAGGTGAGCAGGATAAGGAGGAACGCTGGGCTGAGGTGCAAAAGAAGATCACGCCCTGGAGACTGGGCATCCAGGAGCAGGAGCCTGAACTTCAGCTGGTTCCACCACAGAGGGCTGCTAGACTGGGAAAACTGCACGGTGCCTTGCTGGTTGTGGCCTCGCTTATCGACAAGCCCACCAATCTGGGAGGTCAGGAGCACCACACATCAATGTATTATTGTACATTTTTGGTTACTAGTACGGGTTACGTTTAGGGAGCGAGTAAGCAGAGTTGTTTTCTGCAGCTGCAATTTACAGATGGCCCCTGAACACCTCACATGTAGACAGCTGTAGAGATATATACACACAACATGTGCGTGTTGCTGCTAGTAAACACAAAGTGAGCTGTTAAATAATAAATCATTTAACCAACTTTTATTACTTTTATTGTTTATTTTGAGAGCACCACAATTTTACTGCAGTTTCCACAGATTGAGAACTTGAGGTCACGAGTAGCATGACCACAATTGACTCATATTGCCCTTATGTCCTAAATGCAGCCAATCAGGAGTTTCGAAACCACAAGTGAAAACTCCTTTTAGCTAGATTATGAGAGCTGCTTTTCCAGAATGACTTGAAATGACTCTGCACTTCCCTGGATCTCGGCTCTCAGTTTTACCTTGTGTGGAAGCCCCTCCCCCTGCACAAACCCCTTACACAATGTCAGTGTATTTCTGTTTCGTAACAATGATATAGAAGAACAGAGAAACACATCCATTTGAACCATCTTATCTGGTTTTACACGGTTTTGCACCTGCCTTCATCAAGCACATAATATATGTTCTCTGGAAGTGTACTCGAGTGCTGTTGTCTCAGGTGATAAGGCACGAACACAATGAGAATTTGTTTATAGAGGAAAAAGATTTTTTTAAGCCAATATTGATACTGTGTAATGCAAGAAAGACTGTTAGCCTGGTCCTTCTGTAAATGTTTTACTTTGAATCCCAGACTCAATTTGCATCTCTTTGTACACACAGTGGTGTTCTAGGAAACTCAAAACTGGAACAGTCTTTTTATTAACCTCCTGTGCTTTGGATGTCATGGAGCATTTTTATTTTAAAAAACCCCACCCAAATCAAACACACTGTCTTTGTCGCTGCAGGTCTCTGCCGGACTTGTGAAATATTCGGTGCCAGCGCTCTGGTTCTGGATAGCCTCCGCCACGTGAATGACAAAAACTTCCAGTCCCTGAGCGTCTCAGCTGAGCTGTGGCTTCCTTTGTTAGAGGTGATGTGCAGAAAATAAACTTATTTTGATGATCAGAAGTGCACATGGTTAGATTAAGGTTAAAATAGATTGTCAGGATCTCACACACACACACAGAATATCCAGACAGCAGTAGAAATAATGCTGTTTATTCAGTTAATCTGTAGATGTGCATTATTGAGAGTTACAGTAGCTCTGTATTTAAAGGCCCACGTGTCTAAAAGGTTCATTCTTTTTGTACTGTTTGGGAATTTTAATGATGGATGTACCATATGTAGCCCAGATGAAAAAAATCATACTTATTCTCTTTATATTAACTGTCCACATCAACAAGCGTCGTATTTCCTATGACCATTGAATGCACCTCTCAGTTCACCCCACGTGAGGACACCTAGCTCAGCAACCAATCAGAGCCTACCCAGGCCGCATTGACCCTGTCAGCCAGGAAGTGAGGTGGAGGTGCATGGTGTCCCGGGTTTTTCTTATCTCAGCAAGAGGAGTGGAGGCATCTGCTACTCAAACCGAGAAATCCACGGACAAAAGAGAGGAAAACTCAGGATTGAGAGGAAGGAAAGCCAGCCTACTTACCTGCTGGAAGTCCGGAGTCGAGTGGCTGGATGAAGGAGAGAGGCAACGTCGGCTAACCACTCACCTTTCATCCGGAGAGCTGCTGCAATTCCAACGCCAGTGTGTGTTGGGCTTTTGTGAAACAGAGCAACGGTCAGGTTTTTTGGAGAGGACGGAAAAGTCCAAGGACCAGGACGATATTCTGGTTGTGATAGCTGGCGAGCCAACCACTTTGAGGACGATCTACCCCAAAGAAGATACACACCACACACTCATACATTCCAGTTACATTCACAAGGACCTTTGAAGTTGGCTATCGCCAGCTTAACTCTAAATTCTTAAAGGGCCCCAACGAGTACTTTTATTTTGTTGAGTGTGCACACTATTTATTTTATTTTATACTTTATCTGTACAAATTGGACAAATACCTGTTATACTTTGTAACAATACAAGAGTGGCTACTCAAAAGTTAACATTGTGTCCAGGTCATTATTGCTGCTCAATACTTTGGCTCCATACGAATTTGGTGTCTTCTGATTCTGGCCAGGGTCTTATTACGAGCCCAAGTAATTATTGCGCTGTAATTCACCTTTATACCTTAAAGTTGGTTACAGAAGTGGCGAGCCAGCCAGGAGCCAATTGATTTGAGCATCAATATTGAGGCAATGACCAGCATGGATTTCATACAAAAGTCTGGTGTCAAAATACCTAATGCGGTTGTTGTTGCTGGGATAACACAGGTATCTGAGAAAGATGAACAGGTCATTGACTTTCTGAAACAGTATGGTAAAATCACAAGAGTCCTTTTTGTTGATGATTCACTGTCCAACTTCTACCAAAACCTGATCGTAGAATACTCTAGCAGTTCAGCCTTAGAAGGTTTAGAACCTCGTTTACCATACACATACACAGCACAAGCTGATCCCAGCGTTGTCTATGAAATTAAAACACTCAGTAGCATGTACACTACCACGGTTGGGAGTAATGTTACAAAAACCTACTTGGCGGAACTCAAGGAACTAGCCAAGCTGAGTGGCAAAGACTACGGTGAGGTGCTGAAGGAGATGATGTGTCAGATTGGGGAGGATGTTGAAGCCATGCGACCTACCACTGAAGAACCTTCTCCCACGTATGTCGAGACCACTGTTGTATCTCCGCCCGCTTCTAAAGAGCGACAGTGTCACACCTCACATTCAGATGTTACACCAAGTGATACTGGTGCCACTGATGATGTTCCCCTCACTAATGGAAGGAGAGCAGCGTCCCTCTCAGTAAGTGACTTGAACCCACCTGACATTCAGAAGGTTGTGGTAGAGCATATCGTACGAAGGCAAGATGTTGTCCCACACATCCAGTCCCAGGTGAGACTCCGTTCCTTCTCCGGTAAGGTTCCCAGACCTAACAATGAAACTGATTATGACACATGGCGCACACAAATTGAACTGCTCCAAAATGATCCCAGCATGTCCCCCCTGCAAATATCCAGAAAGATCCATGAGAGCCTGCTCCCACCAGCAGCTGATATAGTTAAGAGTTTGCGGCCTGAGTCACCACCTGTGACTTATTTGCAGCTTCTAGATTCAGCCTTTGGCACTGTAGAAGATGGCGAGGAACTTTTCGCTCAATTCCTGAACACCCTTCAAGATCCAGGTGAGAAGTCATCCACTTACCTTCACCGGCTACAGTTAGCATTAAACAGAGCCACGAAGAGGGGGGGAGTCGCATGTGAAGAAGTGGACAAACATCTACTTAAACAGTTCTGCAGGGGATGTTGGGACAACGACCTACTCAGCGCCCTGCAACTTGAGCAAAAGAAGAGCAGCCCATCCCAATTCTCAGACCTGTTGTTAATGATTCGCTCTGAGGAAGATCGACAGCAAGCAAAAACTAACCGTATGAGAAAACACATTGGCACCACAAAGCAGAGAACTCAGTTACAGTTCCAGGGTGCACATGTTTGTGAACCAGAGGAGAAACATGGGAGTAGCATTGCTGCTATTGAGGATCTGCGAAAGCAGGTGGCGAGTCTGCAAAGTCAACTAACTACATTCATGTCACAGAAAAAAACAAAGTTTGCAAACAGCAAGGACCCTGCAGGGAAGCCGCAGAGTAAGATGTCAAAGCCACATGGTGTAGATGGACGTATGCAAAGACAGACTTCAAAGAGGCAAAGGGGCAGACCCAAGCCCTGGTATTGTTTCAACTGCGGTGAAGATGGACATATCGCTCCATGCTGTGTTGACCCCGCTAACCCCAACCTAGTAGCAGAAAAAAAGAAGCAGTTGGAGGAGAAACAACGCCAGTGGGAAGCGCGAGATTGTACAGATTCACCTTTAAACATCTAACAGTTCCTGTTGTGGGACAAACAGGAGCTGAGGAGAGTCAACAACGTCCCTCAGACGTAAACAATGGTGACAAAATCACAGCTGAGGTTAACAAAGTAAGTACCCCAGCAAAGACTGTCAAAGCACAAACATGTTCTGGCTTAAACCATTCAGAGCAGAACCAATCTTTCCAACTCCCTAAACAGTTGATTGGTACCAGAAGTACAGCTCAAGTGACTGTGAGAGGTGAAGAAGTCAACTGTCTTCTTGACTCAGGCTCCCAAGTTACCACTGTTCCTGAGTCATTTTACCAGCAGCACCTTTCAGAGCAAAAGATCAAGCCACTACATGACCTCTTAGAAGTGGAAGGTGCTAATGGCCAGCTAGTGCCTTACTTTGGCTATATAGAAATGACCATAACTTTTCCAAAGGACTTTATAGGTGTTCCAGTAGATGTAAACACACTTGCTTTAATCGTCCCTGACACTTCACAATCCCTCATGCTCATAGGCACAAACACCCTAGATGTACTGTTCGACATCTACTCAGAGACTGACTTAGCCAATCGTCAACCCCTCCCACATGGCTACAAAGTAGTCTTCAAAATCATTGAGGTGAGACGGAAGCAGACAAGTGACACCCATCAGGGGGTAGTGAAGCTACTTGGCAAGATGCCTCAAGTCATTCCAGCTGGTTCAACTGTAGTGGTGGAGGGAGTCGCCCTTGGCGAGGGCCTTCAGGATGAAAAATCAGTTGTAATTGAGTACCCATCATCGTCCCCCTTGCCCGGTGGCCTGCTACTTAAAGCCGGTCTGGTGGACTTTCCCCAGCGGCGGCCCCACAAGTTGCCAGTTGTTATAAGCAACGAGTCTGACCACGACATTGTCATCCCTGCCAAGTGTACTATTGCAGAGGTTAGTGCTTATCAGACCATCCTATTAAAGGAACACAACAAGACCAAACAGTCAGAACTATCCCAGAGAACTCCAGAGACTCCGTCTTTCCAAGAGCCCACCATAACCTTCAATTTTGGTGACTCCCCAGTTCCATTGGAATGGAAACAGCGCATCACTCAGCAGCTCAGCGGCATGCCTGAGGTGTTTGCACAGCACGACCTGGATTTTGGCCGGACGGACCAGGTGCGACATCATATAAAACTTTCGGATGGCACGCCTTTCAAACTACGTGCCCGGCCAATCCACCCACGGGACATTGAGGCTGTCCGGAAGCACATTCAGGAACTCCTTGATGCAGGAGTTATTAGAGAGTCAGAGTCCCCATTTGCGTCACCCATAGTGGTAGTCCGGAAAAAGAACGGCCAAGTCCGGTTGTGCATTGATTATAGGCGTCTAAACCTTCAGACTATAAAAGATGCGTACAGCCTTCCGAAGCTAGAGGACACGTTCTCAGCCCTCAATGGTTCACAGTGGTTCTCTGTTCTTGATCTAAAATCAGGGTACTACCAGATCGAGGTCGAAGAAGCAGACAAACCAAAGACGGCCTTTGTGTGCCCTCTCGGCTTCTGGGAGTTCAACAGAATGCCTCAGGGTGTAACGAACGCCCCCAGCACGTTCCAGCGGTTAATGGAGCGGTGCATGGGGGATATGCATTTGAAGGATGCATTGGTCTTTCTTGATGACGTGATAGTATTCTCCCGAACCCTTGAGGAACACGAAGAAAGACTCATGAAAGTGCTCACTCGTCTAAAAGAGTTTGGGTTAAAGCTGTCACCAGAGAAATGTGTCTTCTTCCAGACTTCAGTCCGTTATCTGGGACATGTGGTCTCCAGAAATGGAGTTCGGACTGACCCTGAGAAGATTTCGGCCCTTAAAACATGGCCTGTCCCACAGACCCTGCGAGAGTTAAAGTCGTTCCTTGGTTTTGCTGGGTATTATAGAAGGTTCGTTAAGGGGTATTCCAGCATTGTGAAACCTCTCCACAACTTAACTTCAGGGTACCCACCTAGCCACAAGAAATCAAAAGTAAACGCAAGACAAAGTGCACATCAGTACCATGACCCAAAAGACCCTTTCGGAGGTCGCTGGACGCCAGCTTGCCAGGAAGCCTTCGAGTCAGTCATCCAAAGTCTCACCACTGCCCCTGTACTTGCCTTCGCTGACCCCCAGAAACCCTATATACTGCACACCGACGCCAGTACCACCGGGCTTGGTGCTGTATTGTATCAGGAGCAAGAGGGACAACTTAGAGTCATAGGCTATGCAAGTAGAGGGCTGTCACGGAGCGAAAATCGCTATCCAGCGCACAAGTTGGAGTTTCTGGCGCTCAAGTGGTCAGTTACAGAAAAGTTCAGCGACTATCTCTACGGCAACCACTTCACTGTTGTAACGGATAGTAATCCGCTGACTTACATTCTGACTTCAGCAAAACTTGACGCAACTAGCTATAGGTGGCTAGCAGCACTGTCCACATTCTCTTTCAAACTCCTCTATCGTCCAGGGAAGCAGAATGGAGATGCGGATGGATTATCACGCAGACCACACGGAGGGCTAGCGGACGACCTGAAATCACAAAAAGAGATTGAACGCATACAACAGTTCACTCAAGATCACCTTTGTGATCCAGACAACATCAATGCTGTAAATCAGTCTGTGGTGAAAGCAATCTGTGAGAGGCAGTTCACCTACAGCGTCAGTCCTGACAATGAAAGAGAGGCAGATGCAGATTGTGTTGCCTTGGTGGAGGTGCTTGCTGTGTCTCCTAGTGCTGTACCTGATAGCTATGGGCAAGAGGAAAAGTTTGGAGGTCTGCCAACCATTCCCCATCTAACTGAGGCAGAGCTGGCAGACGAGCAAAGAGCCGATCAGTGTATAAAGCATGTTATTTCTCAGATCGAATATGGGGACACACCACCTCCAACCGTGCGCACACAGTTCCCTGAGCTTCCACTGCTCCTCCGAGAGCTTAACCGTCTTGAGCTCCGCAACAATGTCTTGTACCGGCGACGCCAAGAGGGGTCCCAGAAAACCTACCAGCTTGTACTTCCAGCTGAGCTTCGCAACACAGTTCTCACCAGCCTGCATGACCATATGGGTCACATGGGAGTCGACCGTACACTGGACCTTGTAAGGTCAAGATTTTATTGGCCAAGGATGGCTTTGGACGTGGAAAGGAAAGTGAAGACGTGTGGCAGGTGCGTGCGGAGGAAGGCACGGCCTGAAAGAGCGGCCCCCTTGGTCAACATTAATACGACACGACCTCTTGAACTCTTGTGCATGGACTTCTTGTCCCTGGAAGCTGACAGGAGTGGAACCAAAGATATATTGGTGATCACGGACCACTTCACTAAATTTGCAGTTGCTATCCCAACACCTAATCAAAAGGCCCGCACAGTGGCAAGGTGTCTGTGGGAGAACTTTATGGTACACTATGGCATCCCAGAAAAATTGCATAGTGACCAGGGTCCAGATTTCGAGTCCCGCACAATCAAGGAGCTCTGTCAGGTGGCTGGTATCCACAAGGTGAGGACAACCCCATACCATCCTAGGGGCAATCCTGTGGAACGATTTAATCGTACCTTGCTTGATATGCTGGGAACTCTCCGTGGTCAAGATAAGTCCTGTTGGCGTGACCATGTAAGACCCCTGGTCCACGCTTATAACTGCACCAGGAATGAAGTGACTGGTTTCACCCCGTACGAACTGATGTTCGGACGCCAACCTCGGTTGCCAGTTGACCTTGCATTCAACCTGCCAGTGCAAGAGGAACAACACTCATCTCACTCTGAATATGTGCAAAAACTCAAGTCACGTCTCAAAGAAAGCTACAAGTTAGCTATGGACAAGGCTGCAAAGATGGCTCACAAGAACAAAATGAGGTTTGACAGACATGTAACTGCATCAGACTTGGAAGCTGGAGATCGGGTATTGGTCAGGAATGTCCGTATCCGGGGCAAACATAAGATTTCAGACAAGTGGGAACACACTGTGCATGTAGTGGTGAGAAGGGCAGGCAACCTCCCAGTATATACAGTTAAGCCTGAAAACAAAGATGGTCCCCTAAGAACACTACACCGGGATCTGTTGCTACCATGTGGCTACCTATCTGTGGAGGAAAGCAGTGAGCATGTACAGAAGCCAGTGTCACGCAGGCCAAGAACCCGTGCAAATCCAGCGCTAGAGGAAGAGAACTCCTCAGACGAAGAAGATGATTTGCTCATTCCTGTTTGGTTGAGTTCCCCTGTCCACACAGTGAGTGAGAGTCCTGTAAATGTTCCTGATATTGACAACCCACCTGTTTTTGACAGCCAATCTGATTTTGGCAACATACCTGATATGCCTAACAGTACTACAGATGATACTGAGTACTTATCTACCAATGGAGTCACACCGACCGAACAAGTGGATGAAATAACCTTAACTGAAACTGACTCACCTGTTGATGACCCAGACGTCCAAGAAAGGCAACTTCCATTTCAGGAGGCTGGCACCAGAGGTGCGAATTCTGAGGAGAGAGTGGAGGAGATAGTCCCAGTGGATACAAGGGAAAACATGGATACAAATGATTCTGTAAGGAGATCTGAGAGAAACCGTCGTCCGCCACGACGGCTTGACTATACGGAGCTAGGCAATCCTCTGATCACTGCAGCAAAATCATTCTTGCAAGGACTGTCTTCAGCTTGGGCCGATGTCATCAGTGATGGTGAAGAGCCTGCTTCGCCCTCTTCCTTGACCCGTCAAATAATCATCATTTAACTGTCTACCATGCACAGGGACGTGCATGAGTTCAGGAGGGGAGGGTGTAGCCCAGATGAAAAAAATCATACTTATTCTCTTTATATTAACTGTCCACATCAACAAGCGTCGTATTTCCTATGACCATTGAATGCACCTCTCAGTTCACCCCACGTGAGGACACCTAGCTCAGCAACCAATCAGAGCCTACCCAGGCCGCATTGACCCTGTCAGCCAGGAAGTGAGGTGGAGGTGCATGGTGTCCCGGGTTTTTCTTATCTCAGCAAGAGGAGTGGAGGCATCTGCTACTCAAACCGAGAAATCCACGGACAAAAGAGAGGAAAACTCAGGATTGAGAGGAAGGAAAGCCAGCCTACTTACCTGCTGGAAGTCCGGAGTCGAGTGGCTGGATGAAGGAGAGAGGCAACGTCGGCTAACCACTCACCTTTCATCCGGAGAGCTGCTGCAATTCCAACGCCAGTGTGTGTTGGGCTTTTGTGAAACAGAGCAACGGTCAGGTTTTTTGGAGAGGACGGAAAAGTCCAAGGACCAGGACGATATTCTGGTTGTGATAGCTGGCGAGCCAACCACTTTGAGGACGATCTACCCCAAAGAAGATACACACCACACACTCATACATTCCAGTTACATTCACAAGGACCTTTGAAGTTGGCTATCGCCAGATTAACTCTAAATTCTTAAAGGGCCCCAACGAGTACTTTTATTTTGTTGAGTGTGCACACTATTTATTTTATTTTATACTTTATCTGTACAAATTGGACAAATACCTGTTATACTTTGTAACAATACAAGAGTGGCTACTCAAAAGTTAACATTGTGTCCAGGTCATTATTGCTGCTCAATACTTTGGCTCCATACGAATTTGGTGTCTTCTGATTCTGGCCAGGGTCTTATTACGAGCCCAAGTAATTATTGCGCTGTAATTCACCTTTATACCTTAAAGTTGGTTACACATAACACTCTGAATATAGAGGCCTTTTTAATACATGTATTTAATTTAAACAGTGGCTCACAAAACTCTGACAACACTACTAAATAAAAGTAAAAATGTTTTTTATATTGAGTACAATAAATAGTGAGCAGTAACTTCTGGGCTCAGTGTAATAAAATGTGACTGACTGCGATGAAGCAGTGAGTCAGGTGATAAAGTGGTAAATGTTTTTGAAATATCCTGAAGAAACTCAACTCCAGGTTGCTTTTGATGGCAACCCTGCACAAAGTGTGACTAAAACACAGGGAACACTCTAAGGTACATATACATGCAGACCATTTGTCATCATTAAGCTCTTTTTTTGCCTTGTGATGGGTTTTGGTGGGTTTTTTAGTGCTTGCCATATATGTTAGAATTAGAATATATGATTGTATTATGCAGCAAAACTGGAGACTGTCACAGATAATTTGATACATCATTCCCTGGAGGAAACAATATTTGGACTTTTGCTGAAAATTAAAAATGCTCGATCATTCTCAGCACGACTGCCTGTGATCTTTACTGTAGAACCTGTGAATACGTGCAAAAAAGTGATGTAAGTGACTAATAGATCTTCCGGGCCAGCTGTGTAAATTGCACAAAGCTCCTCTCAGAGAGGATGCAGTATTGATCCTGCTGCTGGGATGATGTTCAAGTCATAAAATCTCACATTCTAAACTGAGCTCAAGTCTTTTTAAGATTTGTATGCAAATTTGCCCTCCAGACCAATTAACCTCTGGTATTAATGTAAAAGTGCTTTCAATTTAATTCCAGGCGACTGGTGCATTTCCTCAGGAAAAATTAAATTGGTCTGAAACATCTTTTAATCCACAGCAAGGAGCAGAAAAATCTGCTGTTGATATCACAGCATGAAAGTCTGTAGCAGAAGGGTACTGAATTTACCGTCCTTATAAATATACGAGGACAGTTTATCACAGCTTGATTGTTGGAATTGTTGTTTTAAAAGAATATTTGTGTAAACAATCTCTAAAATCTTACACTGTTTCTGTCCTTTAGGTGAAGCCGATGGAGCTCACTGAATTCTTGCAGGTGAAGAAGAGTGAAGGTTACTGCGTTGTGGGAGTGGAGCAAACAGCCAACAGTCACAGCCTCCAGGAGTACCAGTTCCCTGAAAAGACCCTGTTGCTTTTAGGGTACGGCAGCTTTTAATTTTGTCACAGTCCAAAAAGGCTCCGTGTTGTGTTTTTCCATCATTCAGGCCCCTAAACCCAACCAGCTGTGCCTAAACATACGCAGGCCTCAGTGTTCCCATGCTATTGTGACTGTCACATAGATAACGGTTAGCGCTGACGAGGCCATTTCATTTTATCTCGCCAGTTTAGTGTGCGTCCCTGTGGGGTTTGCACATCTCCTCTCAATTGTGTACCTGTCTGGGCATGCTGAGATATAATTGGCTGTCCCCGAGAAGCAGAGGAAAAGCCATGAATTATACAGAACAACACAAGCAGTGCAATGATTGAGAAATGTCTTAATTTTGGCCCAATTATTCCTATTAATTATTCCTAGTCGGTGCGTGTATTTGTTTTTACAGTTTGTAGCAAACTGAGGCATTAGAAGCTTGCGTGACAGGATTTTTTTTAGCAGCCAGCCTCATTCTGTGCAGCTGCCCTGGCAGAGAGGGAGAGAGTAATAGTGCTGGCTTCTGTGTGGGTGTCTGGTTTTGTTCACCATTCAGGCAACTGAGGTGTGAGCAGCGCTGTTAGCTTAAGCACCCATGCGAGTGCTTTCACAGCTGCGCTCTCCTCAGCGCAGCTTGGCCAAGCTGTAATTTCTCATCAGGTTGCTATTATGTCACCCACTTTCACAGCGAAGATAAATGTAGCTCATCAAATCACGCTTTCTTACTGTGCAGCACCCTCAGTAGAGACTGGGTCAAAGTCATTAAGTCTTTGCGTTTGCTTTGCTTGGCATGTATTGCTGGAGCTCATTTGATTACAGTTTGAATTGGACTTGCACTCATTAGCTGTCTGTATTAAGAGCTTTTTCACTCATAATTGCAAAGACTTGAGAAATTGAAGGCTGATCCTGGTAAGAGCTCGTAAATGAAATGATATGGGTAGCGTCACAAAGCCACAGGAAAGTTTAAAAAAAAAAAAGCATCAGCTGCAGTAGACACTACCTTACATTTAATCATCAGTTGTTGTTATTAATCTCTGGTTCTTTGTCCCGTCGCTCTATCCTCACCCCCAAATGATCATGACAGACAGCTGTCCCCCCCCCGAGGCCATGTCCACACTAATACGTTTTAGTTTTGGCCTTCCGTCCACACTGAGACGGCGTTTTCAGTCAAGGAAAACACAGCGTTTTGAAAACACTCTCCAAAGAGGATAGATTTGAAAACGCCGTTTTCATGTGGCAGTGTGGACAGCGGAGCCTTTTCGAAAACAGTCATGTGACCAATTAAACTAAGATAGCGGAGGGGATTATACAGCAGTTGTTTTGTTTGCTCTCAATTTTGACAGCCCTGTTAAAGATTAATATCAGTCTGTTCATGCATCAGATAGCTTTTCTTCAAATTGTTTAATTCTCAATCGCTTTTGCAACTTTGTACTTTTGTGTTTCTCGCAGCAACAACTCCACCTCATTGTCAGTCCATTTTAAAAAAACTCGGTGCTTTTCCTCAACATTTTGCTGCGACATTTTAAAGAGCCGGAAAGTAAATAAACGGCAGACTAAACGAGGCAGGCCAAATCTTCTTGCGTTTCACGCATGCGCAGTACTGGAACGTAAGCGTTTTCGGCCATTTCAATGGCTCGTTTTGGTTTTCAATGGTTTTCACAACTCTGTGAAAACCACTGAAAACAATAGTCTGGACGCGGAGCGTTTTTAGACGAAAACGCCATTTTCAAATCTATACGGGCTAGTGTGGACGTAGCCTGAACCTCTGGTTCTGCCAGAGGTGTCTTCCTTTAAAAAGGGAGTTTTTCCTTCCCGCTTCTCTATGAGTGCTAGCTCATAGGGCATCGGCTGATTGTCGGGTTTTTCTTCTTGTTATTTTAGGGTCTTTAACTTACAATATAAAGCACCTTGAGGTGACTGTTGTTGTAATTTGGCGCTATATAAATATAATTGAACTGAATAGTATACCCACTAGTTGCATGCTGCACAGGATGATTTCACAGAAGTTTTTGTGGAAAGGATGCGCAGCAAGTTCGCTAACTGAGGTGTAATTTAGTTATAAGATAGTAGCATATCCCAAATGCTCCACTTGCTGAAAATATAGTGAGTGGCCTTTCTCAAGAGGATTTGAGTAAAGATTTATGTGCTCTCCTTTTATGTGAATTGAATTAGAGACGATTCATCTGAATGAAATTAATTTTAGTGTTAGATATTTATGTATGCTTTGTTACATTCTTCACTCTTTTCCCCTCTTTATTTTTCTTCCTTTTAGCAATGAACGTGAAGGTATTCCTGCCAACTTACTCCAAATGTTGGACGTGTGCGTGGAGATCCCTCAACAAGGCATCATCCGCTCACTCAACGTGCACGTGAGCGCTGCCCTGTTAATCTGGGAATACACGCGACAACATCTCAGCTCTGGCTCGGCAGAGGTCGACTCAAAACGCAGCTGATGAAGACACCTGATGCTGACCTCTCTTGCCGATCTCCTGAGAAAAGTATTTCCTGGGGAGACTTTAAATGAAGGCGTAAAGCTTCTTCACATCATGACCTCAAGGGCTTTCTGTCGAGACAGCGTGGTCAGGAGCCATCGGCGCTGCTCTCAGGCCTTAATGAGAGTCATGAATAAAGATCAGCCCTGGCTATTATGTCTAAATGTTCCACTCTGCTTGCTGTCATATTAATGAAGACTATGTCTGTGTTAGAAGAGCCAAAGCATCAATGGAAATTTTCCTCTTTGGAGGCTGACTATGGAGCTTTGGGACTGAATTATAATGACAGTATTCAATGAGATGTACTTAATCTTTAAATACTGCTTGTATTTTTCTAAATGTATAAATAAACATGACTCTTGTTTTTTATGTTGACCTGTATTTAATGATTTGTGATTTTCTATAACACATTCAGCACTGAAAGAGTTAAATAAGGTACAGCAGGTGCTCATACGTCCCCCTCCCTCCCCTTAAAACCTGCAGACCTTCCGGGCAGAGCAGGAGCAGATGGAGTAGCTTACATGCGATAACAGTTGTGTATTTTCCTGTGGAGACGGGCTTGTACTCGACTCATCATGTGAGGATAGTAGTTATTTGACTGGGATATGGACGATCCGGGTGGCTCCTGGTTGGAGCCCAGGTTGTTCCTGCAGGTAGCAACTACTGTGAGTGCAAACTGGACTGAAGGCTCGGAGCTGGGGGTGTCCAAGCAGACCCAGCTGGTCCTGGAGATCCTCATGGTGCTGATGTGTTTGGGCGCCGTGACAGGTACAGACTCATCTGCTGATACTTAATTGCCAATTAAGGTATTTTAATTACTAAAAATTTTGTGATCTTCTCATATCCATAAAGTGGAAAAAAAGCACTTTCAGTACCAGAACAATTCATTGATTGACACAGTAGAGCTTTAAAGATTTGTTAAAGGTTAATTTACCTGCATTTCAGTATTTTAGGTGTTTATAGGATCTTCTGTTAACATAGTGCTTGTAGTATCCACTAATTAGAATTAATTAATTTCTGCCTCTCTGTCTGAGTCACAAATAAAACAAATACTTAAAAAAAAAAAAAAAATCCACCCACTAGTCTGACCCGTGTGTCACGGCGTGTTTGTGCTTGTGTTGTTGTATTTCTGTGTAGGCAACATTCTTGTTATTGTTATTGTGGCTGCAACCAAAACTTTCCACTCGGTGACGTCGGTGCTCATCATGAACCTGGCCATCAGCGACCTCCTGGTGGGTATCGGGGTCATGCCGTTTGTTGCCCTGTCCGTCATGAACCGTGGATGGGTGGATTGCACGGTACGTCACCCGTGTCCAGTCTAGCGTGATTAAATTTTGTGCCAAAAAGTGATTGTCTGCCAAAAAGTGATTTCCGGTATTTGCCAAAAACTGATTGCTTGTAATTTAAACTGCTATAAATAACTCGTTGGCGGTTCATATGTGAAACATATGTCAAATGTATCCCTCATGAATGATATCACGTCATCTTGAGCAACAAACAACATTCCTGTAACAAGGTAGACGCCGCAATCAGTTTTTGGCAGTGAGTTTTATGTATCCTTTATGTATGCAGTTTAAAAAAAATATTGTCGACTTGAAAAATGTCTCTTTTAAGAGCAATCTGGCCAAGAGGACAGTTGGAATTGCAACAAATGCGAAAATAGTTCTGTAAATATATTTTACGTGGACAAAAGGGAGCTGATTGATTATAATGTAAGTGCAATAACACAGTCACAAAGATACTTGAGAAACAGGCAATTTTGTAATTTTATATATAACCCCTTTGTAATACCTGTTCACCAAAGTCTGTTTAGCAACATACGTAACGATGTTACACATTAAAAAACACACGCAAACATTGGAAATCAGTTTTTGGCACAACACCGGAAACGGCGTTTTTGCTTTGCTCCACTGTGTGCACGTGTGATGAGGTTGTGTCTCTGTCTGACAGGACCTCTGTTCGTATGTGGGTTACACCTCCTCTGTGTACTGCACAGCTTCTGTACTCACCCTGGCTGCCATTGCCCTCGACCGCTACCACTCCATCATAGACTGCTTGCGCTACAGCTCCCGCTGGACCCTGTGGAGAATTTGTGCTGTGGTCCTGTGGATCTGGTTGCAGGCGCTGGCCACCAGTTGCCCCCCACTGCTGGGCTGGAGCTCAGTCAGCTATGTGGACCCCATGTACAGCTGTGCAGTGAACTGGGCCAGCAGTCCTAGTTACACCGCTTTCATGGCTTTCCTCTCGTACGTCTTACCTGCAGTGGTCATCCTCTTCTGCTACGTGAACATTGTCAAGGTGGCCCGCAGCCACGCCAGGAGGATCCACACTCTCGAGGACTCCGTGCAGCGCTGCAGGACTCTCCCAGACTATGCTCCTGGGGATTCTTCCAATCAGCACAGCGGGTGCCACCACACCCCATCGACACTGATCTACCACATAAGTGGACAGTTTGTGTCTCAAGTTGGTACAGGGGAAGAAGATTATATCAACGATGCTCTTCCTGAAGCTACCACAGAGCAGAGAAGGTCGGCGTCCAGGCGCTTTTTCTCCTTCCTGGCTCAAAGTGCCTCCCAAGTTCCTCTCCAGAACTCCCAGCAGCATCACAGCCACCATGGTGTGGTCCGGCTCTTCATGGTCATCGCAGCCTTCTTCCTCTGCTGGACCCCTTACATAAGCGTGGCCCTTGTTCAGGCCACAGAAACTGCAATTTCAGGCCAGTCCACCCTAGTCCCAAACTCTGCTGTTACTTTCTCCTACTGGCTGGTGCTGTTGAACTCTGATATCAATCCTCTACTGTACGCACTGCTTAGCAAGCGTTTCCAAAACGCTCTTCAGGGACTCAGGCAAAAAATAAGCATTCGTCTGGGGAGCGTAGTGGGAAGGGGAAATGAGCTCAGACCAGAGGGAGACGATGGAAGGAGCAGCGAGCCCAGCACGCTGACCACAACCCATCCCGGGCTGGCCTCCAGCTCTGAGAGCAACAGATCATTGTGTTCTCACTCCATTTTCACAGTCAGCACCGACTTCAAACATCAGTCTGAGAAACATCTGTGCAGTGTGTGTCATCCTCAAAAGAGGTCTACGTGGCAAGATGCATCAAGTGACAGGAGAGGAGACTGCCTGCAAGTCCCCTCCCGGCCACAAGAGGGCAGCAGACTACCTTTTTCTGCTGTGACCGAGGAGCGGCAGGCCACTTTTTTCTATGGCCAGATAACAGTGAGAGTTGAGCATGATATTACTTAGTCAGGATACCCGTGGCGTCAGACATGAGACCACAGTTAACAACTATTTTATTATTTTAATTTTATCCGGCAATGAATTGATTGTTTGGTCAAGAAAATGTAAGAAAAATGGAAATGTCCATCCCATTTTGACCTAATTTCTGATTAATCGTCCTTTTTTTTTTTTTGTCTGACCACCAGTCTTCAACCCAAGCAAACTGACGTTATTATCACAGAAGATCAGTAAAAAAAAAAAAAAAAAAAATCAAAGCTAACAAATAATTCATTTGTCCTAGAATTTAAAAAAAATGGAAGTAGTCACTGGACAATCCAAGGTCTCAGGCACCTTTCTGTGTGGAGTCTGCATCATCTCCTCCTTGCCTGTTTGGGTTAGGTTTCCACAGATACCTGCATGCTAAGCTAATTGTTGTTTCTAGTTTGCCTTTATTGGATAACTCAGACTTATAAGCTCAAATCAGACTGATTTGTAACCAAGACTACAGTTGTTTATATAAATAACAAAAAAAAGCAGTGTACTTCTAAATTGGTTTCCAGGTTCATCGATTTATTTTTTTTTAATTTAATTTTAAGTGTGCTGTCTCACCCAACACCTGCTAAACCTTGCCAAATTGTTTGGTTTGTCACTCAGTTGTTTACTTGATGACTTTCTTTGGCAAGAAAAAAAAACCTCGACAAGGAAATGTATTGAAAAGAAATATTTTTATATAGTACATGTGATTACACTTGAAGACACCCAACAGTAGCTCTAATAAACCCGTCATTTATTCATGTTCGGAACATCTCCTCCTCAAATGTGATAATCATATATTGCATCTCAGTGTAAAAATCGTCATTCCTTACAAAGGTTTACATTTATGTCTAGCAATAATTCCAGAGGAATACATTATTATTATTTATTGTCATACAGAATGACAATGGGAAACAGTGCTAATGTACTCTATTGCGAAACAAAGAAAAGGCAGTGAAGTGGACTTTTTCGGCTGCATCTGCTCGTACAGTACGTGCATGCTCGTTCTGCAAGACGTCACTCGCTGTCTTCTCAAGGTTAAGTCGGCAACCAAATGCAAACAAATATAAATGTGTCAAGTTTGTCTCAATAAAGAAAGAAGGAAAAAGAAAATCGTTCAGATGAGTATAAGAAGGATAGTATTAAACAGTCTCTGTGCAGCAGTCTGTGGTGGCACTGTAAAAAACAGATAGCACATTGCGAGCGTGTGTGTGGTCGAGTGATGTTCGTACATTCACAACAAGGCAGAGTTTCCACCGTTGCTTTACAAGGCGTGTACCTCAGTTTCTCTCGGGGGTCAACCACACCATGGTGGCTGTGATGCTTGCCTCAGAAATGTGATAAACGAAAGCAGACAAAGGTTTCTTTTTTTCTTCTTCTTTTTTTTGATCACTAGAAGAGCCGTGTGTCAGCACTCCTCTCCTCAAGCCACAGTGGGACAGTTTTCCAGTCTGTAATTCCCACGCGAAATGAAACGATGTAATTGAACTGCTGCACATTTGTCTGTGTGCATATGATACTAAAATGTTAAAAGAGAGGCTCAGAGATAGCTGTGTTTAAAGTAATTAAAGGGGTAGTTCCATTAACCTGTCAGCCTTATTTTGAGATATCAAAGCTTTTAACAATATTTGAATGTGTTTGTTTAAATTGCTTGCTTAATAAAATGTTCACGCTATTTCCTACTGGTGTGCTGGCAACATAAAGCAAGTGTTAGGCAACTGCTTTGTGGATGGATTGAAAGCAATCCCACTGTTTGACAAACACCTCAATGATATAATGCATTGAAAGCGAATGTAGATATCGCGTGACTAAACTGTGGGGCCCGAACAATGAGTGAGTGTTGACAGAAGTGGGAGTCTAGCCCAAGGAAAGCACATAACCACGGGGAGCCAATCAGTGCGGATGAAATGAAACTGACCTCTTCTCTAAGAGTGAATAGAGAGACACATTGTGAAAGCTTCTTCAGCCCAGACTGATCCTCAGACGTCCAGACAGGTCCCTTCACACCAGATGAGCTTCACAGGTCCACTACTCCGGGACATCCAAGGTGTGAAATATAGCTATGTACAAGTGCACAAAAGGCAGGTATTTGTCACTAAGTTTACACCCGCAGAAGGCTACCGGGCCTCGTGTTCTGTTTTCAGGCATTCAGCTTTGTAGGCATTCTTCTTTGGATCTTAGAGGTGTGTAAATGTGTACATGTTAAAGCCAGCTGGTCTACAAGGTGTTAGGGCTGCCTTGAGAGATGTCTGCCTCTTTATTCCTCCTCACTGAAATATATCAGGCAAGTTGGCGAGTCTTCCCAGAGGCGAGGAATCAGAGGAATGATTAAGAGGTACAGCAAAATTAATGCATGGTTCAATCAGTTATACCTGATCATTTTAAGGATTACAAATGATAGAAGTCCATGCACCGACTTGGTTAACTTGTGAGCAAGAATGATGCCGAATGAATGAAACGCGATCTTCCCCCTCGGTTGAAAAGCTGCAGATCAGAGGGCAGTCCAAAAGGCAAGGAACCAGGCAGATCACGTGGGTTAACACCCCTCATTTCCCTCCCACCTCATGTATATGTGTTTGTGTGATGATATTTCATATATTCAAAGTGCATATGTTGACATGGAGGTCCTGGCTCTCCCTCTCCAGTTGAGCCCTGTGCCAGCTCCGGCCTCTCCGCTGCCCTCTGCTGGCTCGTCACGTTTGCGCAGCTTCTGGCTGAGCTGGATAATGCACTGGTCCCAGTCCTCTGGTAACAGCAGCATTAGGAAACCCAAGCAAATGATGAACACAGCAATGAGGCGCACCGAGTTAAAGTGAATTTCACACGTGTAGAGGTCCACCACTGTAAAAAAACAAATAAATAAAAAGGTACTGTGTCAATAGAAGGGAACAACTGGGTTTATGTAAATGAATGTAAATTGTAACTGTGCGTGTTTATGAAATAAAAATGGTTAGTTGTACATCGAGAGGGAGCCTGGTTTGAAAATTAAATGGAGTCTCTCATCAAATATAGATAGAAACCTTTGGGAGAATCCAGTGCCATCAAATATTAAATGGTGACCAGATATAAAAAGCTAGCACTCTTAGAGGAAAGCCAAGAGACTTACTGGCGTTTACAGGAACACTTAGGACAATGCCAAGGGAAATTAATGTCGGGTATGTTATCGCGATGCCAAAGTTCACCAGGACGTTGAAAGCTGTAGGAACAAAGCAGAATTAGAGCAGCAGCGGACTACACGATGAGAATGTTGCTATTTGTAGATTACACAACCAGCCGGTGCACATTACTGCTCTGTCGCCATATACCGAAAAGCAGGGCTGCGACCCCACAGAGGTAGGCCCATGGGATGTCTCTGAGTGATTCGATGTACTCCACATGTGTAAAATACAGCATGACTGGCACAAAGCTGACGAAAACAAAATTGGTGCTTCCAACGATGCTCAGAAAGAGTGCAGCCTCTCCAAATTTGGCACTTCCCAGCACCATCTTAAAGAGCACCTGAGAATAAAGAGGAAGGAGAGTGATGCATACATCGAATCTGCCCTCTTCAGGAGCTGAGGTATATTACAGAGGGCGAAGCCTGCCAAGTAAATCAAATCAAATCAAATCACTTTTATTGTCACATCACATGTGCAGGCACACTGGCACAGCACATGCGAGTGAAATTCTTGTGTGCGAGCCCCACAAGCAACAGAGATGTGCAAACACAACAACACAAACGAGCAAAATACAAGAATGGCCAACCTGAAACTAATAAATATATGTACAATATATAATAGTGTATGCATTTCTGGATGTGTATACTAAATATTTTCCTACGTGTGTGTGTGTGTGTGTGTGTGTGTGTGTGTGTGTGTGTGTGTGTGTGTGTGTGTGTGTGTGTGTGTGTATACACATTTTTACAAATTAAATAGTAAAAAAATAAAATAATAATAAAATATATAAAATATACAGAGTTGAATATGTGCAAAACAAGTGGCATTTATATACAGTATGGAGTGCATAATGTTGAAGTTCCAGTAGTGAAGCTGAGGTGTCTATGACGTGTTCAGCAGTCTGATGGCCTGATGGAAGAAGCTGTCTCTCAGTCTGCTGGTACGGGACCGGATGCTGCAGAACCTCCTTCCTGATGGAAGCAGTCTGAACAGTTTATGGCTGGGGTGACTGGAGTCCTTGATGATCCTCCCCGCTTTCCTCAGGCACCGCTTCCTGTAGATGTCTTGGAGGGAGGGAAGCTCACCTCCAATTATCCGTTCAGAGCACCGCACTACTCTCTGGAGAGCTTTGCAGTTGTAGGCGGTGCTGTTGCCATACCAGGTGGTGATGCATCCAGTGAGGATGCTCTCAATGGCACAGCGATAGAAGGTCCTGAGGATGCGGGGGCTCATGCCGAATCTTTTCAGTCTCCTGAGAAAAAAGAGGCGCTGCTGCGCCTTCTTCACTGTTTTGTTTGTGTGTACTGACCACGTAAGATCCTCAGCCAGGTGTACGCCAAGGAACCGGAAGCTGCTCACTCTCTCCACAGCAGCGCCGTTGATGGTGATGGGGGTGTGTACTTCTCTGCACCTCCGGAAGTCCACTATCAACTCCTTTGTCTTTGCGACGTTGAGGGTGAGATGGTTGTCTTGACACCAGTGGGTCAGGGCGCTGACCTCCTCCCTTTAAGCCGTCTCATCACCGTTGGTGATAAGACCCACCACTGTAGTGTCGTCCGCAAACTTCACAATGATGTTGGAGCTGTTAGTGGCTGTGCAGTCGTAGGTGTAGAGTGAGTACAGGAGAGGGCTCAGTACACACCCCTGTGGAGCACCAGTGTTCAGTGTGACGGGGGATGAGGTGATGCTGCCCAGTCTGACCACCTGGCGTCTGTCAGACAGGAAGCTAAGGATCCAGCTGCAGAGGGAGCTGCTCAGTCCTAGATCCTGCAGTTTCCTGTCCAGCTTCGAGGGAACGATGGTATTGAATGCTGAGCTGTAATCTACAAACAGCATCCTCACATACGTGTCTCTCTTCTCCAGGTGTGACAGGGCAGTGTGTAGTGTCAGGGCTATGGCATCATCAGTGGACCTGTTGTGGTGGTATGCAAACTGTAGAGGGTCCAGTGAGTCGGGTAGTGCAGAGCAGATGAAGTCCCTGACCAGCTTCTCGAAGCATTTGCTTACGATGGGGGTCAGGGCTACAGGTCGCCAGTCGTTCAATGAGGAGATGGTGGAGGATTTGGGTACAGGGACGATGGTGGCCATTTTGAAGCAGGCTGGGACTACAGACAGAGAGAGGGAAAGGTTGAAGATGTGCGTGAACACTCCAGCCAGCTGAGCCGCGCATGACCTGAGGACGCGGCCGGGAATCCCGTCCGGACCAGTAGCTTTGCGTGCGTTCACCTTCCTGAAGCACTTCCGCACATCCTCCTCAGACACAGTGTGCGCACTGACGTCATCCGCGGTGCGCACACTGTCCGGTCTCATGGTGTTCGCTGTGTCGAATCTAGCGTAGAATACGTTTAGATCCTCACACAGAGAGGCCGTGGTCTGCGGTGTGCTGGTTTTCCCTCTAAAGTCTGTGATCGTGTTTAGTCCCTGCCACATACTCCGAGGGTTGTCAAACTGTTGTTCCACCCTGTCCCTGTACTCACAGTACCTGCCATGTCTCTGGCCCAGGGCCACTGCTGTCTGTTTATCACATTAGGGCGGCACAGACAGCAGGGCAAAGGAGACCAGACCCTGTCAAAACATAGCTATATAATATCTGTCCTGTAACCTCCTTGATCAGGGTAACACAGCCTGAGGCCTGCAACCAAATGCGTAGGTATTGCGTACTTCTGGCAGGTGAGTCTCACACTACATAATCCCCTTCTGTCTTCTGCCACCTGGTTACATAATTAGAAGGGAGCTAGACAGGGCAACTTACAGAGACGTGTCCATACATACAGCATGCTTACCTATTTTTTATTCCACCGTGAATAGAAGTGGCGCTACAATGGAACTTTATGCTCAGCGGTACAATACACACTGAGAAATGCAATCAAATCCTAGAGGTTTTGCGGATCGATCTAAATACCGATAGTATCGATACCAACGTTGGCATTGTATCAGATCGATACTAGCATAAAAGAATGTCCTCCAAGTTCAGTATGTAGCTCACTGAATTGTGTGGAAAAGTATACCTCAAACATGCAATATGAAAAATGTCCTTTTTGTGTATAGACTATAGCACACGGAAACAACAGAACCCAAAGTGTTTCAGAGACGGACAGCTTCAATATGCACGAGTAGCTGAAAGGTGTGTTTTTGTTATATCACTTGATGATGCTTCATCTCATAAATCATAAGCTGCTTTTGTAGTTTAAAAGTATCGATATCATCAATGTTGGCCCTGGATTTAGTTGATATCACATCGATATCAAAATCTGCAGTATCGCACAGCAAATACCTTATAGAGCGCTGACATCGAAGCAGAGGCCACGACCAAAGCAATGCCGATGACCGAGTGGCTGTGGAATCCATCGGCATAGGTCATCATTACGATGCCCGCTATGGCCAAGATAGCAGCTACTATCTATACAGAGAAAGAGAGAGAGAGAGAGAGCAACAGTGAGTGAAGGATGGACAACATGCTGCTCACAGTTTGGTGAAAAAGGCACCTTATCCCCTTACCGCCGCGGAGGGACACAGCAGGCCCACATGGCCTCAGCTTTGTCATTCAGTGCAGAAATAACAAGCCTCACAGAACCAGGCTTGAAGCAGCCTAATTAGTGGGTGGGTTGTTATTTCATAGGAAACAAGCTTTTCATTTGATATTTACATTTTCTACGTGCAGTGCAGAAAAGACCTGCTCTCAGATTCACCCTGTAAGCGCTTCCAACACAGGACAGGCAGCTTTTACAGTGTTGGCTTGATTGTGTTACATTGATTTCTGTTACAAAGCCATCGTGTTTACAAACCAAATCCCCCCTCACACCACTCCCCGCCTCTGCAATTATCACAGCTTCAAGATGGCAAGAATCCATCAGCTTCACCCTGCTCGGGGTCAACTGTGATGCGTAAAAGGCAAACCTCTTGTGTTTTATTGCATTAAAATCTGGTTTGTCTGGGTTATATGTTCATAGTGTATATGTGAGAACTGTACAGCAGTGATGGGGCTACGGTGCAGCCCAGCTGAGTGGATTAGCACCGCATTAAGGAGGTGTCGGGAAGATAAATGAGCCGCGTGTTTTTGCTTGGCCAAAGCACCTTAAGCAAGTCTGGCTAAATGTCTCTTTCTGCACTGCAGGCTGCCTGTCAGTCACTGCTACACCTTTCATTTTAGAAAATGGCCATTTGCTCACGGCGTCAGCAACAATTTAAGATGTTTCAGCACAATGTGGAGGGTCAGAGGGAGGAAGGACTGTGGCTTCACCCAAACTTGTTCTGCAATGAGCAGGCGTGACCGATTAGTCCGGTGGGTAGCTTATGTCATTACGGTGGCGTAACTGCAGCACGTGGACCTTGCACTTTTTACAAATCATAAATCTAAACATGGGTCACACAGAAAAAAAAACCACCGAGTGGAGCTAGTCATCGGTTTTATCCACAAAGTACCACTGAAAAAAACCTCCCTGTTTAACAAGGTTGATGTAGCATCCCCCTCATCGCTCTCTCTCTCTTCCCTTTCTGTTTCTCCTCCTTCACTTTCATGAAATACTTGTTCAAGTTCCCCTGCATTACTGCAGACATCCAAACACTGCAATCCTTACTACCAGGCAACAGAGAGCAAGAGAGGGGAGGGCGTGTAAGCGAGTGAGTGAAGCGGGACTATTACTGTACTTGTCTCTTACCGAGGCTTTTCATCACAAATAATGGGGGTGACGAGTCGGGGCATACACAAGGGAGAGACGGGGTGCTTGTGAGTGTGTGAGAGGAAAAAGGGGGGGCATCGTGCGAAGTGCGGGACGGCTGCAGATGTGAAAGCATCTGAGGCGTACAGTGAGAGGAGATAAACCGATATCTTAATTCACAAAGGTAAGTAACCCCTTACTGTCCTGCTTCTCTGTCTTTATCAGTCACAAACTTGCCGGCTAACACACACATGCACAGACCAGGAACAACATTTGAATGACACTGTGATCACCGGTAGGTAATCATCCCGTGGTGCTCATAACCTGCTCTCTACTCAACCGTGCTGTGTGTGTAGCTCACAGATTCAAATGGAAATTCAGTCAAAGCAAATCATCACAAATTTGCATTTCTTTGCAGATTAGAAACCTTTTTTTTGTCATGATGGCTGATGAAGTGTAAAACTGAGTTTGGTATAAAAACTTGCAGTTAAAAATGCACATTTGACCAGAGAAGACAGTATTAGAGATGAGTGCAGCTTCTAAGAAGGTAAAACTGCAGGATTGCCTTAAATCTGCCAGTAGGTGGCAGCAACTCTGGTTTCAAAAAGAAATCTGGTTGTAAAGTAAACATCTATGACATCACGACCTCAGTAAGCACTTTCCTGATAAGTTTATAGTGTCAATCATCTGTTCTAAGTTTAGTAAGAGTTGGAAAGTATGATCCTGATAAAAGCCAAAAGGAGAGTAAATCAGGGTCTGCTTTAGTCAATGCATAAAGTGTCCTTAGATTTTCCAAGGGATTTACCGCTTTCTTGTAATGTATGGGTTCAAATGCCAGTATGGAGATGATGAAAATACCTCTTTTCTTTTTGGTCCAGTCATAAAGTAATCAGAGGTATGTTGCCATCTCATGTAGAGTCATGTTAAAGAGTAGGTTTCATAAGATTATACTGTAATATTCAAAATATAATAAACAATACAGAAAAACAAAGATAATTTTTTAATCTGTCCATATCAAACTTGGGATCATGACCCAAACGTGTGCATCGGTTTACAAGATAAGTCCTGGAGACATTTATATTCCTGTAAGGAAGAGAGAAGAAAGAAAAATTTGCCTTCCCCCCCAATCTTGTCTCGTGTCTCATGATGAACAGGATACTTTTGTATCTTTGGGGATCTGAACATAATCAAACTGATTCAATCTAGGAAGGAAAAAAAATAAAAGGTTTGGTGGACCTAGTCATAAATCACATAAATCAACGTGTGACAGTCAGCCTGTGGGGCCAATATTGGCCACGCTCTTATCTTAAATAAGTTTCGTCATAATCAGTGAGATTCAAGATAATTGGGACGCTCAAACATCTCACCAAAAAATACACGAGTGCAGTGCCCGTTCTAAACGTGGGAGTGAAGAACGGGCTGATTGCAGCTTGCAGTATTCTTCACAACCGCATCAGCGAGCGATTAAAGCCATTCGTCGCAGCTCACCATGCACACCCACGGAAAAGCAAAGATATTTAGACTTTACAACCATTTCATTTACACTCAGTGTGCCTCTATTTCCTTTTGCTGTCATTTGTTATGGATCTACTGTTTCTCATAGACAACAAAGACCCAATGAAAGCCTGAGCAGATGTTATAACATTAACGTATCTGGCCACTGATGAAAAATCGAACAGAAACTCCAGTTTATTAATTCCGTTTTACAGAACAACTGCACTAAAAACAGGATGGTGGGACAGATGATAGTGCAAAACTGCTTTACAACATATAATACTGATATATACATCTATATATATTGATGTGCTCATCCCACAGCTCGCCAATTACCTACAATGATGTAATTAGAAATCATTCATTGGCTGTCTGGGGGGTGAGTTGTGGTTATGCTCTTGCCACATTAAGTACAAAGGGGTAAATATCTTGTTGGATATAGTGACTTTATATAACATAGTAAATTATTCTTCAAAACTAATTCAAAAGACACGCTTTTGGTTGTTAGCTTGTTTACTGCAAATAAAACTTACAAGCCAAGAGGGGACAGTGTGAAAATCCTTGCTTTCTGTGTCCTGTGCTCAAGTTAGACATCTTAACTAAAGACTCATAATTTTCCCTTGAAAGAAAAAAAAAAAAAACCACACGCATGCAGATATACTCACCCTGACCCCCATGAAGCGGTCTCTGAGCACGATCCATGACAGCAGGAAGACGAAGGCCTTGTTACAACAGAATAGCGCTGACACATCTGTTGTGTTGATCTTCCTGAGGGCCTGCAGGTACAGGTAGTTGGTGAGGATCCACAGCAGGCCAAAAGGAGCTACCTTGGTGAAAAACACCTTCGGTGTCAGGCCATCGTCACCGAAAAACCTGCAGCACTCCCTGTGTGCACGACCAAAATGAATACTGTTAACCTTCTAAAAATGTAGTATGATTTTAAAGCTGATGAGTATTATCACTCTGGGACCAATTAACACCAGTGAACACAAACAGCACAATCTGAAAAACACACTTAATGCCAATGAGTGACTGCAGTAATTCCCACTTCAACAGTTACATCTAAATTATGTTCGTCCCACATTATAGACACGTGGGACCAATGCTACCCTACTAGAAGAATGGTTTAATATTTAATTGCAAATTAAGATCTGCCACAAGGCATTAAAGTTAAATATTCAACTGTCCCCATTAAGAAATTAAACAACCTGTTTGGTCCTCAGGTGTTTTGTCTGGTTACATCTGACAAATATCTCAGTACAGCAAAGAAATGGGATAATCTTTGCTGCTACAACAGGACATATTCAATGACTAAATCGAAGAAAACAGCTGTTTGGTATTTCATAGTGACAACAGGCAGAAATGTATTTAATGTACTCAGAAAAGTCTTCTTTCATCTTCCTCCGTTCTCAGCATTACTTGTGGACACTCTGGGGGTTCCGCTTCTGGGTATGAGTTTCCGTATGGACTTAAACATGAAGGGAAAATGGGGACAGAAATAAATGTTGCTGTGACTGATGCATGTGATGAATAACTCAGGCAAATTTGTAATGACTCAGATAACAGCCATGCAATTCTAAGGTTTTATGTATGATAAAAATCATCTGGTCTTAGATTTAGGTGAATAAAACCTCAGGTGAATTACAAAGCATGACATATTACACCATGACATTATTTATTTAACTAAAATTGAGCTAAAATGTAGAAGATGTGTGTGAAAAACTAACTACACCTTTATCGCTTCCAAAGGAATTAAGAGGTTGTATTAACACAATGCCGAAGAGGAACGACATCAGCAGCGATCTTAGAGAAGCAACTATTGCTGGCAATCAATTTAAATCCTTCATTCTACAGTGAGAAAGTTTATTCACAAGTGGAAATATTCAAGGCAGCTGTTAGTCTTCCTAGGAGCGGACATCCTAGCAAATTCACCCCAAGGTCAGACCATGCAATGGTCAGAGAAACCTCAAAAAAAGACTCTGGGAGCTACATCTCAAAATTTGCAGGTCTGAGTTAGTTAAATGTTGAGGTTTATGCTACAATCAGAAAAGGACTGAACAAATATGGCTTGTTTGGAGAGAAAGCCTCTTTGTTACAAAAAGAACGTGACCCCACAGCTAGGCTACGGGTGCAACCATACACAAAATTCACGGTTTGATATTTTTTCGATACAAAAAAATGTTCATGCCTTTTTAATTTGTCATTTATTAAAATTATAAATATATATTTTAACTCAAAAGTACAGTTTTTAAATTTAATGTTGCTGAAACAAAAATAAATAAATAAATCTATCTAATCGAGAAATCACTCATCTTTGAAAAAGAGAGTTTATTACAGAGAAATGGCTCTTTCCAAAATAAAAGCTATACTATACGCTTCTTCTGGGCTATATTCTCAGCAGCATATTAAACATATCAGGTCCCCGTAAGGAGAATCATGTGCTAACGGCTGTCTAAATGACACGGGTAAAGTTTGTAGCATGTGTGCTTGTTGTTTTTGTGTGCTTCCACTTGTCTTTGCACTAGGATGAAGTCGGTGTAAATGTGCAGTCATATTCGTTGTGTTCCCACTAGTGGTGTCAGCGTTAATCTCGTTAAAATGACATTAACGCCATAACGCCGCAAATCTCCGTTAACGAGCTAACTGCGCTAACGCAGTAGTTCCCACCAATGCAATTGAGCATTGCGTGGCACATCCGACATACTGTTTTACTTTTGTCCATGAGGCGCTTACCTTCAGGGTCATACGTCATATGAAAACCAAAATAGTTCCAAACGCCACATCTGAATGAGGGTGGGGGAGGTTAAATTTGCTATGTTGCAACGAGCTTAACTTCTGTCTTGCTAGCTTGCGCTGGGCTCAGTGGATCTGCGCTCGACAGTGCAGCCTAGGCGAAGTAGTCGAACGCAGATCCACTGAGCGCTCAACACAAACAGCATCGTCAGAAGAAAAGTTGTTAAAATTTTTTTAAGATTTTGTATTGTTCGATACATATGCGTACCGAACCGAAAGCACTGTATGAACGGTTCAATACCGATACAAGTACCCCTACCCATAGCTTAGGTGTGCAAAGTTGCATCTAAACAAACGACCAGACTTCTGTAACAATGTCCTTTGGACAGATAAGTGGAGATGTTTGGATATAATGCACAGCACCATGTTTAGTAGTAACCAAGCACATATCAGCACAAACACTTCAAACCAGCTGTCAAGCACGGGGGTAGAGGGGTGGTGATTGGAGCTTGTTTTGCAGCCACAGGACTTGGAAACCTTGTGGTTGTTGAGTCGACCATGAACTCCTCTGTATACCAAAGTATACGGTCAAATGTGAGACCATCTGTCTGATAAATAATATTTGTCCCAAACTGGGTCATGCACTTGGACATTGATCCCAAGCACAACAGCAAACAGCAGAAAAAGAAAAGAATCAAGGTGCTGCAATGATCCAGTCAAAGTCCAGACCTCATTGAAATGCTGTGTTGGGGCCTAAACAGAGCTGAGTATAAATGCCCACAAACCTCAATGAACTGAAGCAACAGTGGGCCAAGAGTCCTCCACAACAAGGTAAGAGACTGATAAAGTCACACAGAAAATGTTTACTTCAAATTATTGCTGCTAAAAGCGATACCATGATTGTGTGAGGAATTCTAACCAGTCAAGTTTTAACAGAAAATACTGAGAAAAAAAACACAAAATCTGGAGACGTATGATTAACAGTCAGTCTGGCAGTCTGCTATGTTGAAGAAATGATTAATCTTTAAGTGCTTCTGCATGAGGCTTAGTCATCCACTATTCTTGTGCGCTGTAACTACGCACAAGAAGCTAAATGAAAATACCCTTGAATAAAAGCTGACGGTCCAAAAGCTATTGGCATGAGTCAGTAATGCAACAGAGGAACCAAACCATGACATTATGTATCAGTATCAGAATACTGCATAGTGGTCCTGCTCTGTCGTGTTACTACATTGTCTGCTGAGTAAGACCTTGCGTTGCTCTGCTGTGAGAATTTTCTGTTTCACCCTCAACTTGAGTGACTCCGCCCACACCGGACTGCTATTGTTACCATTACTACAGAGTTGTAGCGTTTACCCTGAGCGCATCTGGCTCAGTGAAAAGTGATGAAGCAGCAATAAGTGAGGAGTGGCAGGTAGCATATTTGCCAGGGTGTCCTGCTGGATACTGTAGAGCAGCGCTGGTATGAATCAGCTCCAGAGAGCTGAGTCTGCACTAAGAACACACTGCTCAAACCTCCTCTGTGGACACGACACTAATTCTGCGACAACCAATTTATCGGCGTTTCATTACAGACACTGGTTACACCACCTTAAAGCCAAACCGGTGACTGTTTTTGACGCATTATTCCTGCACTTGTGTACTTGTGCACTGTAATCCGCAGTGATTTTTAAGATACGTCAAACCTCTGCAAAGCTGCCAAATAAAGTGTTGCAGCAGCAGATATTAATACACCTAGAGGCGCGTGGATTAAACAGTTAAGCACTGCACTTCCAGAATCATTTAGTATCACTTTCTAGCGCCTGCACAGAACTTTTATTTGGTTTCTTTAGAATTTGGCACAAACTGAGTTAATCGTTTGGGCGACTTTTGTTGTGATTTGGCGCTATATAAATAAAATTGAATTGAATTGAATTAATCCATCCTTCTTTTTATACTTACATCTAAACTGACTTAACATTACCCAAGAGCAGCCAGAGGGTCTCAAACTACAAGCTTGAATTTAAAAGATGAATGTGCAAAATGACACTTTGTGAGTTAAGAGATAAATCCTTCCACTGCTGATACGATCTGCCCGTAAATATCAAGTCTATACAACAACAGGGCTGATGAGTGCACTAAAATCCTCTCCTCACAGATATACTGCTAAAGTTAAGTCCTTGTCTCTCGTTCGGCTGCCTGCTGTCACGAAGCTATCCTTTGGTTTCTATTTCTCTGCACTGTCAGGTTCACAGAAGACGGTATTGTAATTTGTAGTCAGTTCACATGAGCTCCAACTGAGGAGTGGGAGACCCACATCCTCATGTAGGCCTTTAGAAAAAAAGGAAGGATTACATCACAGAGGAGCATCTGAAATACAGAGCCAATCCCCCGAGCTCACCAGCACACCACAGCTTCTAAACTACCGCTCTCTTTTGTCTCTTTGCACTAACGTAGCATTGCAGGTAGCAGAGATAAGACTTTTGTCTAAAGACCATGATTAATGGACTGCTTCAACTGTGAAAGCCACTGTAACACAATTAGGATTACAGTCTCGTCAGCAGGGTATGTGAGACGGCACGGCCTGCTCTTCCAAACAGGTAAATATGTGGCGGCGTTTTGCAAATAAAATCTGAAGAGAGGATGACTGTGTTTACCTGACAAGCAAAAACAGAATTAGCTTATTCAGCGAGATTGAAAATGGACCTAAATGATAAACTGTAAGCAGCTGGTGAATCAGGCTGAACATGTGGCGTTTGTTCCATGAAATACAAAGAGGACAGAAACTGTCACACAGTGTTTGAAAAAAATCAATTAGTACATCTCTATCATCTCACTAGTACACTGCCAGATGTTACGTGGTGGTTAATTTCGTTGGGGAATCAAACTGACCTTTTGAATGGATATTTTGGTAAATCCCGATTAGTTGTATACTTGTTGTAACTAGAAAAACTGGATAGAAAATAAAAAGGGAGAATAAAACTCATATGGGATTTTGAATACAGATACTGATACCACAATTGGGCAATCTAAACATCAGATATTCCTTCATATCGGAGGATACTTTTTGATGCTAGGCACAAATTTCACTGACATTTAAATTTCGAAGCCCAACTTTGCTCGGATCAGCTGGTTTCTGTTTCCAAACATTTGGCTGTGTAGCCAACACTGAAGTTGTGGGTTGCATACAGGTAGAAGAATTATACAATGTCATCACTCATAACGTGGTTAAAGTGTGTTTCTCCCATCTAGTCTTCAGCTTTTAACTTATGGGCCATTACAAATGCTGATACAGATAGATTAATTGTTTGTTAATGATCTGATGACCCCTCAGGTCTGACTTGAGATATTATTTTTAAAGGTTGTAGGTTTTATCTATATAGACAGGAAACTTTACTTTGATTTGATTTTTAATGACTGTGCTGTAATCTGGTCTGCTGTTGCTGTTGCAAAAATTGATTTATGTTCTGTCTTATAAAACTGTAACTGCTGAGGTCTTTGACCTTAGAAAAGAAACAATGCCCTTTGACTGAAGTCAGAATTTGTGTGAGAGCCTGTACTGCACTTTACAGTCACTTAAGGTTTTTTTTTTTATATCGTCTGTTTCCTCCGCTGTCACTGTGCGTGTCGGTGGGTAGGGGCACAGACCCGTACAGACTTTATTCACAGTCCATGTGCACCAGGAAAGGCGAGACAGAAAAAAGAGAAACAGTGACTAGAATTGATAACAACCTACTGCTATCGCCTACTTTAAGTGCATCAAAAGCTGTCAAACAAGTGTTAATTCATCTAAAATCCACCATCTGTAAGACTGGTCACAGGACAACTAGTCTTGGCTAAAGCTATAACAGAGTTACAGCACCCAGGCTGGTGTCGCTGCCATGTACCAGCCCATAAATTAAACAAAAAGGGGATGCTGAATATGGAGGTGCCATGAAAGAAGATCATGGAGAAGATTCATGGATGTAAAGAAGGAGGATATGTGGAAAATTCTGAGATTAAAGGATGATCACAACATGTCAGAGCACAAAAGCCGATTTATATATATATATAAAAAGAATGATCATAATGTGACAGCAGCTTTAGTGCTTGGACCTCTAATGGAGCTTGCTCTAAAGGAGAGAGTGTCTTCTAACCTTAACCTCTGCCTGGCTGTCTGCCTCTCCGGACTCTTGCACAGGTGGCCGATGTAGTAGAGGGGGAAGAAGAGGCAGTTCCACGTGGTGGCGAACCAGGTGAGGGTGAAGGGAGCATCAAACTGCTTAAAGGTCAGCTTGGCCAGCTGGGTGGAGCCTGCCCAGGAGGAACACACGCACATCACCATGGCGACTCCCCATAGAGCCTTCCGCACTTGTACAGCTGTCACTCGGATGCAGCAGTGAAGCCGCCGTCTGCTGGAGCCGGACTCTGCTCCTGCAGCACCGGCCGACTGAGCGTCTGTGGTGCCCACCACATTCTCTCTGGAGCGATCTTCCCCTAAAGACGGACACATACATGACAGACTGATGTCCAAACACACCGATACTGCAGACCTGTACGCTCATTCATTATTTGACACATTTTAACATATTTGTCCTTGCTTATTGCTGAATTTTTCTCAACTTCCTCTTCCTCTGCATGTGCTTTAGGCGCCTGGTGGGCAGGAAATCATCAATGCCAAATAGAAACATCTGGTCCTGGTGTTTCCAGACTATGAAACTGTTGCTGGCATGCCACCTGATTCTTTCTCTCCTGCCTGGCGTCTGAGTTTCTGCATGTACTTACTTTCTTTTCAGTTCTTTCATGCTGTTTTCCAGCACCTTGTAGCACTTTCACACTATTTCCACTCCCATGCACGTCCTGCTTCACTGATGCCTACTTTTACACCTGATTTGATCAAATTATTTTGATAAAATGTCACATAAAGTGCTTTTTGTCACAGCCTTCAGAGGTTGCCAGGTTGTGGCATTTTTTTCTCCCTAAGCATCATGTGGATACAGTATATTATCTTTTGCAGCAAAACTGACTCCAGATCATACCAGTCTTGTCATCATTTTCCGGATAAAAATAGCTGCTTTCAAACTTAAACTGAACTTGAAGGTAATCAATCCGAGTTAGAAATGTGGCGATCAAGTGTGACAGGCGGCAGTGAAACAGAGGGCATTATGAGGGCAGACGTGATATCCAATCCAAGATGACCTCTTCTCCACCGCATGAGCTGCAGCGGCATGTGTGTTTGCCCTAGCGTGCAAAGACACACACCGCAACACTTAACTTTTCTATTTCTCTTGTCAAAACCTGATAGCCTCCATACTTCTTCACTAATGTGAGAACTGAAGCGAAGTGTTGGCGTACAGTTTTCGGCCCCACTCTCACCCACTCTGTGCTTCAGAACCAATTTGCTTACCAAGATCATTTTGTTCTCTCAAATCACTGAACTTACCAACTTTGTGTCCTCTACAAAGTTCAGACACTGCTGCATGATCATGGAAATGACACACAGTGTTTTACAAAAATATGACAGTTAAATGCAACATTTATGGCAGCTCTTAACCCGTTAAAGCTAAAACAATTAAATAATTGCCATAAAATTCAAATTTGTTGAAGATGGGAGGAGTTATTGAACCTTTAAAAAAATAAAAAAAAATGTATTAATATTAATTTACATATATGAGTTTTAATTGTATCATATTTGCTACTTTTGACTTTTTTTTTTAATTTATTGCTTAAAAACAGAACAAAAACTCATGTATCAAATATGACACGCTGGGCATTAAGGGGGTTAATTTAGACAGATAAGCTTTCACTCGATTTGTACTGATAATTAATGTCTTTCTAAAACTAACAATAATAAGAGCACTCAGATAGCACAATTCCCCCCGATGATATTTTTAGTCATGCTGACATCAGCCTGTTATGGCGTGATTGTGACATTATATGGCGTCAAACTGAAAAACTAAAAAGTGTATCGTACAGCCCTCTCCATGCCCTTTCATATGACATATTACTCAATATGATTTCTTGAATTTTTTTAAAGGTCTACTTTGACCTTGAAAGTCAAAAACCACAGTCAAAGTCAAACGCTTAGCCAACTTATGTACTGACGTCCCCCGAGGCCTATAATATCGTTGTGATGTTCAAAGTCAATCAGTAAAAAATTGTGTGTAACATAAAGTTTTTACAGATTTTCACAAATCATTTTAGGCTGTCTTTTTGACCACGTAGCTAAACCCGCACCACCTAGAGCAAAACTACATGACCGCAACTCTGCAATCCGTTTAGTGAGAGTGCAACACAATAAACAGCACAACCTCATATCAGCTCTACTTCATAACAGCTGCATAATAGGCATCATGCATCTTCGGTCGCTTCCTACCTTCCAAAATGTTGAAAATGAGCGATCTCCCTAATGGTGTTTCCAGTGGTAATGATGTGCTGCGGGGAGCCTTTTGCCAATTCATCACTGCACTGTATGCTGTTGACTGGAATACTGAATGCACTTCAAAGGGCCTCGGTGAGGGAAGAATAAATTTAACTTGATTTGATTACGCTGTGGAAATGATTGTCTGACGGCATCAACAGGACACTCAGCTCTCAAAATATTGTCGCTGTGCCGTATCAGTTGTTGCTGTATACGCGGCACTGTCTGCAGTTCTGTGAATGTGATCTGTGTAATAATAAAAGAATAAAAAAACCCCAAAACAAATAAAACCACCTTGTCTAATATAACCTGCATATTTTACAAAAGAGCTGTGTAAGGGGTCATCCATCACACCCAATGAGGCAATTCACTGCTACTGGAAGAGCTGACTCTGACCTTTCCAGGTGGTCTCATCATACCGTAGATTAACTCCCCTGATGACTCTTATGCTAATGCCCCGGCTTCGTCGGGCTACCTATACTGGCTGCACGAGAGATTCACGTTCTGTTTATCTATCGCAAACGTCAAAAAGAGATGGAGTTAAGATGCGGCGCTGTTAGAGGAACCTGAACAATGTTCCCTGCTGCTGCTGCGAAAGCAACTGACGGATCTGACAGCACGGAGGCACAAAAAAAACTAAAGATGATTCGAGATCGTTGTCATTGTCACCGCAATGAAGTGATGAATCAGCAGTGGCCAAAAAAAGAAACAGGCACACATGGATGTTTATCAAAGTCTTGTGCACAGGGGTGAGAATTAAGTTTCTCTATTCTGAGCTCTGAGGCCTCTTTGTCTTTTTCTGAAGGTCATCTCTTTATTGGTGCTGCCCATTTTGTGTCCTTCCTGGGCCTCCATCCCGCATCCTGTGGCTCTGACCACATCTCTGGACCACAGTTTAATCTCCCAAATGTGATAATGGACCAAGCCAATCAGCCCCCAGGCAGACTCTGGGGCCTAGCTAAGCATTATCAGCTCTGGCACACTTAGTGAAGTGACAACATTAGTGATATTATACAGCCTGTACTCCAGGCTGTGGCAGTTACCACAATACTTAAATACAATAGTCTGTCTCTTACTAAATAAAAATGTGTCATGCAATAAAATACTAATTAAAGCCCCTGTAATTAAATGCAGAGCTGCAAGTATATCTTCCCAGACTAATGACTTAAAACGGAGCGCACTTCTTTTACACTTAGACTGATGGTGACTAATGATGCTCTATGAACCCTGAATGCCAGTAACGAACATATCGAGTGAACTCATCAGTGTGCTGGATCTGAGTCGATGGAGTGGCCCGGCAAAATCGAAGGGCCTCTCCACTAATGACATTTGAAGCTATTATGACCATAGATGAAATACTCAGACCGAGTCTTCTTAAAGTGTTAAATGATTCACCTTTTTAATTCATAATCTAATGTCAACCGTCAAGGTGAGTCTGTCACACTTAGCTGTCTGGAGCACAGGAACAGTGCATTTCTGACATTTTAATAATTAATCTCAGCCTTTGCGTGCACTGGATCGCAAATTAGTTTTAGTTTTAGATTACTGTGATAGAAAAATTAAACCCTGGATGAAAATGTCTACATTTATTCAACCCATTCTATGTCCAAATATACTTCATTGGATGCTAACGGACATCTGCAAAATTGCAGGAGACAAGAAGAAAGTGTTTCTAGGGGCAGCTTGTGATCTGCTCTGACAGCTGTGTATGGCTTCTTCTTGTTGCTTCCTCAGATACAGTCATCCCTACTGCTCGGTAGAATGAAAGCACGCTAGAATCATAGGATTTAATAAGCACAGGTAAACTAGTAGCCTATTAGCATCTATCTATTTATCTACAAGTGTATATTTGTTAAAATATGGCACAGTAAATCAATCTTTGTGCTGCAAGCTCATATATCTGCCTGAAGTACTTTAGTCCACTAAGCACCTCGTATGCCGGATACTGAACATACATCCCACTCCCAGTAGAGGCAAAGGACTCCAGTGGATGTTGAGATTAATCTTGTCACTATCGAGCCAGTTTTCACTATCGAGCCAGTTTTCTAGCTCCTCTCCCTCATAAGTCTGTGTTTCCCTGCTTCCCAGCCAGCCTTCCCACTTCTGCTATCCTCCCTCCCTCTGCAGTCTCTGCAGTGCAGATCTCTCCTGCTGATAGCTGCAAATCCCAAACGTGCCAGCAGAGCCCTGCCTGACTGCTCGCTCTCACACTTCACAGAACCCGGCCGTGACAGGCTGAGAAAGTCTCGATACATCCCTGTCTTTGCTCCCTGAACGGGCCACCACCCAAGCCTGGTTTGCCAGGGCGGCAGGGTGCAACAGTAGGGAGACGTAGTGGTAGGAGAGTTTTGTCTGTTTGGCAACACCTCCGTGGGAGCAAGAGTGCTCTGCCTCAGCGATTCAAGAGGGTAAACAGATCAATCATACACACACACACACTTCAGAGAAACTCTTCTCCTTTTATTTACTGTCTTTGGTTTTGCTTGGTGATGAATACAAATTAAGTAGTTCAACTTACTCAAGCCAACATTACAGCATGAAGTCTTTGTGTAAAAACCTTAAGGAGTCAGATCGTCTTAATTTTGACACTTTTACTTTTTAGTGTCATTGTACAAGGCTGAGGGAAGAAAATCTCTCATTTTTAAATAAAGTTACCCGCATAGTAAGGTATGACTGAGGTGTCTTTAAGTAAGTTGAACTGAACCTTTCACATTTTTTGTGTAATGCTCTGAAAAATAATAATAAAAAACAAGCAAACAAATTCAAAATCACAGTTCTTCTTCTTTAAACTGGTTTATGGCTGTCACACAGCATCAATCACTCAATAAATACCTCAATAAAAATAAATCCTTCAGATCCATGTTGACTTATTTGGTTTGTCAGGTCTGACATAAGTCTGAGGCAGAGTGTTTTAGAAATACTGTTTTCTTTTTGCTTGGGAAAAAAAGGCGATTTATATATATATATACATATATTTAAAAAAAAAAATAAACCATTAACTGTACTTTTATAAAAAAGGATGGTAATTTAATCGCAGAGACAGCTAGAAAGACAAGCAGCACACAGACAGCAGTTACTGTCTTTGTGGCCTCAGAGTCTGACAGACAGTGTGAGTCTGTGATACTTGACTGTGACAACTTCAACTTGGTCAGGCCAAGCTGTCAGTCAGTGTCCTTTCAACACACCAGAGCAGGCTCATCTGACAAGCCTGTCCCACTCAATAACACAAAAGAGAGACAGGCGGAAAACACACCCTGCTGCGTCAACCAGCTGATAGGTAGGACCACATGGGCTGAGGGGACTAAAGGCCCAGAAGGGCAGACAAGGGTGGGTCAGCTGTTACTGATCCTGCTCTCCTTCGTTCTCGGTTTCTCCTTCAACCTCAAAGGACAGCGCGGCGACTTCCTCACCGAGGAACAAACTTGTTGTTTGTGTCTGCCTTGACCTGCCCAGCTGGTTCAACAGATGCTCATGATACAGGTCAATGCTGCAGCCCCCTTCATGCCTTATTGGTTACACTGCGTGCATGCAAGCAGAGAGTGATTGTGCAGGTCTGCGCACTGTGTTTTGCAGCAGAGTAATAGCAATCATATTTGGCATCGGGTACGCTAAAGGATAACCCTGTTCTGAAGCAGCCCTCCCTCGCTTGCAGTGCCTTATACCAGTGAATGCACTGTGATGTACCCGCAGTTTAACAGACTGGCAAGAGTCCCAGCACTTTCTGCGACAAATCAATATTTAAGAGATTGGCCACAGCATTCCTGTTAAGGTAATGGAAAGGCAACCACGGCAGGTGTATGCTGAGTGTCTGCCCAAACTGTGGTTTTACTCCCTTTATTGCACCCCAAGGCCACTGATGACACAGGGACTCTATCAAATTTCACAAACCTGAGTCACGACTGCACCTTTTTTTTTTAACACATCTTAACCCTTTTATTGTGTCACTGCTGTGAGACACTCGCAGTTTGGCAATTGAGTTTTTAATGGCATCAAAAAGTATGTTCAACAAACTAACTGCTTACTCACTTTCACAGATGAAACGCACGTTTGCACACTCGAGTATTCACATTTCTGTCTAAATGGCTCAAATAAATATAATTTTTTACATTTTTGTTGTTAAATTATTTGTCATAAACAGCGTGTTAACCCAACCACAGCTGTAGCGTCTAATCTGCTGGGTGCATTGTGTATTTGGAGAAGACAGGCAGTCTTCCTTCTCACCGAAAAGCTTTTGGATCAGCTCACTCGATTTAGGATTACCGCTGAGGAGCTTCGTCTTTACACATATTTATAGCGGGCTTTGCTTAAACGCACTGCTTTTACTATATAAATTACAAATATAACATACAGAAAAGAAGTCGTGCAACAAACCTCCAATAACGTTCGGCTTCACTCACAGCCCTCTCTGCACACACGCATGCTGTACTTGATAAACCTAAGCAAAAGCTCGGCCTCTTAATAAAACAAAAGCCCTGTCACTGTGTATTCAATGCACACTTATCAAGGCCCAAAGACCCGTTTCACTGGCTTTTAAAATACATTTAGCACAAAGATCAAGATTTACTTTTGCTCCTCTGACAACCAACAATTTCAACTCCAATTACGCTCAAAGAATGAATGTGAAGAATTTAATAAGGCTGAGGAAGAAACTCTAAGACGAATCCCACTAATACTCCCAGTAAGCTTTTTACTGATGTATCTAATACATGCACAATATGTACATGCAATATGTTGACCTCTGTCTGGCACATGTAGCCTGATCTCCATACTGAGGGTGCTGCTGCACATTTACATACAAATAAGACACATGCAAATGAGTACAAGATTCAAGATTCTGTCCTTGAAGCAAACATGCGGTGTTCGCTTTCTGTAAAGCAATGATTGCAATTCAGATTTTTATGTTCTCTGTCTTGAATCGTCCAAATCATTTATGTTTTAAAGTTGGCCCGTATGAATATACTTGGATCAGATAGATGCACAGGCGCAAAAAAGCAGAGCAGGAAGGTCAAAATAAGAACTCCTAACATTGCCCAGCACTCAAGCGTCCAACTGCTTTAATCAAGTTAATCTAAAGGGTCTACTTCTCTATACAAAGGCTTTTAATTTGCTATCGTCTGAGTGGCACACATACAGAAACTCATGGTCAAAGTGCATGAAGCCTTTTGGGAAAGATTTAGTGTGCCCATAACGGCAGCTGGTGACCAGCTTCCCGGGGGGGCGTATGTGTGCTGAATCACTCTGAAAACGTGCCTGCACAGTTTCAGAGGATATAATTAAATTGCTGAGATTAAAGGGACGTTTATGAACTTCTTACCCCTGCTTATGAAGATAAAGGGACCGACATTCCCTAAAGACGCCATGGATAGAAATACGTTTAAAAGAGAAATCAATAATAATTATTGTCTATGAGAAGAAAACACAGAGGAAGCGGTAAATACTCCAAAGGAATGAATTAAAGCTGTAAGAGACAACATTGAACTGCATAACCAGAACCATGAGTCAACCAACAAAGAGGAGATCATAGGATGACTATGGAAATGCAGATTGGTTACTATCCAGTAAATGTATCAATTCAAGCAATAAATGTAAGAAAAAATAGAATTTCATGTTCAAATCAGATACTGTACTTGTTGCTTCACGCTGTGTGGAAGTGTGCCTGTTCACTGGACACAAAAAAGAAGAGAAAAGACAGACCACTGACAATTCAAGACTGGGGGATAAAAAGTCTTTGACAGTTTGCTGCAGGTTGTTAGTGAGGAGAACAGAGTTTTCAGTGCTGGTGTTACATAAGCATGAGAGACTCTGAAAAGCTGCATGTTGATATGCTGTGGCCCCCTGTGATCCCCCCACTCCTCCACCACCACCACTCCTTCAAAGCAGCTGCTAAAAACGAGCAGCCGAGCACTCACATCACAAACTTTACTGCTTTGACTCCCCTCAAAAATTTACAATACCGTTTCATCCCCAACACAAGACGCCTATATGCACGTTTTCTCTCCCCGCTGCCTCGTGTCACAGCAGAGTTTTTGTCAAGCCTGTATACACAAGCTTGTCAAATAACACCCCGCCATCCCAGCTATTCTGAAAATAAAACCCGTCGACCCTGAAATTTACACTAATGAGCTTAAAATCTTTGGTAATCCAGCAGCACGGATTATTCTGAAGTTACCCGGGGCGCCTTGTCTGAGTGTATGCAATGCAAACTAAACACCTCGGGCGTCGATTTCATCCATGTCCATTTAAAAACCTGCATAAAAATTGGCCACTCACCTTCCATCTGCTGGTTGAGTGATCGATTATGAATAATGAAGCATTTTCAGATGGTTTCACATTAATGCTCCAGACTATAGCAAACTCCCAAACAACAGGAGCAGAGACAGAGTTAAGTCTGAGTCAGCAACAACTCGAGCCCTGCATGACGGAAGCAGAGAGGTAAACAGTTTAACAAGTATTTATGTGACTGTTCTCTTAAATTTCTGTGTTTTATGTAACCTAATAGCTTTTTTTAGTGGCTTCACTGATGATCAGTCACCTTGAGCTTCAATACTGCACTGCACAAAAGTACAGCCGCCACCAAACCCGTCATGGTCACACAATGAGTTTGTCTATAAAAGCTCTGAGGTTCTAGTTTCATGTTGTGAGTTTGTCATAATGAGGCTCTATGAAACTCACCAAAATAATTGCAGTTATTTCTCTATTTGATCCAGCTGAAAGGTGAACATCTTTTCTGCAAAAACACTGATGTTCAGTAGTCTCCAGTAATAGATGGGGGGGGAGCATAACATCAGCTCTTTGCACAAGAATCAGGCAGAGGAGAACATCATAGGAGGGATACTGTACAGGCATCAAAGGGACCATCACACTATACTCTTTCAAGAAGGTGTTGAGAATGCTGCAGCAGACACACACACACACACAAGACACACACAAGAACTCCGAGAGGTGTTGTCTCTTAATGATGTCAGCAGGAAATGCCAGCGCTCCTGCAGATCAGAGGGATTTTCAGACGAGACAGGGGAGACCCAGTGAGACCCAACATCAAGCTATGAGGAAGACTGAAGGACACTACCACGGAGCGTTTAATGGGACCACCGATAACACGCTTGCTGCTGGGTTCATGTCCCGGCTGCCCTGGCATTATCCGCTGGCATTTTAAGCAGAGACTCCTGCAGCCTGTGATGATGGGTACACGGGGGAGAGTGCGAGGGGAATCCCTGCTGCAATAACAACTTAAGACCCTCCCCAAGGACCAGTAAATTTTTGGCACAGCCTTCGCGAGTCGCGCTCATTCCCAAAAATCAGTGCGTCAATAACGCAATCATTTAAACGCAACGGAACAAATTTGTCATCGTTGTCGTATAACGAGAGAAATAAAACAGCCTAACATCCAAGTGAAGCATCTGACATCACTCATGTAAAGAAAATGGATCTTGAGCCTTGATGTCAAAACCCACAAATATTGCATCATTGATTTGAAGTTGAGCGCTTGACTGATTCCCGTCGCTTCGTGTTGCTCACAGTGAGATTTTCTAAAGTTGATCCTTGTCTTAAAAAACAAAAACAAAAAACGATTCGTGAACAGAAATATTTGAGCTGAGCTCCGGTCTCTGTCAGAGGCACACCGGCAGCCCCCAGTTTGCGGGGGTACAGGCGGTCTCAACGGAACTCCCTACCTTCCACTTTGGTGAGGGTGAGCACCGGACTGTTGCAGGCGGACAGCGGGGCAACCCTTGCAGAGTGTTTCTTCATGATGATGAGCTCGGATGGGCAGAGCTCCGAACCGCTTCGACTACATCCCTGAGGCTGATTTGGTGCAGACACCAGACCTCTTGATGGGACCCTTGATGTTTCTAGAGCCGGTGTCCTGCTGTCTGTCCCCTCACATCCATCCAACCTCCTGTTTTTAATTTTTCTCTCTCTCCCTCTTCCCTCTCTCCCTCTCTCTCTCTACCTCTGTCGGATCCCCCCACCCCCTTCCTCCACTTCCCTCCCCAGATCTGCCGTATCCAGTGCGTCCTGGTCGGTCTCTCCTTCACGTACAGTTTGGAGATTGCTGCAATTCGCCAACGTCACGCAGTAATCAGCTTCATAACCACGTCCCACCGCCCATCCACCCACCACCATTCGTCGTGAAACTCTGCTTTCCTCCCACACTCCCAGCAGCCGCGATCCCTCCGGGACAAAGCAAAGTCTGCATGGGAGTGAGTAGACGCAGTCGCTGACCCGGAGATGTGCGTTAAAACTCTGGGCTATAAATGGCCTGTGAGACAGATATGATGGGACCAGTACAGTTTAAGTGGGAGGCTGGTGTGGGTGTATTTAGTCTATAAAAACTGCAATTATAGCTCATGATTATAATTAAATAATATGATGTCTTTTCCCCTCTTGATGAAGTAAAATCCTCACAATTAAAGCTTAATGAAGCTTCCAGTATCTCTGTAATACAGCTTGCTGATGGGCTTTTAACACGGTGGTTTTACAAGCTCATGATTTTTATTTGTGATTTAGTTGTGAATTGCCTTTAAGGTTATGTAATCTCAAAATTGCACAGGGAATTGCATGTTTTTGCATTTACTGCAAACTTCTTAGGAGGAATGCACCCACCCACCCAGTCTTTTCTTTTCTAGTTTCCCATCTCCCAACCATTCAGATACTGATGAGCTTATTGTGGATTGGTGTTGTCAGGGCTAATAATTAATAAGTTGCACTGATACCAAGCTGACATATCAGCGTCTACCTAAGAAAACTAAGAACACTGTGATACCTACGTATATGCACATGGTCTGCACCTGTTATTACATAGCCATGAATAAATTGCATATTATATTGTAGCATATCATTACCATATTAGCAGATAGGTGTACAAATAAACTGAGTGGCCTAAGTTGTTCTCCCAATACTTCTTCTCTGTGCTTGTCACATCTATGATTTGATAAAGATGTCACCGTTTGCATTCTTCTGATAACAGAAATGAGCCGAGGATATCTGGATTCTTCTTCAGGTGAACGAACGAGAGGCGCTGAAACCATTTCCAGTTCCTTGGACTCTTGTCTTTTTGATCTATCAACGACAAAACTTGGCTCTAAAGCCTGGAGTGACAATTCAGACTTGTGTGTGTTTCATAACTCTCTTAAACTGAAAGCTGTCCTTAAACTGCTGCTGTTGCAGCAGCTGGTCAGCTGAAATTGTGCCCCGGTGTCTGTGTCATGTCATTCCATGTTTTGCTTGTGTTTTATTCCTGAGCAACCATTGGTGGATACGTCAGAGAAGAGCTGTCAGCGATTCAAATTATCCAGCTCCATACTTATCAGAGAGTGCCTCTGATCCCTGTCACTATCAGAGTTAATGTCTTTGTAGACATACAAGTGTGTGTCTGCAGAGGCTCTTCATATGTAAGTGTGATCCAGCTAAAGGAAACTGTGCTGAATAATTCACTTTTTAGATCCACAGTCAAGCAACAATCCCTTGACCGTGGCTAAATAGGACAGGGAGCTCTAAAAACACTCTGCCCAGACGCATTCTGGCATCCCTCAGCAACCACTGGAAATGCTGCACTGGATCTACTGGATCCTTTACTATTTTCCACTGCTACACATACCTCCTGTGTTTGGGTTTGAAAAAGGGAAATGTCAGGGAGAGCGGATGAGGGCTAATGGATGAAGTGCAAGAGCTCACTGTGAATGAACTAAAAGAGCAGAACAGGATGCTTGATGGATAAACATTATAAACATGTCACCTGTGAATTATATTATTGTGTGTCACAGTAAAAATTTCCACAGCGTGTATGTGTGTGTATGTGTGTTTGTAGTGTGTGTGTTTAAGGCTCTGCAGCTGCCAGATGTCTTTGTGAGCTGATGTTTTCAGCTCTTGGTGCCTTTGTGTGTTAAAGACATGACGATTCAGAGACTGTATACATGTTATTACCAATAGGAAAGACAGGGAGGTGGAAACAGGTGGAGTGGGTGAGATCATTAACAGATCCCAGTCAGTGACTCACAGACTTTTATCTGCAAACACGGAGGAGGATCAAACCAGTCCATGCTCTGAGACACCACATGACAACTCCCTCTCTCTAACAAACAATCTACAGCAATCAGTGTGCATGAGCTGTAACGGCACACAAAAAGCCAAATCCTTTGAGGTCCTGTCCCTGCACCAACTCAGCCGTATGAATCCTCCTTTTTATCCCTAAAAGAAGCAGATCCGCAAAGAGAGGCGATTATTCTTCCATGTACACAGGAATGTTCTAGTGTGCTCCAAAGAGCGGCTTGTACTTTTCTTCCTTTTGTTTATTCATGCTGAATAATGGGGGAAGCTACAGTAGCCATTTTCCAGCTCAAACAACACAGTTTAGCAGCACTGTGTGTTGAAAGATCAGGGAAATATTTGGTCTAAAACAACATTAACACATACAGTAGTGTGCAGAAATCTTGAGCCTGCACTCATTTTTGTATATTTTGCTAAGAAATTGGGAAATACATGTAGCAAATTATTGAAACATAGTAGACAGTCACTGTTGTACCTCTCTCCTGAACTCCTCCATACTTATTGACAATCATTTAAAATTTGGATATATCACAGATTTTACATCTAGCTCTTGCGTAATTTGGCATAACTCAGAATTTTCTCCCTCTTCTCTCACATCCTGTGTCAGGTATTCACGGGACTTTTTCCTGTTTCTTTTTTTCTTTGTTACTTTCAGATACTGCTCACTTAGGCCTGCCACTCCTTTTTTATCTTTCAGTTATCTGATGATTTTTTATGTTTTTGAAGGTCACACAGTGCACCATGCGAAGATATGCCAATTTTTAACTATTAGCTCTTCGGGAATCAATTGTTGGTGCAAAAATACTATTTTATGCCAGTTAAACTGTGCTATCTTTTAGCATTTTCTGTAGATTCAACTAAAGACATTGGAACAAACTGAGTGTTTTTGCAACAGGCTGCTTGTAACAAAGTGACTAATCAAAATTGGTTCTTTATTAAATTCCCTGTTATATATATGCACAACACCAGATCTTCCCTTGAGTTATGTTCCTTTTCATCCATCCTGCAGTCAATTTAGAATCAGCTATTAAACTAAGTTCATGCATTTCTTTGGACTGTGGGGTGAAGCTGGAGTATTTGGAAAGAACCCACACAGACACAGGGAGAAGATGCAAACGCATGAGTTTCTTCCTGTGAGGCAACAGTGCTAACCACCAAGCTACTGTGTGCCCTCTGAAAATAGTCAGGTACAGGAGCCAGGACGGAATATGAGTGAAAAAAACAGCATGTCCAAAGAAAAACTTCCAAATGCTTCTAGAAAGTCTGGGGGGTTATCACTTTATAAAATTACACAAAAAAAAAGTCACCATTTGGAAGAAAAATATAAAGAAATGAGATACTGCATTCCCCCAAAAATGTGGTGGCCTTGGGGAAAACATCTACAGCTATGCAAGGAAGACACAGAAATCCAGCTAGAAGTTTTCTTTGTAGCCAGCAAAAATCATAACAGGAAAGTAGTTTGAAGCAGAATCTCTGGGGAACAAACTGACCTACCTTCATAACCAAAGGGCAGTTTTTGCTTTGGATTAAGATGAAACAAGAAGCAAATCTTTTGATTAACTCCCTACTTGATATAACATGTATTCACTCCTTTTACAGTTTCCAGACTGTGTAAACTTGGAGCTGGATGGGAAGGAGTAAAATGAGGTGGTGTGGAAATCTATTTCACTGATAATGCATTCAAGTATTACAGCTGCAAGTTGGACTTGATATTGGAAGATGATTGACTCGGACTGCTAAAAGGTGTCCAAGAGTAAAAGTTTCAATGATTTCTTGTCTGACCTAAATAAAGTAACAGTGGCAGTACGAGTAAAAGTGCCCAGATTAATTTGTGCACAGCTGTTTTTTTTCTTACAGACAGTCCAAGCTGTTGTAGTGCATCTTTGCCAGACACTGCCAGATTTGTTAACGGCATTTCCTTATCCAATGACACTGCAAATCCTGATTCAAAACAAATCAATTCCTTGTCTTCACATCACGAAAGCCTCAGTTTGCTGAAATAAGGGAATATTGGAGGCGCCCAGTCACCTCCTAAAGGACGTGATGCAGTTCATTATGTAATTTTATTAAACACATGACCCAGGAGCCAGAACTAGCCTGTCAATTTATTTTGGTCAGTTTTACAATCTTCCTACTGACAAAGAGCCACAGCCTGGTACACTACAGTAAAGTAAAAAAGTAACAGATAAACCATCAAGTAACAGAAACCATTTTCTTACCATTCACCATGGGAAATGTCATTTTTTTTGTGACCTTAGTAGCTCAAAATAAAAATGAAAAAGGACATTTCCTGTGAATTAACAGAAAACTTTTTTCATTACAGGACAAAGTACTGAAAATAAAAACTGAATGAGCTGCCAGTATTGTAATTTTGCACTTTTATTTCTTGACATTTAAGCCAAAAGAGCTGCGCTGACATGTTTCTTTGTTTTAGTACAGCAGCATTTCCTAATAATGTAGAAAAGCTGAGACGTGCTTTTGAAATTGCACTTGTTTTCCTAAATATATATCAAGCATTAGTCATGTTGTTAAATGTCTTTACAACAAAAGTAAAGGAAAAAGGTGGAAAATGTTGCAAGTTAAACTTGCTGTGTTTGATGCCGTCACAGGGATGGTTCATGATTCAGCAGTAAACTGGATAATTTCCAGAGGTTCACTTTTTTGCAAACTTTTTCCACTTCATTAAAATGATCGAGCACAATCACAGTACACCCAAAGATAATGGGGTATAGACACACACATACAAAGCAAACAAAAATAGGACAATTAAATTTAATGTTGCCATAAATATTAATGACTCATTATTATTGATGTAAAGTACTGGCTGTGTTTTCGTTCTTTGTTTCCTTTTTTAAAAAAATCTTCCCATTTCTGTCTCCCAGGGGACTTCTGACTCCTGATTATCAGAGAAGAATACGGGGCAAAGCAGCAAACATAGAGGCTGGGACTTCATTACAAACCTGAAAGAGCATGTCTTGCTATGCAATAATACCTCCCAGGGTGTGGAAACAGAAGATGAGGTTGTGGCATAGAGTCCTAAATAACAGCTTGTTCCCAGCACCGGAAAGGTCAAGTCAAATTAACTTTCCCTCTTCTGAGGTCCTTTACATCTTCAGAGAAAGACACAGCTCATCTCTAAAGGCAAGTGGCTGTCGAGGTACCGCAAACAGTGGCAATTCACAGGATTAATGGCCTTAGTGGGGTCCTCTGAGAATTAGAAAACCACTGCCAAAACCACTTTCCCTGTTTTTGTGACACTGCAGAGCTACTTGGCAGCACAGGCTCGCGCTGGTCTTTCACATAATCTCAGATACACCCTTGGGACTATAAATCTCTGCTGCCATAGTGTAACTGATAACACAGCTGCAGGGACATTTTTGTTAAAATACAGACTGAAAGTCATTGAAAATATGTGTTTACACAACACATAAATTCAAAATGATTTTTAATGGATTTTGCAAATCCCTTGTTGCCTCGGTGCATTGCAGTCTTATTGCTTTTCTTTCTCTATGCAGGACAAAAGCGCCATAAATATTTCATGATAGAATAAACAATAATATTCTGATCCAGTGCTTCCACATAATTAAGCATCTGTGGTGTTGCCATCCACAGTGTCTGGCACTCCCCACAGTAGCAATGTGTGTGCAGTCTGAGAGTATGCAAACACAACATCTTTCTTCAGTGGACTTGTTCAGTTTTTGGCTGGCAGGATGATTTGTTTTACTGAAGTTATGGAAAAATAATCATAGAGTTTGATAAAAATGGATAGAACTAATAACCCATATTCTCACATGTGACCTTGATTATCCTATTATCCTGATAGCAGGTTAGTTCTTTATCTATTTATGATTACATCAAAGCTGCCAAATTACATAAAAATTCAAATATATTTACTTTATTCATTTAATTTCTCAGCAGCTTATTAGTGCCCAATAACATTTGCAAACCAAAATTAACAGTCTGACTAGCACTTTGCAAAGGTTGTAAACAGGTGAAAGAGATTATGACCTCCAACCACTCAAAACACTGTCGGAAGACAGAGAGCCAGACGGGGAGGCACTTTAAAATGTGGGACTACCTCTTAATTACAACCACAGCTAATAAAGTCCGTCCGCATCTCTTAAATGCCGTCAAGTTGTACCACCCAGTGATAGCACTTGTAATCACACTCTGTCCCGGTGGCCCACGCTTAATCAGGAAGAGTGAGTCTCCTTTAAATTTACATCCCACCAGAGGAATCAGCTCCTGCCAGCACATTTCTCCTTCCTAATTAAGGATGTTTCAAGTCCACCACATGTTAAGTGTAAAAGTCTTATTTGTGGTGCAGCTGTGCACGAACACCAAAAGGTTTTATAATCCTGTAAACAGCCCAGCACACTGGGCAGTGGTGAAACACGAAGGATTTGGGCCACTACTACATGTTTATGCCAGTTAGGAAAATTGAAACTGATGCTAAGGCAGGTATGTTGAAGGTTACTTGTAAATGTAACTTGACTCTTATCCTTATTAATACATAATTGGTCTTGCCTTGTCTTAAAGACCTCATAGTACTATTTCATTTCAGTAGAGCACTCCACTCTCAGACTGCGGGCTTACTTGTGGTTCCTACAGTATTTAACAGTGAAATGGAGGCAGAGCCTTCAGCTTCAGGCCCCTCGTCTGTGGAAACACCTCCTCCTTTGGATTCAGGAGACAGACATCATCTCTAAAGTTTGGGATTAAAACTTTCCTTTTTGTTAAAGCTTAGGGCTGGGTCAGGTGTCCCTGAATCCTCCCTTAGTTATGCTGAAATAGGTCTAGACTGCTGAGGGCACTGAGCCATTGACCCTCCATGCCTTTTTCACTACTTTGCATTTAAGCATTAGTTATTGCTCATGTCTGGCTCTCCTCCACACACTGTCTCCCTCGCCTCATGCCCAACCAGTCAAAGGAAATGGCCCCTCCCTGAGCCTGGTTCTGCTGGAGGTTTCTTCCTTTCAAAATGGAGTTTTTCCTTCCCACTGTTGCCAAGTGATTGCTAATAGGGGGTCATGTTATTTTTGGGGGTTTTCTCTCATAATTTTGTAGATTCTTTATCTTACGATATAAAGCCTTCAGGCAACTGCTGGTGTGATTTGACATTATTAAAAACAAAATTTAATTGAACTGAACTGAACTGAATTTATATTGTTTCACCTACATAACGACCCATCTGTTATTTACACATATAATAAATGTGACAGACAGTGACAGAAATAAAACAAGCATTCATCTTTTTATGGCAAACATCAGTGAAATCAAGAACAGGATATAAGAGATGCAGTAGGCATCGTAATGTTGGTTCAGCTTCAATTTCTGCTTCAGGTGTGTAGCCACTAAGCAGGATGTAAAGAAGGCATTTTTGAGGGTTGAGCTTAATATTATTAATGAGATCACTGTTATTATTCTCATTTACAGAAATATTGTGCACCTGTTTTAATGGCTTTCAGCATCCGGTTCTATCGTCCTAGTCTCTAACTGCCATCTTCATCACATTTCTTAACAAAGCTACTGATGAAAAGAGCAGGTTCGGTTTGAGGTTACCTCACCACTGCGCGAGCTCTGGTTTCATCATTTGCATGATTGTATTTGCTTCCTCTGCTCGAGGAAGTTATTTAACCATGACACACTACATGAGCAGAGACTTTAATCCTTGTACCACGCTTACCGGTTAGAGTGAGAAGTTTCCCTTAGGAGATGGTTTATGTCTGCTGAGAAAGATATTTTACCTCCACTAAATGGCACCGGCTCCCTCTGTTGTCAGGTTACAGTATGATTAATTCCTCTCTAAGCCTTACTGGGTAGCTTAGCTGGGGAAAAAGTAAACTTTGGGACATGTTAAACTGATTTTCAGTTTAAACCCGTCCGGTGTTTAATTGGGGGAAAAAAAAGAGAAAAAACAGAAAAAAAATTTTTTTTAATGCATTTTCCGAGCTGTCACCAGCTACTTTTGCCGAAGCTGCTCTTCTTTTGACTGCACTTATCCCGCAGTGCTTGAAATTATTCAGATTGCTCTAAATTGCTGTAATTACGGGGCAGCATTTCCAAAAGCATCTCGTTGCCACTTGCATTCATATCAGGCTGTTACTCAAACCAGAAACGTGTGGGCATGAAATTCTAAAACATTATTATACATGAGCCTTTATTAAGCATAAAACTGTTAAAAAATTGAATATTATATCAAGGCGATGAGCTCTTACGCCAAAGCTAAGTCTCTAAATGCATGCACCAAATAGCATATTTTGTATATAATGCTGCCATGTAGTATTTTTAAATTCCCGTTTTAATGTATAAATAATAAATGAACTGAAAATATTGAGACTAGCCTGCTGATAACAGTTGTTTAGACGCTCAGTAACATCCTCACGTTGCAAAGTGCTCCTCGCGCCTCCAGGGGGCACTGTGACCACGTCTACTCGCTGATACATAAATGACACTTGCTCAAACTGTGGATGAAAAATGACCAAGAAATCCAAATACAGCCCAGCAGTGGAGAAGAAAAAAAAGTGGAATAGCAGTAATGAAAGGTGATGAACTGACCCACATACACAAGAAACAGCAGACAGAGACACACACACATATAACCTGTACACTTCACTTGTGTAAGAACCAATAAACACCTTTAGCACATGGTGAAGAAAAGACAAGATCCTAAATTAATACACACACGCACACACAGGTAAAAATAGTAACAAAAGCCATGTCAGCTCTTTGTACTCACTTTCTTGTCCTTTCTGGGGACACGGTTAAAGCTCTGTCATGCTGTGAGGGAATCACTCCAATTTTGTATTTGAGGGTTTGTGTTTCTTTCTCTTTTCCACCAGATATTGAGGTGAGGTGACATAAGGGCTACAGAGACTCCAGATCGACACAATAAAACAGAGGCAGATGAATTTTAATGAGTTTCTATAAATGGAAAACAGTTATATACATATAATAAACGATAACCTTACAGCTTTCAGTACCAAAAAAGAACATAACGTTAGATTTTACTCTATTGGCAGCCAAATGTGGTATTAGCAAAATGAATTTAAAAGGTCAAACAGCTTAATTGAAACAGCTTGACACAGTAGATGTTAATCAAATGTTGCACATATGGTTGCAGCACAGTCTGGCACAGAGAAAAAAGCAATATCACACTGCAGCTCCAGAGACAATTCATGTTTGTATTCACCTTTTCATGGGTTTGCTTATTAAAAAAAATAGAATCGCTATCATATCCCTAACTCAAAAACTGCATAACAGGGTAATAAAGAAATAACAAGTACATTATGGATATATAAGATATAACTGTCACACCCTGGATATGTGAGGAATCTTCATGTATCAGCAGCTTTCATGCACAGGCTCGCTGCCAGTCATATCCTGCACATCGGCTTTAAATGACACTGACAATCAGCGGCTAAGCCTAGGATCCTGCATATGAAATGGAGAACCTGTTGAAAACTTTCACTCGGTGCTCCGACAGAAACAGCCTTTAACATGAGACCTTAGATGAGGGATTCAACTAATCTTCATCTTTGTTCCAAATGGCGCGATGGAGACTCCCGACAGCTGTGCGCGCATTCTCGGCACAAAATGAGAATAATAGTGAAACAATACACCTGAGACTCTACACCTCAATTACACCCAGATTTGGTGATTTTCTTGAACGTAATTGAGCCTGACAGACTCACAAAAACTGGGCATAGGGCTCTATCGTCTGTGGTTAATAATGCAAAGACGGGGAACAGGCTCAAACAACAGAAAGCAGCAGTTAAAAACAGTTGTCAGTTGCAGCAGCGACAATATAATAGCCTTTCCCAGGGAGGGAAAAGTGTTTTCTTGTTAGAGACCAAACGAAAAAAAGAGATTTATTATTTAGCTTCTGATCTGTTAGTCTTTGTCTTTGAAGTGTTGATTAGTTGCCGGGTCCAGCTAGATCGCTTTCACCACTGATCAAACTGGTTTTCTGAACACTAGTAAAACCTATCATCTCATCCACTACAGCAGAAGGTGTTTGGAGAGCCTTCAAAAGACCAGCAGGTGTGCGTGCTGTCATCAGTGTAATATTCACACTCTTTTTCTCCTCCAGCTCCCCTTTTTCACTCCAACCTCAAACACCGAGAACAGCCAGTCAGTGAGTGAGCAGTCAGTGCTGGACAAAAATAGAGCTTGATGCCTTTGTGTTCCCATAGCTGTAAAATGCACAGCTTTGTGTGCGTGTTATAGCATTTATGGAGGAGCTGCTTTCTTCATCAGCTGCTGATGGAGTTTCCTAAATGAGGCAATTCATCCTTCAATTGAAAGTAGATCTTATTACAGGGTAGTCTCCTCATTATAAGCGTAGCATAAGAAAGATATGCGAAAAATATCATGTTTCATTCTTTGCAGTAATTACCCTGGATTCAAGGGTGGAAAGGAAAGAGAGGTGCGCTGCATTTCAGGGCTTATCTGATTTTCAGACCATTTACGCCATTTAGCCAGGATATATAATGATCATATTCAAGCTGGGGAAATGTAAAACTCTTATTTAAAAATAGCAGACAACTCAGTAAACTCAATAGCCTGTCATAAACACTATGCTCCTCACTAATTCAATGCACAAATCATTAAACTGATATAATCTAAAGTTCTCTAAGAAAATGGGAAATAGGTGCAGCATTTTGCTGGAACCTATATGGAAATACAGAATATAAATAAGGCAAAAACACTGAATCTCTTAGCCAAGCTTTCTTGTAGTTTCTTTGAGTAGTCTTCAGGAATAGTTCTCCGGGCTGCTTGAAGGACATTCAAAGCTCTTCTTCGGATGTTGTCTGCCTTTTCTTCCTTTCTCTGTCAAAATGATGGCACACTGATTTAATACTGTTGCACTCCAGGCTCTGGGGAGGCCAGTCCATCACTAATATTGCTACACTGTGGGGGTTTTCCCCCCAGGTATGTTTTTACTGCATTGGCAGTATGTTAGGGATCATTGCCATGCTGAAAATTTAAGCTGTTGCCCATTAAATGCTTTCGAGGTGGTGTTCCATTTAGTGTTGTGGAAAAATCTACCATACATACTAACAAATATTTGAGCCAGAAATTTCATATTGGTATTCATCACTCCACAAGACTGTTATTTCCATCCAGTTCTTGTGGAATTTGCAATACCTCGCCCTTTTCTCTCTGATTTCCTTCCTTAAGAACGACTCAAGACCATTTCTGATAAAGCTTCAGCAAACAGTAGATGGATCAACTGAATGGCAGATCCCTGGAGGTGTTCCGCGTATTTCTCGAGTTCATTTTAGATACTGTTCATCTGCAATTTCTCCTTTGTCCACATGGCACGCCAATATATGAAGCTTTTCGCTAATATCATTCTTTAGGACTCTCCTTCATGCCCGTTAAACTGTCTTATCTTTGTCATTTTTCATAGGCTTCACTAAATAAACATGCTTGTTTGCAGGTATTTAAATATACAATTTAACATTGGTTCTTTGCTAAGTTGTCTGTTAGGTGTAGACACAAGATTGATCCGTCCTTTGAGTTACTTTTTCCATGCTTGAGGGATTCATAGGTCAGTGTTAAGTTGTTTAACGAAGGAAAACAAAACTCAAATTCCTCTGAAAATGGTCAGGTACAAGAATTAGACTGAAATGAGTGAAAAGTAGCCAATGTCCAAAGAAAAATGTGGAAAAAACCCTCTATAAGCTTGGAGACCTATTGCTCATGGCCACTTTAAAAAGTTACAAGATAGTCTGACTCCTTGGAAACAAAATATTAAGAAATTAAGGCGTGAGACTTTTGCACATTTCATTAAATGTTACCATATTTATTCTTGATCAGGAAACAATAATAGCAGCAAATTCTCAACACAATTTTCATCCTGTGAACTGATCTGTCAGAGTACTGGTTTTAAATGACGGTGTGATACTTGGGCAAATGGAGGCTTTTGCTTTCTTTGATTTGAATAAGCAATCTGATTAAGTAGCTGCTCTGTACATGTAGTGGGCTGAGAGATGTGGACCAGTCAGTTCCCTGAGGGTAGAGGAGGTTTAAGCCTTCCTGGCTCCTTCTGCGCTCCCCCATTGGCTGTCAGTTCTGATCCACGTCCGCAGCTCCTTTAATTGCCTGATTTCCTGACCCAGCGTTGGATACTTTGTGCGCTGAGGGCTGGAAGGCTATAATAATGACTTATAGTGACATGCACGGGGAAGATTCACTCCCTCGGCTATCGCATCTCTCACCATCCAACTACAGCCCCATTACAGACCTCTTAATTTAATACTTAAATCCTCCCATTATGCTATAGAAGAGTGTTTCTCACAGAAAATTGACTTTCTTGGAAGACACCAAAAAGTTTCAGTTCAGATGAAACCATCTGAACCAAATCAAGGAAGATACTTTTTTAATCCCCCTGTGCAGACTTTGCATAAAACTGAATCTTTCTGCATGTTTTAAAGACAACTGAGATGCACTGATATTGCTTTAATCACAGTACAGATCATTTTCTTTCAATTATGCATTAATATACTGCACTGAGACTTTAAAGCACAGCAACACTCATAAAAACCAGTCATCTGGGGAGTTTTCAAAGCTTACATTGGGTTATCGTTCATCACTGAGAAACTCATTGAGGAACCAGGGAGATAGCTGGATGTCTGGTGGCTCATAGCTTCTAGAGTCCACAGAAAATCAACTGCTTACACTCACTCATTAGTGAGACTCCTGCGAGCGTGCCAATAATCTGTGAGATGGAAGAGGAGATTGAGAGACTTGCCTTGACAGCAGCGTGCTCCTTATAAGTGTGATTCTGATGTGGTATTACATCTGTATAATCTTATCTATTTCAGTTTACCACCGCCATCCTTCTATTTAATTTGAACCTTTCGGCTGGTTGAAGTCCAAACTTGTAATACGGTAATTAGATCTCGTTCTAAGCAGGCCATAAAACCAAAATATCGCTTTCAAAACAGATTAAAGGCGCTGCCTGTGCAGTGCTCACTGATGATTATTCCCCTCTGAACAATTTTAGACAAAAGGAATCAGATGTCAAATGTTTTACCAGTGATAAGCGGTGATCATTTTCTCTTGCAGAGACTGGCCTATCATAGCCCGTGGCCTATCACACGTTATGCAGGGTGTATAGGAGGTCTCTATCATCTAGATATAGAAATAGATTCATCCTGTTAGTCTTTATTGTTGCTATTCTTCCAAAGCACGCTCTTTTTCTCTGACAGATCTGTTCAGGCTTTTTGTGGCTTTTGTTCCTCTCTTAGGAAGCAAGTCTGTCTCACACATTCACAAGTAGCTTGCACATCGAGTATCATCAGGTAACACTGGAAGGAACAGTTTGACATTTGGTGAAATGTGCTTACTCGCATTCTTCCTAAGAGTCAGGTAAGAGGATTACCCAAACGGATGTCTGTGTAAACAAATCTGTACAAAACACAGAGGCAGGAAAATGTGGGGTTTTATGCCTAGGTGAAAAAAAAGTATGCAAATTTCCCAAAATGTCAAACAAGTCCATTAATCCTGGGATTGAGAAAAGTGACAAAGAGCGAAGCTGCTTCATTGTGAATAGTGATGTACAGTGTTAGCATGAAAAATTATCCGTCAGCTGCAACAGCTTCCTTGTGCTTTCACTGTAATGTTTTATCCCTGCTTCCCCCCGGGCTGCACGAATACAACCCTCCAGCCCCAGAGCACTAACTGTTCGCCATCTTTTAAAGACAACAGAAAGCACAGCTAAGACCAGCTGATACATGAACATTGTGCCAAATGAGTCTGTTTACCAGACCTTGCAGCATTCATAGCTGTTCTTTCCCTTGCAAAAGACCACAATACATGCATTCAAGTGTCATACTGTATGCTGAGATCAACAGCAGTGATGGTACAGACCAGTTTCTCTTTAAGAGTAAAGTCTAAGCCAGATGAACCTGTGGCTGGGAGTGGCTGGACTTCAAGTTTCAAGAGTATATCACTGACATTTGTGCAATAAAACTGCAACTCTCTCTCTGTTACAAAGCTTCAGTCACAAATACATTAACATATATAACAAATAACTTCCAGACACATTAAATAGGTAAATAGGAAAGAGGTGTACGCAGACTTTGCATGACTACAGTGCCAGAAAATAGATAATAGTGCATTTTTTAAAAGGCTCTTTAGTTTTGTGGATAATCATGCACCATAAACTATATGGCCATGGCTTTGTGCATCTTTGCTACCAGCAAAGGCTTGTATCTGGACCGTATGTAATCCAAACATATAACGCCCTCTGGTATGGTAAAGCGATGCCGAGTGTGTCAATGCCACGCTAAGGTCAGTCAATAACTGGTTCAGTCGTTGGGCATTTTTAAGTTGCTTGTAAATCAGCAATGCTGCCAAATAAAAACTACAGATCCATTATGAAATACTGTATTTTTAATCTGTATAATAAGGTTTGATGTAACTGTGCTCTCAAAACTAGGAAAACCTGTGCAGATACTGAACCCCAGGATGCTCTACGTACGAATGTGTGTGAATGTTAGATAGGAAAAAAAATTCTTATGAATGAGTGGATGAGACACGTTGTATAAAAGTGCTCAAGTAGAGTAGAAAAGCGCTTTATAAGAACCGGTCCCTTCACACAGTCTTGATTGCAATGATGCAGTCTCACAGCCCGATGTTAATGATCAACAAAGTTGTATCCATTTCTAACAAACAGTTAAATACTGACCGTATATCTGCAGCAACACATCAGTTTAGCACACTCAAGCACAATATTACTATTCGCTTACTTAAAGTGATCATAATCAGCTATGACCTTTAAAAGCTGTCCCTTTATCCTGCTGAAATACTTCATGCAATTTATCAACATCGGTGTTTATTCCCGGGGACAAAGTATCAGGTTTAAAACAAACACAAATTAGAACTTGAAAATGAGTCATCAGCTCTTTGCTGTGTGCCTCTGGTTAACGTGACTCACTAATGCAGATGAGAGGAGCGCTGACCCTGGAGAAACTGCACAGAGTGTGTAGATAGTGTGCTCTCAACAGTGTTCAGCAGATTCGCTGCCCTTTGTTTTGATTGCTGGCGGTAAACAGGCTCGTTTCACATTTTCTGCTTATTGGATAATTACCTTGTTTTTGGTGTAGATGACACACATTACTGCATGTTTTTCACTGATAAAGCCTTAATGCTTGCACACAGCTGATCTTTGAAGCAGACTTTAGTGTGATGCTGAGAAATGATGCATGCAGCTGCCAAGTGTTGCTGGGAATCCCCCCATGAGAAAGAAAAAAAAGAGTCAGGGAGGGGGAAGGTAGGAAACTCTAAACTGAGATTAAGCAGGTGTGCAGGACAAGTAGGCATTTATAGATTTATGACAGTATTAACTGTGGTCCTGCTCCTGGAAGCTGGCTAAAAATATACCTCCACATGTAATATATTTATCTACAGTATTATCTTTAGGCCACTATACTCACAAAAGAAGGTTTTCAAAACTCTTGCAATATTTTAGTACATACACAAATATATTTATTATTTTGTGATTCCACTTCTAAAAGTCCATCCTTTCCTTTTACCTCTCTTATCCTAAGGAAAATAACTTTTTAATCATGTTTATTAGTTGGTTGATACTTTAGTTTTCCTCTTATTTTTAGGCAGATAGTCTGCATGGCTAGTACAAAAAAAGGTCAATTCCAGGTCTGCAATGAAATGCAATGACGATGTGCAAGCGGCTTGAACCTGCATTCCTTCTAATATGCAGCAAAGAGCACTTATCTGGTTGCGAAAGCACAGTTTTATGTATTTTTTGTTAGAAAGCACATTAGATCTCACTTTATTGCCTCAGTAAACACGTTTCTCATATGTTTCTATGCTAGATTAACATATTAGACCGCCAGTGGGTGATGTCAGGGTGACTACAACTATCTTTTATATAAAATCTAAATTTTGCAGTTTATAGAGTACATAGCTGTTTGATCCATTAAAACAAATTAATAAATAAAAATAATAATAATAACTTTATTTATATAGCACTTTCAAAATCTATGTGACAAAGTGCTTTACAAGAGCAACAGAATAAAACAAAAGTGCATATGGTGCTAAGAGGTCAGGCGTGTAGCTGGGAGCAAGGCCACGTAGGGTCTCAAAGATAATCAATGTATTAAAATTGATTCGGAAACAAACTGGCAGACAGCGTTAAAAACACCAAAATGGGAGGGGCAGTGATGTAATACCATCTCTTTGTTCTAGTTAAAAGTCTGCCAGCTGCAGTCGTTCAACAGATTTTCTGCTAAGGCGCGAAGAAATAAAAGCACGTACGAGCACGTTCGTGTCTCTAAGTGTTTTGAAAAAGATTGGATTTTTAAAAAAATATTCCAAAGATGATAAAAAAAATACAACTGTGTTAGTTGTTTTGCAACCAGCTTGACAGTTTTCCTCAATTTTTTTGAGACATACTTCTCTTCCAAGTATGTAACTAACTTCTCCGAGTCATTGCTGGATTTTACGGCACTTTTAGGCCTGACTGTAATAAGAAAGTGAGCACTGGGGAGAATAATGTGGTGATCATGCAAAACCGGCAGAAAATTAAAGGAATCTTTGTTTAATGTGACCGAGAAATGGAAAGAGGTGAGAAAAGAGGCCACAGGATATTACCCAGTCCAGGACTTTTATAACTAGATATAACACTGCTCCCTAAAACCACAGGACTGACATATAGAAGGAACTTCTTCCTTTCTAAGTTTTCCACACTTTCACTCTTGACTCTTACATCTGTGCCAAGCATCAAGATTAAATTCCAGTCTTGTTTTTAATGAGGCACCAGTTTTTTTAATGATGTCTAAAGGCAATGAGCAGAGTGAATGGAAACACAAGTCCAATGTATCAACATGCTGTGGTTTGGAGAAGTTACTGAACCGTTGTGTTTGTGTGTATCAGTGTTACGAGCTGCCATCTGTATTCATCTTGTATATCAAGCTGCCCAAAATAAGCCTCCTAATTACTCGCACAACCCCATTTACACTTTGCTCTTCCGGCTCCCAGGCACTGCTCTTCTGTGGCCAGCGCAGACAATGATGCACTGTGCAGGCCACAGCAGACCCTGGATTAATTACGCAGAGGTAGGAGTCATCATTTCCCAACTTCTAATTAACAGCAGATAAAAGGAGTGAGAAGAAGAAAGGGCTGACAGCAGAACGGATTTGGCATTCAACTGGCAGGATTTCCATTACAAGGAAGAGCGAGCACTGAGAACCGAGCACTACAGCTGTACTTCAGTTTGGGCTGTTGTCATCAGGATTAATTCTTTAAAACACAAGCACCAACAACGACAGCTATACAGCTACACCGCACATGCATGCAATACATTTGAAACTCTCTCCTCTCTCTGAGTCCCTCTGCATGAAGCACCAAATCCTAACACTATACTATGTCAAAACCCACTGGACCTGCACACTCATTTACTCCTCTGCATCCACCACTTCTCTGCAGTAATCTGCACCACTTTGGATGACACTGAGAGCAGAGACAAGATTGGATTTTCTTTCTTTTTTTCCCCCATCTTCAAAGTGTTTCTTCAGTAGCTGAACTGCAGCGCCACCCGTTCAATAAGCACAAGCTGGACTTCAGGAGCAGGTGTGTGATGATCTATGCGTCCTCCTCAATTATGGATGCGATGTTACGCAAGAGGAGCTGCATCTACTGTACTGGAGATGGTAAAAAGCCAAAAATACACTTGTCCAGGGGGGCTTATACTGTACATGCTCCACTGTTAGACCATTTACATAATAAAATAATAAATATGTCATGATTTTAAAGTCCTCTGGGTATCTAGGTTTTTTATAGTGTGTTCTATGTTATGCATATCACTAAAACATGTAGCAGTGTTTTAATAATGAATGCACTAAAGAAGAAGAATAGTTCACAGAAGAAGCTGTGCAGGGTACCCAGTGTTTACCTAAGCACTGCTCTGCTGCCCTCTCATTTCCTGTTACCCCTTTATGCTTCTTTGTGGATGACTCCGCATGTGAACAGGCAGAAATTTAATAGTGAATCTGTAAACAGATGTTCTCCTTCGACTGAGCATGATCACGACCCGTGCCTGCTCTGTGCGCCGAGTCCCTTGACCTGAACAGGGGCTACAGGATTGGAGAAAGCTGAGGTTTCACAGTGATAGTTCCACTTGGCACAGAGAATAAAATAAGAAAAATCTGTTTTCATTTATTCATTTTTTCCAGCTAATTATTGACTTTCCCAGAGTACCTTTCAAAATTCTAAGACAAAACCTTAAACCCGTTTTACTCATCTGTGGACAAGACTTCTACATAAAAATGAAGACTGACTAAATCTGATCAAAACCTGCATTGCTCTGCATCTAGGAATGATGCCAAGTGGCTTATTCTTTTAAACTGGAAGTCTATCTCTCCAAGCAACTTATCACACTGGATTAATGAGATGGTATATATAAATATATATCATAATGATCCAAAACAAACCAGCAAGTCCACCTGTGAATGGTTCAAAACATTGAAGGCTTGGGAGGTGGACCTTAAATGTGATTGAGTTGCTTTGATATGACCTTAAACAAGTTGTCCATCCTCAAAAACCCTTCAATGTGACTGAATTCAAACAATTCAGCAAAAAAGACTGGGCCAAGGTTAGGACAACCAGTTATTAGGTTTAGGGGACAGTTACTTTTTCACATCTCTATCTCTACTTTTAAGATTAGGCTTAAACGTTCCTTTTTGCTAAAGCACATAGTTAGGGCTGGACCAGGTGACCCTGAATCCTCCCTTAGTTATGCTGCAATAGACGTAGGCTGCCGGGGGATTCCCATGATGCATTGAGTTTTTCCTTTCCAGTCACCTTTCTCACTCACTATGTGTTAATAGACCTCTCTGCATTGAATCGTACCTGTTACTAGGGATGGGTATCGTTTAGGTTTTATCCGATACCGGTGCCAAATCGGTACTTTTGAAACGGTGCCGGTGCTTAAACGGTGCTCGAACCGGTGCTTAAAGAATGGAGAACACAAACTTTGTCCAAAAACCTCTCATGTTCAGCTGGTTTTTTTTGTAAAAAGATAACAATGTGTGCCTTTTCTGCAGCTATGTGGCATATATGCTATCACTCTTGGCTGGAAGCAGTGCTTAAACAATGGAAAAAACAAACTTTGTCCAAAAACCTCTCATGTTTAACTGTTTCCCACTTTTTCTTTGGTCATTTTAGCCTTTTTGGCCAGGGTGAAGGGAGTATCTGCCATCAAACAAGAAGACAGCCGCATGTAGCTATGATGATGTTTGCTAGTTCACCTTACATGCATTAATGTAATAACGTGGTTAGCCTACTCAACGTAAATTACACACGAACAACATGAAGCTACTCATGCAGAGAAGAACGGCTGCTGCTGCATCATCATTTCTGCTACACTGGCAGGGCTAGGGGCCAGGACTCTATTCTTCGGGTTTTTGGGGGATGTTGCTCCGGGTCCGATAACTGGCAACCCACCCGACGTGCACGGTGTGAGGTCTCGCAGCAAGCTATCAAATACGGCGCATTTCTCGGCTTTTAAAAAAAACGCTATGCGTCGCCAGCTGTTTAATCGGATTCTTGGTGTTACCTCCTTTGACAGTATCACAGTATCAGCTTAAAGCACTTGTTGCAGGCTGCTGAGTTTGCATATTTTGCTGTGAAGTACAGCCAGACTTTTGACCGCTTCGCCTTGGGCATTTTTAATCTGTAGCTCTGCTCTAACTGAACGTATGTACCTGGCCCCGCCTACTATCCTCGGAAACGTAAAATGATTGGCTAGAAGTGTATCACAGCTCAGGAAAAAAAAAGCACCGAAAATAAAGCACCGAAATGTGCGCTGCTTTTCGGTCTGGTTACTACCGTTTATGTCAGAACCGGTGCCATCATGGCACCGGACACCGGTACCCATCCCTACCTGTTACTAATCTCTGTCTCTCTTCCACAGCATGTCTTTATCCTGTTTTCCTTCTCTCACCCCAACCGGTCGCAGCAGATGGCCGCCCCTCCCTGAGCTGGTTCTGCCGGAGGTTTCTTCCTGTTAAAAGGGAGTTTTTCCTTCCCACTGTCGCCAAAGTGCTTGCTCATAGGGGGTCATATGAATGTTGGGTTTTTCTCTGTATGTATTATTGTAGGATCTACTGTACAATATAAAGCACCTTGAGGTGACTGCTGTTGTAATTTGGTGCTATATAAATAAAACTGAATTGAACTGAACATATGGCCAGGTGGGTTTGGACAACTTAATAGATGAAATAATGTCTTCAATGTCAATACTGTCGTGGCGGTCACAACATCTTCAGTCGCCTGTATTTTAGTGTCTGGCAGTGTCGGTGTGTTTTTTTATGCTGTGGCAGGATAAAAATCAAGAAATAAAATATTAAAATAAGAAAAAAAAGTTGGACTGCACCAATTCTGGGGCGACATCACTGCTGACGTGCAAAATGTAATGGAGAGTTGCCAATGCCAGTTTTTCCCCCCTGTTTGTTTGTTTGTTTTACATTTTTGTTGGTTCTTGCGTCAGTTCTTCATCACAGCAGCTTTGAACATGTTTCCAACAACAAATTGGTGAAATGACAAAGTCTGTAAATTGTCATTTGCAGATAGATCTATATGAACAGGGATGATATCAGCTGATATCAAAGTCTGGTCCCTACATTGATGCAACCTAAGGATAAGTACACTATGTCTATTTTTTGCTTTGTTGATTGAAAGCTGCATTTACTGCATTTACGCCTTCCATCATTTGTTGAACACTAATGTGGAAAGGAAATCTTTAGCTGTCGTTTAGGAGTTTTAAGCTAGTGTGCAAGCTGCATTCATCCATAGGCAGCTGGGCAGGTGAGACAGTGCATCTGCATAACTATTTCCATCTTTCCCCTCAGCTTCCAGAGAGTTGAAAGGAGTCATTCTCACAGTAAAGCCACACCTCGCCCACCCCTTCCAGCTGTCCTGTTACAGCGAGCAGCGAATCTGTATATGCGCATAGACTGTGCTTTCTCCAACCTGCTCCAGCGTTTGTGTCTCACCATGCCCAAACCCTGAGCTCAAAATAGAATCTAACCTCGTGAAGCTCTAAATTTGCACCAGAGGGGACACTACATTTGTGATAGATAGTGCAAGTATATTAGAAGAAAGAGCAAAGTCTGTTTGTCTGACAAATTGTTCCCTTCTCTGTGGAACCTGAGAAACCAAAGGAGGCAATTACGCAGAAAAAGAAACGGTCTAATCTTAGAGAACAGCACTTCTCTCTGTGGGGAGGAAGTATGACGAGCAGACCAAACTTACGAATGGAAACCCCGCCTTAGCAAAACTCTGAAAGGAGCAGCAGCAGCAAGTAAACTCTCTTTTTATGATGGCGCATTAAAATATCCTCAACATGTTCAAAAACTACCACCTCACATTTTAGCACATTTTATATATCCAGCAAAGGTGAAAGAAGTTTAAGTAACTGCAAAAAAAAAATTAGTTTAAAATGGTTTACATTTTATTAAGCAGTAAAATATGTCTATTTTTTGTTAGCGTGTGTTTCACAGGCTCCTGAGGTAAAGAAGAAAGCGATGATACTCTCTTAATAAAGTTTTCTTGTACCTTTGAGCGTTATTCTGCTTCAGGGAGTCGCTCTTCACTCAAAATTTTAATCAGTCTTAGAAGAGGACATTCAGTTACGCTTAATTAATCATGATGAGGGCAGGTTTTATAAATGCACATTTTGTTCAAAGTCAGCAGAAGCAATGCCCCTTGGTGGTGCACATAAACTCCTGTGTTAAAGAGCACATGTGCCAGTTTGGTAAGGCTGGTGGTAAATGAAACAAACAGGCAATTCTTTGCACTCTGCTGAGATGTACTCAGTCCCCCCACCTGTCTTGAAATTGGCTGCTTTCAGCATCAGTCCTCCACTCTTTAGCCATTAGCTACAGATTTTTGAGCTGCTCTCCAATCAACATGTAGCCTCCAGCTGTGTGCAAAGGATGGCTAATGGGACCTCTGTCCCCACGAAAAACACCTGCGACACGGTGGTCTCAGAGGATCTGAAGGCTGTATTGATTTGGCCTGTAATAATTTTACTTTTGGACTGCGTTGTCAGAAACAGAAGAAAGCTAAAAGAATCCAATTTTTGGTACCAATCAATTGATATAAAAACAGTTCCAGTTTAACAAGCAATTTTTAGTGATGTCGTTCCAGAACAGCTACTATAATTATAATTACATTACATTAAAATGATGCAGCTACAGTTGTATAGAGCTGAATGAAATGCTGAAATTGTTTAAATCATTGTTCTTAATGATGTATTTAAGTCACCTGCACACAAAAAACATTGCTTGCAAAATGGGTTTTATATAAATATGTGATTTGAAACAGACTGCTAGAAACAAAGTCTCTAAAGACAGTTCTTTAAATTGGTTCATCGCTTGAGATAGGTGCTTTTTTTTATTCACTCATAGGTCAGTGTGGCAAACAAACAAACAAAAAAAATGTTTGGATGTGTGGACTAGACTGAAACTGAGCAAATAATAGCCAATGTCCACAGAAAAACAAGCAAACAAGCAAAACCAAAACCTAGAATAACTTTCAGAAATCCTGAAGAATATTGCTTAAGACCACTTTAAAAAATGACAAGATAAATTCAAAATGATTGAAATGAAGAAGAAATAAAGGGAGGCTTGAGACTTTTGCTTACTGCTATATGCATATAAGGCTCTAAAGACCAATATTTCTCTATATTTGCTTTGTCTTTGTTTATCGTCTTGTTTACTCTTGGTATGGCCGGGTTAGTACTCACAGTGTTGAGCACTGTCGCCTCACAGCAAGAAAGTCCTGGGTTTGAACCCATGCTGCTGCCGTTCTGCCTTGCATGTTCAACATGGTTTTCACCTGCTTTCTTCCACAGGCAAACACATGCATGGGGTTAGTTTAATTGGTGATTCTAAATTAGCTATAGGTGTGAATTTGAGTGTGAATGGTTCTCTGTCTCTGCATGTTAGCCCTGTGATAAGGTGGCGGCCTGTTCAAGCATGTACCCTGCCCTCTCGCCCTATCATAGCTGGGATAGGCTTCGGTGCCCCCCTACCCCACGCTCACCCCAGCCATGAACTGAATAAGCAGAAAAAAATGGAAGGATGGATGGTAAGATTTTATGAAGAAAATGTGGGCTTTAAAAAAAAAATTGCTTAGAGTCAGTTATTGATATCTGTGTTTTTATTCCATTATTTACCTGAAACTTTTTATTTGAATAATTGAAGCATCTCACATGCCCCCTTTGATCAACATGCATATTTTTTTCATACTACGTATATAGATATTATTTTTGTAAGGATATATCTGAATGTGAAGAGAAGCCGTCTTTTGAATTTTATAGTGCTCTGAGTTCAGGGTGGCCATAGGTCTGTGAATTTTAAAGGAGCCTTGCAGCTGATTTACATTGCAGTCTCTTGTGAAATTTACAAAAAAGTGCCTTCCAGCTATTTGGTGTCAGTCAGCATAATGTTATCTACTAAATAGTCACCCCAGTGAAACATTCATTAAGATAAATGGAGAGAAACTGGTTTGTCATGACACTACCATGCCAAGGAAGTCCAGGAGGCCACAGAGCAGGTGAAGCAAGACTGCAATCCAGCACATCATCAAGCCATCATCAGTAACAGGCTACAGAGCAGTTACAAGCAATTGATGTTCTGTGTAAAAGAAAATATGCAAATCTAGTGAAGCTATGCAGAGAAGGAAATGAAAGATGAAAATAAAAGCCACGTTAGCAACTTTTCTTTCTTCAAAGAATGAATTGCTCTGAGCAAAATTCTCCCTGTTTGACTTCAAGCTCAGCCAGCTCCACTGAAGCAAACATCAGCTCCGCCTTCTGCAGCAACCAGAAACACAGACTTTAACAGTTAATTCTCTAAATGGAACAAAACTGCATTCATATTAGTGTAAATAATAACGAAGATGCCGACTGATGAGCTTTCTCTGTGAAGGCCTCATAGTGTACAGTGCTTGGGCATGCTATAGTACCAAGTTCCGAGTCACCACCACCACAGAGGGTTGGACTCAAGGGAACACACCAGGCTGATCTTAAATCTGTCAAGACTCAACATTAGCACAGTCTGAAAGCCAAGCCAGTGTCCAAGATAAGAAGGACTTTATAATCTGGTAGTACTTATATTTGGGCTACCTGACCTCTCTGGCCACTACATAAACCCCTCCATTCATGACAGCTAGAGAAATGTAACAGCTCCAGGTGTAACTCACTCTTGTAGCTTGCACTCCAAGGCTGATATCCATAATATCCGGTGATGCGCAATATTCGCTCCTCTATCGACGCGCTGTTGATGTCCTCAACTGAGCGGGAGGATTTGAGGTCTTCTTTGATAGCCTCGTCAACCACCAGGTACTTGAGCTGCCTGAGCTGAGGGCTGATGTCCGAAAGCCTTCTCGGGCTCACGTCGGGTGACTTGCGCATCCCGCTGGAAAGAGAGCACAAGGGGTGTTGAGACAAAGTGGGGCCAGTTGGCAAAGGGAAGTGGGTCCGTAAAGCGTGTATATGAGTCGATGATGTAAGACTTCTCCTTGGGTAAAACAGGAAAGTCGGTGTTGCATATTCCACGGAGACCGGGGTTAAGGGCCGCTGCAACGCCTCCTTCGTACAGTACAGAAATCATCATCCTTCAGTGGCCCTGCGCGCGGCAACACTGTGAAGACACTAAGCAAGAGTGACTGCTCCTGCACTTGTTGTATACTATGCACTGTGCAGCGCCTATTATAGACTTATATGAGTGTGAAACTAATGAATCGATCTCGAGTGATTTGTAGAGATGGAGAAGCGACATTTGTGACAGCTTCATGTAGGCACTGGACCACAAAACTGCGCCTACCCTACAACAAATGTGCTTTTATCACGCAAAGGAGATGCATACTTGGTGCTGTCTGTAAACCACAAAGAAGAACGGTCGAAATCTGCACTACTATGGCTCTGCTGTATGGAGTACCTGGCAAAAAGTAACGACGACCTGACAGCTTCTACTGGCATAATGTGACAGCAAAACATGATTTACTGACCCACTCAGAGAAAATTGGTGTGGAAAATGTGCCCCTGTGCAGACATCTCTAGCACAGACCGTATAACCATTGCAGAATTGTAATATGGCTCCAAACAATTATTACGAGGCAGCAAAAGCAGTTAAGTATAAAGCATCAATCGGGATTTGGATATGTTTTGGTTTTTGTATTTTTTACATCTCAGCTCAATAAAGTCAATTTATTTGATCGTTGTAGCTATGAAATCAAGTGCGCAACAGGTCGTCCTGCCTCCTATCGATTGGCTTCACTGCATTAGTAAAAGTTTAAAATGTCTTACAGCGGCATTAAAGTGGTAGGAGGTCCAAGGTAGCACATACAGTCCCGATGGGGCCGTCCGACCCGGTCCCACACAGTGCCCTCTCCATCGCCGTACATCCTCAGGGCCATGCAGCAGGGCAGCTACTGTGAATCCAAATCCTCACCAAGGCTTACGGAAACAAGTAGCATCGTCCTGCTTCTTCCCACCACCACAAACACATGCCTGCCTGGCTTCTACAGCACACACTGTCTCAACATTAAAAGGTAGTGCTGCGCTCTGGATGATGCCGAGTCCTGGAGGCACAGCAACAGCGTCATCTGCCGGATTCACGGGAAGCATCATCATGTGGAACATGCAGAGTGGACATTTGTGTGGCAGCTGTACGTTGCAGCACGATTTGCAGCTTATAGGTTGTAGCAACTGCAATGCTTTAGAACTAGTTTCTCCTTTTTTAACAGTTCCCCTAAATAGTTCAAACAGGACCAGTCAGTCTCCCCAAGCTCAAGGTGGAAAAAAAGACAAATAAACCTGCTTTAAATGTGAAGTGTTTCTTGTATTTACTAATTGTGTCAGCTATTTCTGTCTCAGAGCCTTATCAACTCCTCTGAAGCTTTTTTTAAATGACAGTGAAGCAGAATAATAGTAAATCAACCCAACTGTCTTGACAAAAACAAAAGTGTTTTTCCTACAGAAATGCACAAAAATCTGACATATCTCAGTCATTGTCCCGCAGTACTGCTTTTGTTTCCTGCATTGTTTTTCCAGTACAGGATAGATTGAATTTTCCTTCTTGAATGTTTAGGCTGTCACAGAAATATAAGCTACACACGTCCAGGCTGTTCAAGATGTTTCTTAGCACGCTGCCAACATCTTTACCAGGCTATCTTGTCCAGCAACTATTACTGCGGATTTGACAAGCCTCTGGGGTTCGCTTTGTTCTATTATTCATAAGTACTTTACCGAAGATCTCCAACAATGTTTTAAGGCGATAGCAAGGCCGGTGCTTCAAATTTCTGAGTGAACAGTGGTAGAAATTCAAGAAGAGGCTTATTTTCACGAACACAGAACCAAACAGTCTGATGTGGTTGATTACATCCAATCAGAAGTATAGTCAGTGAGATAATTGCTCTCAGTTGATTGTATCAACTAGGAAATTCAAATCAACTTACTAGAATAGTCCTGACTATCAAGGTATAAAATGAATGTGGATTTATTAAATGAGAAACATCCTCACTGTTCAGCCTAAACATGATTCTCATTCTCTAAACATCTGACGAAGTTTAAATGAAGTCTTTCATTTTCTTCTTCTTCCTAAATAAACTGAAACAGTACATGCAGGTCAAGCAGAGACTGAAACTCTACCTTGCTTAAATTGGGTAGTGTTGTCCATACCTCTTAGGTCTGTTCTCCACCCGCTGCATTGCATCTGCATGCTGTGAGCTCCTCACTGCAGTGTGCCGACTGTGTTTTGAAGATGGGTTTTGCATGGATCAATGCAGCCACACCTCACACAGAGTTGTGGTAGGTGGTTGGCAAGGGCACCTGCCTTTACTTGAGGCAAAAAAAAAGTAGAGTCGAGTCATCGATAAGGAGGTCAACACCTCTCATTGACAGCCTTAGGGAGGAGAGGCTCAAGTTCATCTTGTATAATGCACCTCTCAACTTCACAGCTCAGCCCAGGCCAAATCGATTCTCACAGTTTGACTTTCGTCTTTGCCAAAACGTAATCATGTGGGCAAAATCTCTGTGACGCGCGGGTCGTACATATCAAAGCAGTCATTCTGTGCTATCCAGTACACCATCTTCCACTCCAGCAGACCTCTGATAGTGATCTAATTGATGCCCCGATCTACAGGACACTGCACTCCTTTCTAAATATGGCTCTGTCTTGAAATGAGAGCCAAAGCTCAAGGCCAAGAAACATAAAATTAGCCCAGTTTTTTTTTTGCTAAAAAAAACTTAAACAATCTATTTATTTCCCTAAAAGCAGGTCCAATCAACCTTTACATAGCTGACATTTTGTCCTGCCATTTCAAGAAAAGCAGAGGTGTTACTTACAATTTCTCCCTTCCATTAAATGTCAAAGCCTGCCTTCATAGTGGCAGGGCCCTGCATGGAGCTGCCCCACTTTAATAGAGCACATTCATTAATAATATGTGACGTCTGTGGTGGGCTTTGTTGCTACGTGACACGTCGAATAGTAAGTCATGAAAAAAGTATCTACAGTTTTCTCACAGAGAAAGGTGTAATATTATTAAAGGTGTACTATTATTTCATAGTTCCTGCTCCCTTAAATCATCTTATGTTACATTTCTAACCTTGAGAGAGAGTATATTACTTTTGTAGATTAGATTTACTCTTAAAAAGAACCTGTGAGGAACCTTGGAGTCATTTTTGACCAGGACATGTCCTTCAATGCACATATTAAACAAATATGTAAGACTGCTTTCTTCCATTTGCGCAACATCTCTAAAGTTAGAAATATCCTGTCTCTTAGTGACGCTGAAAAACTAGTTCATGCATTTATTACTTCCAGGCTGGACTACTGTAATTCATTATTATCAGGATGTCCAAAAAACTCCCTGAGAAGCCTTCAGTTAATCCAAAATGCTGCAGCAAGAGTCCTGACAGGGACTAGAAAGAGAGAGCATATTTCTCCTGTTTTGGCTTCCCTTCATTGGCTTCCTGTTAAATCCAGAATTGAATTCAAAATCCTGCTCCTCACATACAAGGTCTTAAATAATCAGGCCCCATCTTATCTTAATGACCTTGTAGTACCATATCACCCTATTAGAGCACTTCGCTCTCGCTCTGCAGGCCTACTTGTTGTTCCTAGAGTATTTAAAAGTAGAATGGGAGGGAGAGCCTTCAGTTTTCAGGCCCCTCTTCTGTGGAACCAGCTTCCAGTTTGGATTCGTGAGACAGACACTATCTCTACTTTTAAGATTAGGCTTAAAACTTTCCTTTTTGCTAAAGCACATAGTTAGGGCTGGACCAGGTGACCCTGAATCCTCCCTTAGTTATGCTGCAATAGACGTAGGCTGCCGGGAGATTCCCATGATGCATTGAGTTTTTCCTTTCCAGTCACCTTTCTCACTCACTATGTGTTAATAGACCTCTCTGCATTGAATCATATATATTATTAATCTCTGTCTCTCTTCCACAGCATGTCTTTATCCTGTTTTCCTTCTCTCACCCCAACCGGTCGCAGCAGATGGCCCCGCCCCTCCCTGAGCCTGGTTCTGCCGGATGTTTCTTCCTGTTAAAAGGGAGTTTTTCCTTCCCACTGTCGCCAAAGTGCTTGCTCATAGGGGGTCATATTATTGTTGGGCTTTTCTCTGTATCTACTATACAATATAAAGCACCTTGAGGTGACTTTTGTTGTGATTTGGCGATATATAAATAAAACTGAATTGAATTGAATTAAAAAAAAGCTTCTTTGGCTTAATAGGGATATGCGTGTGTAAATTAAGCAACACATTTCCCCCGTCCATCCATCCATCCATCCATCCATCCATCCATCCATCCATTTTCTTCCACTTATCCAGTTCAGGGTTACTGGAGCCTATCCCTGCTGTCACTGGACAAAAGGCAGGGGACACCCTGGGCAGTTTGCCAGTCTATCACTGGATTAACACAGAGAGACATGTAGCGCCACTTAAAACTGATCAGTTAACCTAACCCCATGCATGTTTTCGGACAGTGGGAGGAACCAGCATGATCACTTGGAGAACATGTAAACTCCACAAAGAAAGGTCCCCAGCTTTCTGGTGGATTCAAACCCAGGAACGTCTTGCTGTGAGGTGACCCATATTGCCCCAGTATGTTTTTGTTTTTCTCCTTTTTAAAGTGACAAGTCTTTTTGGTAACTTTGTTTTGTAGTTTGTGGTCCTAATAAAGGACTCAGAAATCCTCTTAGAATGTACGCAGTGGTTTTCATGAATGCAACAGGAGAACAGATTTAATTGTGAGAAGCACAGGTGTTACTGGTGCATTAATCATGAATCCTCACTGTTCGAGTGTCCTAGAAAGAAAGAGAGCAAGTGAGCCAGCCAAAAATGGAAATCAGCTAAGAATTTCTCGATTTACACCTTCTCTTTTCCACTGAGGTCTATTTTCTTAAGGCGCATTTCTCAGTGGACCTTGTGAATGACTGCAAAATAAAGGACACTGAATCCAAAATTACTGTTCTCCCTGAATACAGGGTGCTCCTGGAAAAGTAGCAGCACTGATACAGTGATAGAAAAGTAGTCATAGATTTTCCCATCCTTCAACAGAAGCTCAATTTGAGCTATTTTCTGTTCTGCACGTTATGAGCTTTGATCTACTTTCTCACTCTTTTGTGTTATTCCTCTTTCGGTGGCCAGCTTCATACCATTAAAAAAAAGAATGATGCAAAGCCTGTCTCTGCTCAATATCAATATTTAATGCAACATTCAGCCTGGAAACAGTGCGACAGGCCACTGCTGATTGGCCGATGATGAGAGTGAAGACAAACCCTGAACCAGTAAAAAGGTCACACTTATTACTGTGCATTTAAGAGGATTTATGGACATTTTACATTTCTTATCACGCTGTAGTTTGACCGAGGAGCATTTTGGTTTGTTCTAATGAAAACAGACATATCTATTTCTCCATCGCTAAAGAAGGCATCATCTGTTACACAGTTATTTCAACCAGCAGGGCTCATAACTTTTATGAAGGCAGCACAGTAGAGACTCAAGGAAACAAACTAAGAGCTGCTGAGAGGCTGAAATGAAAAACATTTATCTCCATTTAAAACTACATACGTTTCAAATGAGGCTGTCCTTGAAGAGCTGTGTCTCAGAACGGTTCCCCCAGCACTCCTCTGTTTAAGTTCCAGTTCCAATAAATTAGTCGCCTCCAGTCCTTACAATTTTCTCCTTATCTATTTTCCATAAGAAAAATAGGACTCTAAGCTAATCAAGCCCTCTTCAGGTGATTCCACTGCACTCACTTGCTTTGAGAAAGCACGGCTGGTAACATCCCAGCTGCCCTCCTTTGACTTGATTTGGATCAGTGTGCTGCCCACTGGCACATCTGGTTTCCTCGTTGTTTATTAAAAGTCTTTTGTCTTTTTTGTTTATGGTTGGATGCATGAGACCACATGGTGCAGAGCAGATCTGGTTTTTTGACAGTCTTTCCTGATGCGTTCAGAACACACAATCAGAACAGAAACCAGCACGTATCACGAAACATATGTTCTTTGTCTCTTATTCCTCTTTTCTTATGTATGAATCTGCAGTGCAGTTGGATGCTGGAGACCATATCGTGCGGAGCAGATCTGCTTTCGCAATTTGTGCTGGTACGTCCACAAACAATCGAAGCAGAAAGCATTTTACATCACGAAACATATGTTTATTTTGCATGCCTTCGTGTCTGTGACGCAAATGCAGTCTGTGTCCCCGGCAGCAGAGTCACGCCATCCTCTCTGTTTCAATATGTTCATTTTCTTTGGTTCTGTGCAGAGTTTTCTTTGTTTTTCCAGTTGTGGTGAAGCTGTTTGTTTTTCTTCCCCTTTTGTTTGCTGTCAGTGATGAAATATCGTTTATATCACTAAACAGTGGGTACGCTGCACCATTCACTTTGTCTCTTAATGAATGCGTGCGTGATGTAATTGAATATGGCTTTCTGGTGGGATCTCTTCTGAAGTTCTCCACTCCTCCTTGAGCTAAAGCTCGTTGAACTTGTGCAGAGCAGTCTCTGAAGAAACAGCTCTTCATCTTCCATTCTGATGCACATGCAACTTCCTACTCATTTTCCTGTAATATGCTTTATCTTCTAACATATCCTCTCTCTGGAGTGATGTGCTGGCGGCATCTCACAAGTTCCTTTGATTGACCTTTATTGTACTGCTGCAGGAAACTGTACCACTGACACTGTTCTCAAAAGCATTAAAAAACAGATGACATTTTGACATTGGCGTCTCTCGTTTTTGTTACTGTTGAAAGGCATTATTTGTGGTGCACTGAACGTTGTTTTCATGACATTTAAGTGGCATAGGCTCAGGGTAGCATGGACTGATGTGCGATTTTCTCCTTAGGCCTTGTTCTTTTTCTCATTCCGAGTGGTCATATTTAATTTCCTTTTTGTTTCCCTGAGTGCTTTGTTATTAATCGTTTCCACTCTGAGATCTTAACACATCTAGTCATGTGTGCTGCAGTCTCTGCATCCAGTCAAAGCTGCCCCTTCTTCCCAAGAAGAATTTCTTGCGGATCAATTATTGCTGTAACATTTTCTGTTTCGTCATCAATCCTGCAGAGTCAGCCTCTCCCCTAAAAGATGTGCAGATGACAAATTAGAAGCAGCAGATTTTCTTCTGTGATCTTCTGTGATCTATTTACTCTGCTACCAAAATCTGACACGCATCGTTTCACATCATCAGGGGTGACTGTGGCTCAGGAGTTAGAGCATGTCACCTCCTGTTCAAACGGTTGGTGGTTCGATCCCCGTCTACTCCAATCTGTGTTCATTCTAATGCATCCACTGGAGTATGAATGTGTGTGAATGTTAGATAGAAAGCATTTGCATTAAAAAAAAAGTGATTGTGTGAATAGCTGAGTTAGAATATATAAGAATGAGTCCATTTACCATCATCTTGAAGGTTTAAGTTTAAAACTGGAATGAATAAAATAGATAAATATATTTATTATCATTTAATCAATAACTATTGACTTTATCTGTCTGTTGTGTGAGTGAATTAGGTGTATTTAAAATATAATTTACATAATCATAGCTATGAAAAGAAGTTATGAAACAAACAAAGTAATATGGTGGACCACTGACCGTCTCTCCCACACCTGTCGAAAGCAGATGTAAAGTATTCTCTGATTTTAAAACCCTGAATTCTGTCACAACTTTTTGGGGGACCCCTGTAGTTCCAAAGGCCTGTGTTATTTCTTTAGGGTGCAATTGTTATTCATCTGCCATTACTGGTAAGGCTGACACACAGCTGGAGAGAAGAAGCAGATTCCTGAAGGATTAGAGTTCCTGCTGATGCTATGCGTCAGCATCATGGACCGCAGACAGCACAGCGCCGATGGGACGAAAAGATTGGCATCAACCGTCTTCTTTTTCTGGCAAAACTGAACTGCCCTGATTTCCATTATTAGATATTCTCTTTTTTACTTTTGCTGACAAACAAATGAATAAAGTAGCCACAGAAAGTTCCCTCCGTGTTGTATACAGTCAACAAACAAATGCCTCTATAGATTCAGTCAGACAGCAGTCATTCAGTTAATGGCAGAACTTTAGCCTCTCCCAGCTGAAACACATTATTATGTCCATTACAGCCATGTTAGTATTATTGATAGCTGGTCACAACTAATCGCCCCATGCTGCACAAGGAACACTTAGCAGCATGCTTCAGGTCCAGAAAGGTGTATGACAAATGGCTTCATATTTATAGCCAATTGTTAATCATTTTATTCATTTCTTCTTTTTTTGCAAGTTGTGGGGAGTGAGGATAGTCTGTAAATCAGAGCATTGTGAGGTTATTGGATAAGTTTAAGACACACTGATCATATCAGAAATTTACATGGCAATTAGTCAGCTTTCTTTCTTCATCTTCTTATTTTTTGATGGCAGTTGTGTTGTTAAATGCATCATTTTGTAACTTTTGTCATCTAATTAATGTCCACAGCATCTTCTCTACATCAAATCTCAGCACACAAATCCCCGCTCTCTAATGACAACTGGCAGCCTTAAATATGTTCAGCTGTCACAGACTAACCCATTCTTCCACTCTCAGGTAAATTCTTAAATCCCAACCTTCCACCACAGTATACAATATATCAATTAGAATAAATAAATACATAAATATTCTAAATATTTCACACATTAATTTTACACCAAACCCAATATTATAAAAACCCAGAAACCCCGAGCACAAAAAGATTCACCACACTCTCTTCACCAATGGTCTCTCCCGGAACCTTTAAATGGTGTCTGGACCCCCGGGGAAACATCTTACGAACACTTATTTGCACCACTTTTATTCCTAGATTTCACACACACATTTGCATTAGTTTTCCTTACTGGTAAACCTTAATCACAATCTCAATCACCATTCTTCTCTCCTGACAGACAACCACCACATTCCTTGATGAGAAGCAGCTGTGCAGGATCTGAAATAAGGCTAACAACTGATTTTAAAATTCCCAATAAATAGGCAATAAATATTTAAACTTCTTGTGTGCAAATCCATGCTTAAAGTGCAATGCTAAATAAAGTGCTTGATAAGGTGTGTTTAATAAAGTGAAAGGTGTGCTTTAAAGTGCTATACAGATAATATAATATAAATAAATGTAGTAAGGGAGTCCTCCTCCTTACAGGGATATAAAGTAGGAAAACACAGAATAGGAGCCCTCTGCTGTTGCTTCCCCAAAAGATTCTTTGTATTCCCTGGGTATTCATATCTATTTAATCCGACTGCCAGTATATGTCATGGGTTTTTTTTTCATCTCCTATGAAAACCAGAGCAGATTACAAATAATTTCTCCCAGTGCCTGCACGAATCTTGATGTGAGCTCAGTCTTGATGTCCTCCAAAAATCACACTCCACAGAGATAGTTTTTCACTGCAGAATAGCTGTGAGAGAACAAACGCCTGTGGCTACATCATCCAATTAGCATCTTTCGTCTCTTCTCTCCTCCCTTCTGGTACTGTCAGTCTGTCTCCCCTCTTATTCATTCAACACATAGTTAACTGGAGCAATCTGCAAATGTCTTTACATATACACAGCAACTGCAACCTGAAAGACATTGCTTGGTGTGATTTTAATCAGTGGTATCAATCTTGAGTACCTTTTAAGTATAAATAACACCCACTGTATGTCAGTAAAATGAACATGTTGTGTTTGCTGTAGCAAATGAGAGCAGTTGCAGACTTAGCAGTGGGGAATAGTTGTGCTTGAGGCCTCTCGCGTTCACATTGTCCCAGTGTGTGTGTGTTTGTGTGCCTGAGCGTGTGTTTCAGGATATAAATAGAGTTGCTCCACCATCAGAAAGCGGTGCTATAGGGTAGATGCCAGTCGTCGCCTCAAACTAGCCCAACCCACCCCTGTCCTGCCTGACCCCTGAGTGCCGGCACTGTGAGCATATGAGGGCCAAAATTGTTCTAAAAGCAAACAAGATGAAATGTCAAGCAGTATGCAATATATGACTGGGTGCTACTACAACAAGTTTTACTTTTAAGTTATGTGAGAACGAGTGTTTAATTTAAGCTGGAATATATCAGTCTTAAATGACGTGCAATTAACACCAGATGAGGACTGTTTAGAAACAAACTTTACATGATAGGTAATACTGTCAGGATGAGACTTCATATCTGGTTGTTTGGATCTGGAGCCCTCAGACAGCTTCCCATATGCTCATAAATCATGTTAAAAACAAAAAGGTCAAATGGCAATGTTAATGACAAGAAACTGCTGGTAAATTTCAGTCAAGTGTGTAGAGATGAACCTTCAGGGGATGCTTCTGTTCTGCCCCGTTACATTCTTGACTGACAGCCCGGCTGCGTCTTCTGACAATCATACGTATGTCAAAAGACGCAGCCAGCGTGGGTACAAATTAATAGCAATAAAAACCACACAAAAAAAACTGAAACAATGGATGAAGCATCTTAACTGGTAATAGGCAAATACAGAGGGGAAAGTGGAGCTTTAGCCAAAGATGGAAGCTATTTGGTCGGAGTATCTGGAGTCTGGAGTGACTCCAATCTCATTTTGCTGTAAGCACAGATGTTACTTGTGCATGCACAATGCTTCATTTTCAGTGAGGGGGCAATCTCGCTACTTTTTATTCAGCACTGTTTTCTCTGTGTTGGCAGTTAAATGTCATCCATAATTTACAGGCATTATTTAACAGCGGAGATGGAGAATTTGATTAAAATGAAGATGGACGGACGGATAGATAGATAGATAGATAGATAGATAGATAGATAGATAAGACACAGCTATTCCAGTTACAGTTTGAAGACAGATAATTGCACTCTCACAATTGGCTTCGAATAAATACTTGCTTCGAGCGTGTATTATATATTCATGGAGTTAATAACATGGATGTCAGCTCATTGGCTGCTGCAGTGAGAGGTGCCTGCATGTCAAAGTTGGTTACACTTCTCTTTGACATGAAGCTGCTTAATAAAACAGAAGCACTGCACAATTAAATTGACTTTCCTTAGATATGTGCCACCTGCAGCTAGGAAAAAAAACAGCAACAACAGCAATATAATATGTAGGTAGGATCGATTGTGAGGCTGGAGGGCATCACAAAATCACGGACAAACCAAGATGCAAAACAAATATTTCAAGAGTTTTGCTGTTTGCTTTATATATTTCATTGTATCTGATATTGTCTGGTCCTAAAGCCTCTATATGTTATGCAAATTCAAATCCTTTGCATGATATTGTGGGACGATTTTGATTGCAATCTTGCATATTTCAACAGCTACTAATGTCCTTTCTCTCATAAAGTTTCCCAGGAGCCTAACTATTGTTTGTTTGCTGAAATGAGAAATAGTTTCAGATTAATCACTTCTTTCGGATCCTGCAGAGCCTCGTGTTCACCTCCAGCTTGAATGACTGGCAGAAACAAAGTGTGATGAACACCCATATCCATTTTTAAGGTCATAATGGTGCATTCAAGCATATATATATATATATATATATATATATATATATATTTAAAAAGCCTAGAAAAGACCCTGTGGTTATTTGTTCTGCTTTTACTTTCCAATTCCTCCTACACAAAACCAGCAGAGACTGACTGCAAATTTCCCCTTCATATAATCATGTGTTTCTACAAGAGAACACAGGTGTCGGGGCACATTTCCTATGAGCTAACACTTAATTTTCCTGTGTTCAAATTTTATAGCATTTTGCATGAAATGCCTCTCATGGTCCTGGGTCTTTGAACAAGTGTTTTTGAGTTTATTACAACTTTTGTTTATTTATATATTTTCTATTTGAGTTTGCTTGGTGGTTATATTTACAACTTTATTTATTTGCTTAGGGAATTTACTCGTAAGTTCTTACATCCTCTTTGCATAACAGTTTAATTGTTCCCGCAGTGCTTTTTGTTCCATCCACTTGTGTCACTTCCCCTATATTAAGTTCGCTTACATGTTTGTTTCCCTGTTTAGTTATCACTTCCATTCTCACTTCAGTCACTTGTGGCAGTTTTTTATTTCTAGGATCTTACGTTTAGTTTTACCTTCTCCCCTGTGTCGTTGTCTTTGATTACTATCACCTACATCTCGTTACCCAGCTGTGTTCACTTACCCCCTTAATTGCTGTCTTGTGTAAAGGGAGGTCAGTGTCCCCTTTAGTCTTTGTCACATCGTGTTCTCCCAGCTATCCAATCGCCTCTGCTTATCCATTTCAGGGTTGCGGGTAGGTGGCTGTAACCTATCCTGGCCGCCGTAGGCTGAGAGTTGCCAGCCTGTTTTGGGGCTAACACAAAGAGACAACCACTGATACTTGCATTCACACCAACATCCAATGTAGAATCACCACTTAAGCTAATCCCAATAACTGCAGCGGCATCCCGAGAGAACTCACACTGACATGGGGAGACAATAAACTAGAAAGGCTCCAGCCAGATGGTGTATTTGAACCAAGGACCTTCTTGCTGTGAGAAAACAGTACTAACCACTGTTCTCAACCAGCTGCTTTGTACTTTAGATTCAGTTAGCTTGCCCAACTTTGTGTTGGATTTTGTTATTAACTTTGTTGGCTTTGGAAATTGCAATTGCAAAAATAAAGGTTAGTGTTTTGTTACATTTTTTTTTTGCACTTTTTAAAAACACAACTTTAAAGTGTTGTGTTGCATTTTTGTTGTGTTTAATTGTGCTTAGTGCCAACATGGACAGTTTCCAATTTCGTTGTACTATTGTACTAAGTATGACTGTGAAATGACAGCAAAGAGTTATCTTATCTTATGTTATCTTATCTCACTTGTGTCATCCTAATAGCCAGCATTTTGGGTCTGTGCTTTGCAATTCATGACACAAAACAAAACAAAGAAATCCAATTAATTAATAACAAACACTTTATTTAAGACACACTTTTACAGTTTATTTGTTTCTTATTCCTATGCTGAAATGAAGTTCATGTAAAACCTTGATACACAATGGTATTCATGACAATCGTAGTCTTGCAACACTAAAGTACTTAACAAGAAATGTAAATCTATAGCATCCACCACTGAAGAGATATGTACAAAAAACTCATGAATACAAATACTCCAAACATGCCATTTCTCAGCATGAATAAATAACGTCAGTGTACTTCCATTTGTAATCCTTCATACGATGTTTATTCCCGAATCAAAGCTAGAACTACCTCACCTGATAGCCTTTGCCTTTGATATAACATGTAGGATCAAAGCCTTAGCATCAATTAGCTTAATCTGTCTACAAAGCAATTAAACATCTTACAGTAAAAATAAGGCGAGTAACCCCCAAGTTTCAAGTTCTCCTTCTTCTCCTGAAGAAATCTGAACAAGATCAGTGTTTCACAGTTCACATGAAGGACCAGACTGGCATAAAAATAGAAAGAGAGAAAACCACTGATCTACAGAACACACTGTTGCAGATCAGTGAACCAACTCGTAATCTTTCAGGTCATGACACCTGTATGCACTGTTCCAAACAAATGAAACTGAATTTAAAGTCAGCAGAGGAGTCAGTTTTTCTGCACTCTCACAGGGCTTTAAATGTCATGTAGCAAAAAAAAAAGGCATTAAAAAACATTACATTCAAAACCTGATGAAAAGCTGTAACCTGATGCGAAAGACGAGGTCAGAACTTTATCTCCATAAAACAGATTGTACCGGTGTCACCGTTCAGAGAAACGGGAGGTGCTGTGATTGAAAACGAGGTTTTTCATTACAGCAGCATGCGTCACTGTTTGAGCGGTCGTCTGTTTGCACCAAACAGATTAGAGGACGGATGATGACCATGAAACTACTGTATCTGACATAACACTTTCCCTCAGTCCTAAAACTCGCTCATTTAAAGTCACTTAATTCGATTTAAATCTGAGACAATGGATAAAAACTGGGATTTAGCTGCGCTCCTACTCTGGAGTTCATAATTTCCTCTTTTCCTATTGCACCGTGTATAGAAATGAATTGCTTGAATTAATTACCGAGAATATTTTGTAAACCTTCCCCACTTAATATTCAAAAACGTACACTTCTTTATTCAAACTTTGTACATACGCTAAAAAATGTGCTGTTCAACACTGTTCTTTTCTAGCTTAGAGCAACTCTCAAGTTTTACGAAGTATCCATGAACAAAAAAAAAGTCTTTCCAATAAAATTTTTTTTAAAAATCTAAGGTTTTCAGGAATTCTTGTACTCGGGTCCTTGTGCAAACTGAGCTCTCTTTGTTGAAGGTAAAATGCCACGGGTCAGCCCTCTGCAGTTCTCTGTTCGAACCGGGCTAACGTCACATCCCTTTTCAGACACTTTAGCACATGTTAAGCCATTCAGATGAATCAATAAATTATAGTGCTTGACACAGTAACAACTCCCAAACAGAGCTGCAGCATGAGAAAATCCACAAATGTTTTTCCCGATGTAATATGACAATGTGGAGTGCGACCGGAATATTTAACACCTCTATGAAGATGACCCAAGCAGACTTAAAAAGAGAAACAACATGCTTGTAAAGTGTTTCTAATTGGAAGTCCGCTGTGGGGGAAAAAAAGCCTGTTTTTTTAAAAAGCTTTCTCAAAACGATCATGTTCTCAGGATGTATTCTGATGTCAACCTCATAAATCCATCGTGAAAAACATAATATGCAACGAAAACAGGAACCTGAAACTCAGCAGGAGCCAATTCAACAGCGAGGAGCGCCACAAACTGTGCCGAGCAATAATCTAATTTGACTTTTAAAAAAACCAACTTTTAAATAAAAATCTGATGACACGTTTCAAGTAAACAGCTTAAAATAATTAGTTTCCTTTTAGATGTATCAACATCACTTTGAAGCATCTTCACGGCGTGGAATAATTGGAGGTGTCACATTTACATTTTCAAACATTAACCTGATTATGTACATTCCACATATCTGTCAAGCATCTCTATTTACAAGATGCACACATGTTTATGTACTATTTTAAGACAGACAACAGAGATTTGTCCTGCATTTTAGCTAAATTCAAAAAAGCCTAACTTTGAAAGTATTCCTAAATATGCAATAAATAATGCAGCTTTCAATGGTGCCGAGCGTCTGTAGGACAGAAATACAGCAGAAGGTTTTTTTCTCTTTTATCACTGCCTCTGTATTTATAGCCACTGTTACAATATTCATTTTCTGCCTTATTAATATACATAATTTTAATCTCTGCTGCGTAACACTATTGTCAGTATTGTGGTTCACTAAAGGAAAACGTTTGCTTGATCTGAGATCTGCTTGATCTCTCTTTTTTTCTTTTACGACTAAAATTTGCAGGGCTGAGTGTTAAACAAAGCCTACAGCTAAGATCTACTCATTCTCTCTGCCTCACTTCTACATTTTTAATCCCTTAATAAGTGAATTTTACTGGATCATAGGATCGTCGTTGGGAGAGGCCAGAGTCGGGACGCTAACAAACATCTGGGATTTGTCCTGGCTCTGGGTTGTGCCGCTGTTGGACACCGTAGTGAAGGAGAGTTGATCGTGTTCCAAAATGGCGAGGCGGTCGACCGGCTTCTCCTTCTTCAGGTAGAACATTTTCCTGAGCTGCTTCAGTTGTTGCAGCTCACAGAAGGTCTCCAGCACCACTAGCATGACTATGAGGCCCAAGATCAGGTAGACTGATGAGACAAAAAAAATAAGGATTAGGAGGCATATGAGTAATGATCTGCAGTGCTTAGTGTAATTAACACCATATTAAAAGCATTTTCTTTAATCCTGATGTGAAATCACTTCCCCTGGATTTAAATAGAGGTTTAAAGCCTGACTTAATCTCATACCTGCAGCATATTTATCATTTATAATGCAGCATATTTTTTCAGCATGGTAGCTGCAGATGATGTTTTGCTACTTGATACAAACCCAGTGGATTTACTCATAAACACTGTTGTTTTATGGATCAACACAAGAGGGCAGTGCAAACCATCCATGTTAACAAAAACATGGAGCATGCTTTAGAATGAAACAAAGAGAAAATGGAAAGGATAGTGTAACACTGATAGTTGGTGGTTTTTTCCATATCAAAACAGAGCCTGGCATTTGTAGGAAATGCTATTCTTTACTGTTTTTATCAGTTTAAATGCACACATACAGAATGCACTGAATAGTGCAAATCCCGAGTGCAACTCACAGAAGGAGTGGCTGCTTAACCCCAAAGGCAAGACTGAAGAGATTTTAGCAAATGAGGTAGTTTGTTCAGTATATACTAAACAAAACGCCTGCTGTTTTTTAGTTGTTCCACTTACATCACAATGGTAACACAGTTATGGTCATATCACTTCCGATGCATGTAATTCTTCACAGAGGAAGTTGTACGAATGTGTCTGGAGCCATTCATGCAAACAGACACGTTCTGTTCCTGCCTCGTCTCCTCCTACAGACTGGCACATTGTGCCTACAAATTGACGTCTATTTCTCTCTCTCTCTGGCTCTCTGACCACACACCCACATCACAAATGCTGGAGACAGTCGAGTGGAATAACATTTGACATTCGTGTGCACGCACTCCCTGATGAGACTCTATGGGTTTAAACTGAGTTTCACTTTTTTGCACTCTTAACTTTAACGGTGCTGCTAAGAATATGCTGCACAAGACAACCAGAAAATGCAGGCAAGACCTTCCTGCTGTCTCCAGTAGGTTATCGTCCAGATTTAAAACTGCTCTAACCTTGTTTATTAGAATAACTAATATGGCTTTAAACACATAAAAAACATGCATATAACTGGCAATTTTAACTGAAGGTTTTAAGAAATTGGATGTGCAGACTCAAGTAGAAGGCAGTGATTACTTCTACTTTACTGTAGAAAAAGCTATATCCTAGACACCACGTGTATATGGCCCTTCTTTGATGATGACATAAAACCTACCTGCCTGTAATTCTGATGCATCCACTCACAACACGGCGCATGGTGTAATTTTCACAAACAGGTCAAAGATAGACCCAGCTAACTGTGTCACAAAGAGGCAGATCAAAGTTGGCCATATTAAAACCCGCTAAAAGTGATTTTTCTCACATCGGAAAAATAACAGCATTCGTTCTGACACATTTGCAATTTAAATGAAGTGAAGCCTGTGAGCTAATTTGGGCAGGCAACTGGCTCACCCACACATAACACTGCTCTGCTTTCATCGTACCAAACACGCCCTCCTGATCTGCTGGTCTATTTAAACAGCATAAGTTCCTGTCTCACCCTCTGACGTGTTAGTCCTGTTGCTGCCCTGCATTATCTGCTGTTTTATCCCTTACACCACCCTCAATTTAATCCATCCGTGATAATGAGCTCAAACTCTGGCCGTATTCTACAGCTGTTATTTCCAAATGAGAGTTGAACAAATAAAGACAATCTCTTTAGCATATGTTACACATTCTGACACTATGTGTGACTTGTTGAGGCTCTTTCCTCACTTTATAGCTTAATTAGGAAGCGAGTGCTGTTTTTAAGTGCAAACAAAGCAGGTCCTAGTTTATGAAGGATGTTGTAATTTTGAGAATCAGAGGCACTAAGAACGATACCGTAATCCAAAAATGTATTTTCTTAATAGTGATTAGACCAAAATAATAGATCTACAGAATAATTTAGTTATATAATATCACTAAAAAACCTCTGATAAGAATCAAAGTGGACAGTTAGCTACTAACACTCTCAAAAGCGACACTCACCAGTGATGCCCACTTTGTAGAGCTCCCTGAACTTCTGATTGGCAGCCTCTCCGGGCACGTAGTCTCCGAGGCCAATGGTGCTGAGCGAAATGAAGCAGAAGTAGAAGGACTCCAGGAAGTTCCAGTTTTCTTCCAGCGCCGAGAAGATGGCAGCAGGGATAAGGAAGAAGCAAGAGACGGCCAACATGGCGAGCACAGTGGCATGAACAATGGCCACCAGTGGCTTGGACAGGCCCCAGTGTGTGTGGATGTACGTGATCGGCCTCCGTGTGCTAAATACCATGATCCGTTGCACCACAGCAGTGAGGAATAGAAGGGTGAAGGGGATGCCGATCATGGAGTAAATAATGCAGAAGGCCTTCCCGCCGTCTGAGAGTGGTGCTGTGTGCCCATATCCTGCAGAGGAAAAACATTAAGACCATCAAAAGCTGCAGAATAATGTAGGATTGCAACGCTTCTGTAATCACTGCTATAAATCATAGTCTGTTGTTCTTTCTCCTGCCACGTCAGGTGTGACTGCAGGAAAGAACCACGCAAATATTTACCATGAAAGGCGATCTGTAAATGCACTGTAAGATTGTAGCTTGTTTGCATTTCATGGGACGAGAGCTCAATTTAACTAACAGCAACATCCTGCATCACAGTTACTGAGTAAAACAAACATTTGGAGGATATAAAAGTTACGACTTCTTTTTTTAGTATTTTGTGGCACGCAACAAGTTTCCTTTATTTTTTTTAATGCAGTTTGTCTTGGACTTCAATCTAAATTTAAGATAACTGAACTTTTTTTTTTTTAAATTTCATTTAAAAAAGTATATATATGAGCTAATTTTGACTTTTACAGCAGCAACAGATCTCAAAAGTCTGAAAAGTGAGTAGTATTTTATTCCAACTAATTACATTATTTGGCAACAGGTAGGTAACATGCTTGGGTATAAAAAGAGCATCTTATAGCGGCACAGTTTCTCAGAAGTAAAGATGCAAGAAACTGCATCTGTAATCTGTGGAACAATCTCAGAATAATGTTCCTAAACGTAAGACTGTGACGACTGTAAACATCTCATTATCTACACAGTACATAGTGTCATCAAAAGAGTCTGAAGAAGTCTCTGTGTGCAAGAGACAAGGCTACAAATCAGTAGCAGACTTCTATAATCTTCAAGCACTCAGGTGAAACGGCAATAAAAACAGGAATGATTTTGTTGTCACAATCACTGAATCTGCTCAGGAACACTTCCAGAAATCATTGTCTGCGAGCACAGTTTTCAGGTTAAAGTAGGTCCTGTCTGAGCCAAATCTCATTTTGTAAGTTTGTAACAAACGTAACAAAAAAATGTTATGTTTAAAAACAAAAACAAAAGAAAAAACATGGATACTGGATCCTCTGGATTACAGAGGAGAGGGACCATCTGGCTTGCGATCAGTTCAAAAACCTGCATCTCTGATGGTATGGGGGTGCGAACCCGTGACTATGGAACTGACATTGTGCACATCTGGGAAAGCACCACAAATGCCAAAAAAGTATGTCTCTGCAGCTGGTCTCCTCCAGATGTTTAGACTTATATTAAAAGAAGAGGGGAGGCTAAACAGTGGAAAACATGGAACCTTTGCGACTTTTTGCAGACATGTTGCTGCAACCAAATTCAAAATGAGCAAACATTTTTCCTAAAATGATGCATTTTTAAACATTTTATTTTTTCTGTGTTTTATTGTGAATTGAGATTTGCAAATTCCAGTTCCAGCATTTATATTTTAATTGCACTTTATATTAGTATGCATACAGTCATTCCTACACCTTCTCTGCAGCCATGTTTCTGTCTGCTTAAGCTTTATCAGTATCTGTGGTCTAGTTTAAGTCATGCTGAACAACTTTGTGCTCACTTTTCTAAACTTGCATTGGTGTGAAAACATACCAGACCTAAAAAAGAGGCTGAAAACACAGGACTACCGCCTCACAACATGCAAGTGATAAAACTGTTTCCTTGTGACAAAAATCCCAAATAGTTCACCTCCACTTGTTAGTTAGCAGCTACAGTGTAACTACATCACTTCAGAATAAGACCTGCCCTAGGTAATACCATAATTGTCACTGCACATCTATTGAGTAATGTGTTTTTGTAAGGTAACAAAGGCAACAGAAAATATCCAACAATAACAGGGAGTGTCTGAGACTGAATGGTAAAATGACACGCAGGCAAAAACGCAGACCTCAGTCAGGTCCTGTTTACAGTCATCAGTTCTGTTGAGACTTAAAACAAGATAATGCGATCATTTTTTCCCATTTAGGAAGCAACTGGGGCACAGGGTCCCTTTACTACCGTGTATGTTGTAACCTCACTGCTGCCAATCTGTCAGGCTAAAGTTCTTCCTGTGCGCTGACTGATCAGCAAGGCAGGCGTGCCCTTTGTGAAGTTATCCGGGAAAAGAAATACATAACTTCTAACTTAACAAAGCTATTTCTTACACCTTGGAAAAAGTGACAGAAAACCACGTGTGTGATGCACTTGCCTAAAGCAGAATATGTGTGGCTGTCTGGGAGGGTTAAGGCCTGCTTCTCCAGCTATAGCTGTTAGAAGAAGATATTTAAATTTCTATCGCTAGCTGTAAATATATATATATATATTAATAATAATAATGGATTGGATTTATATGGTGTGTGTGTGTGTGTGTGTGTGTGTGTGTGTGTGTGTGTGTGTGTGTGTGTGTGTGTGTGTGTGTGTGTGTGTGTGTGTTGCAGCAAGGGTTGCTCTTTTAGAGTGGGTTAATGTGTGTAAACGGGGTTTCCGGTGTCAACATAAACGCAAAACACAAAGATTATATATTTCAAAATATAAAGTCCCGTTTGTACTAAGACCCGTTTGTGTGGCCTTGTCAGGCGCCTTTTCCTTTTCTGCGCTATTCTGCGCCATGCTCGGCTGCAGCATCACCCGGCCTGCCCAGGACCTACCTGTGGTGGACAGCACCGTGCTGGCGAAAAACAGCGCTGAGGTGAAGTCCCAGTTCCAGTTGGCCGATGCGTTATTCAGGATGGATACCCCGTAATTGCTCGCCTCCAGCGCCTTCCTAAGAAACTGCTCCAGCCGCTCCTCGGAGAGGCAGTCATTTTCCTGGAGGAACTGCTTCTTAATGGTCCTCAGATCCTGCCGCAGGAGGTCTTCGTAGGGCAGCTCGACCGATGAGAAAACAACTGCGCCGAATATGAGATAGAGGAGGTAGCCCACCACCAGGGAGACGAAATACCACGTCGATTTGTGAGTCTGTATCAAACGCACACAGGAATTGCTGGCTAAAGACTGGAGCATTTTTAAGAGGTGTATCACACCGGTGTGATACTAAGCTACGTTTGTCTACGGTGTTAATTTGACCGTCTAACGTCCTAAATTGACAGCATATATCCTACACGCAGGGATGTAATAGAGACAAAGAGCAAAACGAGGAACCGCTTTCCCCTGACTGAAACCTGCCACTTGGTGCTTTCAAGTGCAGTCGGTAATCTCGACGTAATATCTTTACAAAAAGAGTGTTTATACTACAAACGCGTATCGAGTTGGTACGCTGTCGTCACTGGAGATCCTTTGGATAGATAAACCCCCCCCAAAAGGCACATTTCTAAGAGGCTGACTCCTAATCTAAGCGTTTAGCTTTTACTCAGTGGGGGAAAATCCGAGCTTCAAGCGCTTCTGAAGGCATCAAATGATGTGGCGACGACAAAGGGCGTGTGACGCAAGAACTTCCCCTTTCTCCCCCCGCAGGTAGCCGAGCCTGTCTTTCGATTTCTAGTCAAAACAATCGAGAGACGTCAGAAAAGACAACAGATGGCTGTCATGTTGGGTAGATGAAGAAACGCCCCAGTGTACCCACAGGGGGGCCTGGGGTTAACTGAGGCGTGGAGACTCAGGTCCCAAATGGCTAAATTATTATTGGCCCAGTTCTGTGACAGCCAACACTTACTTCTGTCCTACATACAGAATGACAGAATGACGGCCCATTGCTGGTCCACTCCTGGCTGCCAGATCTCAATCACATGAACTGAGGTTTGTGGTGACACAATACCTAAAATATCAAAGTTAAAGCTAATGCAGGTAGAATGGGTGTTACATCATTGTTATTAAAAATGAAACAAGAATATTTTGGAAGACATAACAACTAAATATGTCAGATAGAAGTGATATATCCAATATGTTCCATTGTAAATATATATATATATCACCATCAGACAACATACAGTCGAAATACGCAAGGGCGACTACATCACAGTTGTACTTACTGAAGAGTGTTCTTTGCATTGATGACACAGAAAGGAAAAATACTGAGTCAAAGGTGTGGTATGGTTTACAACGATGCATCAACAGTCATTATGCATGGATTACCCTGTCAAACTTCTGCTTTTGTTTCTTTAAAGTTACCTGCCCTTCGAAAATATGTTTTGCGTTACTCGAAGTGTTTTCCTGTCACACAGCATTTTTTTTTTAAGTTTTTCAAGTGTTTAAAAGTTTTTGCGGGATTGCTTGTACAATACACCGAATAAAATCAGATTATATAAAACTCTTCACTTTGTTTCCAACGCCTGAGCAATGAGTAGCTAAATCTTTAATTGCTTCTCTTTTTCCACAGAACAGGGGAGATCCTGGTCACGTAACTGAGACCGATGGGAGAGGAATGACAATAAATTATTTATTAAAAGACTATGCAATTAACCTAGGTTAACACAAATTCAAATAAGAGCGCCACCTATCCAAATAAGACCGGTAGAGCACCCAGATTCCATTTAATTTAACGTTTTCCATTGTAACAATGGAAAAAAATTACTAAATTTACATGTACTTAAATTGCATGAAATCATTATTTTGGGCATAAATAGTTAGTTTTGAGTGTATAAATACTGAGAACTGTGCACCCAGTTAAAAATTGGCATTTCTGATAGTCACTCAATGTTATTCCTGCATGAGGGCTCAGATTTTGCATCATACACACTTTGTAACAAGTGCAGGAATTACATTATATGATAGTGGACACGAGGAAGAAGAGGAGGCCTCATCAGCCACTGTTAATCCAGGGCCTTGAAGTGGAGAGGGTGATCAGCTTTAGGTACCTGGGTGTCTACATCTCTGAGGACCTCACCTGGTCACTGAACACCACACAGCTGATCAAGAAGGCTCAGCAGCGGCTGTATTTCCTAGGGAGGCTGAGGAAATTTGGTATGTCGGCCAAGATCCTCAGCAGGTTCTACAGCTGCATTGTGGAGAGCACCCTGACCAGCTGCATCACTGCATGGTACGGCAGCACTACTGCTATGAACCGCAAACACCTGCAGAGAGTGATAACAACTGCGGAGAAGATCATCAAGACTCCACTGCCCTCTCTGCAGAGCATCTACCATCGCAGAGTCCAGAGGTGAGCTGCCTCCATCCTCAAAGACCCCACACACCCCCAACACGGACTGTTCACACTTCTGCCCTCGGGGCGGAGGTTCAGAAGTGTGAAATCCACAACATCCAGACTCACTAACTCCTTCTTCCCCACTGCCATCAGACTCTTGAACAGCTGACCTTTTTTTGAACAGTAATAATAAAAATCTTTTGCACATCAAGTCATCCTGCAAATTAAGCCAGCATATTAAGCTAAAGCTCTTTTGCACACATCTCTGTTTCACATCTCCATATTTTGTCTGCTTTTCTGTCTTCATTCTGCAACATCGGCTGCAGACTACAGCTACAGGTACCTTGGTGTTCATCTGAACAATAGACTGGACTGGACTCATAACTCAGACGCCCTCTACAGGAAAGGGCAGAGCAGGCTGTACCTGCTGCGGAGACTCAGGTCGTTTGGAGTGGAGGGCCCACTCCTGAAGAAATTCTATGACTCTGTTGTGGCTTCTGCTATCTTTTATGGCGTGGTCTGCTGGGGCGGCAGCATCTCTGCTGGGGACAGGAAGAGACTGAACAGGGTGATCCGAAGGGCCAGCTCTGTTCTAGGATGCCCTCTGGACCCAGTGGAGGTGGTGAGTGACAGGAGAACGGCGGCTAAGCTGTCATCCCTGTTGGACAACATCTCCCACCCCATGCAGCAGACTGTGACAGCACTGAGCAGCTCCTTCAGTGGGAGACTGCGGCACCCACGGTGTGGGACGGAGAGATTTCGCAGGTCTTTCCTCCCCACTGCTGTCAGACTCCACAACAAAGACTTTAACTGAACAAACACACACATCCATACATATGCAATAATACTAAGTGCAATAATCCTTTCTGTCATCGTTGTATTTTTACTCAGTTGTATATAGTATTTGTATTTGTATTCTATTTTTATCTTATTGTATATTTATTTTATTTTATTCTACTGTATATAGTATTTTATTTTATTCTATTCTGTACAGCTGTGTACTGTATTTATTCTTATTGTATTCTAATTTTTGCCTCATAACTTTTGCACTGTCCACTTCCTGCTGTGACAAAACAAATTTCCCACGTGTGGGACTAATAAAGGTTATCTTATCTTATCTTTATTTATTTGTACTATTTGTATTTATATGTTCTATTTCTATTGTATATGTTAATCGGCATCTGTGGATGGACAGCAAAGAAAGAATTTCATTGCACAGAGAAATGCCTTTTTGCTTGTGACACATGACAATAAACACTTTGAATCTTGAATACAGTTGCATACATCCAATCTCCTAATAAAGCATTAATTTAAAAGATGAATTTATATCTTGAGGCTCCATGTTGTGTTTGCAAAATAAAAATATTTAACTACAATCTGAAATACAGCAGGGTGTTGATGCCTTGAGTTAGCAATATGTAGATAACATAATTATATCAGCTAGAAAGTAAACCGAGTGACAACCTTTGTACTCAGTTTGAGCACTCAAACCACTTTCTATTTGCAAGTCTCATTCACACAATCCTTTTCCTTTACATCTAAGCACTTTTTCTTACATTCACACACAAACTCACTCTTTGATGGATGCAGTGGGGGTAACTTGGGGTTCAGTATCTTACCTGAGGATATATGGACTAGAGATCAAACCATCAGTCTGATTGGTAGACAACCTGCTCTACTACCTGAGCCACAGGCGCCTGATGAAGGATATTGAAGATGCTGCTGGGTTTGATATGAAACAGTAATAACTCTATTAGATGACATACCAGGTAATACTGGAACAGCAGAGCGAACAGTGGGCTACCAAGGTACACGGCTGCAAAAACTGAACGCAGAGAGCACAAATCTATTGTCACTGAGAGGCGAGGCATACCAGCAAGAGACCTGCAGGTGGCAGGCAAGAGTCAACAATTAGAAGGGCTTTCTTCAGTTCTATACAACCAAAACTGTTGCTGTCATTAGATTAAAACTGAGAAAGTAAAAATAATGACAGATCATTAGATCTTCTGCAAAATTAGCATTTTTTTTTAAATTTTTGTCTAACATATGGATCTCATTACATGAAATGTTTTCTTTAACCATATCAGCACCAACAGCTTCTGGGTGTTTTTGTTTGTTTGGGTGGGGTTTTTTTGTTCCTGTTACACTTTTGCTCACAGAAGGTTTTTGTTTTTTTTGGTTTGTTTGTTTTTTTCTTACACCCCTAGAGACAGTTTACTTTACAAAAACTTCCTTAATCTTAACCTAACCTATTTTTACATGCAACATTTACTGGGAGTTTTTGTCACAAAATTAAAGATACTTAGTGTACATGAATGTACCGTTTTTTAGATGTTACCTTTATTTCTTCAAAAAAAACAAGACGATTGATATGTGTAATCCTAATCATTTCAGGTACACACAGTCTCTTGTTCAACCTACTCCTTTACAGTATAATTGCTAACTGGGAGAATATGATGGGATTGTCCTGGATCACATTTTCTGCTAAAATTCTGCAGTTGCCGGTAATTATTTTAATTTAATTTAATTCCAGGATATTCTGTCTTATTTTAAAGGTAAAGAAAAAAAAAACCATTGTGGATAAAAGCTTAAGGAAACTGTCCTCATAAATATTGTGTTTACAGTTCAGTTGCTCAGGTCAGATGATTTATTTTCCTGCATCAGCAAATCCGTGACACCATGAGTAAGGCCAGTTCCTAATTTCACAAGGAACAGATGATCTCATGTTCTCATGCAAGTCAAAAGTAATAAGTTGCAAAAAAAAGCAGGATATCACTTTAAGTAATATAAAAAAGTTAGATATATTAAACACTCAGTACAAAGACCAGAGAAAAAAGTAGAACTGAGCTGACTTTACTTTCATTTATTTTTTTTTTACATATAAAGAAAACTTTTATACAAAGACTATAGATTAAGATCTACATAATAATCCTATGCAAAAATAAACACTACATTTTATTTAAGTTGGTCAGCAAGGAAGTTTTCTATCAATGTGAATAAGAACATAACGATGTGCTCAGTGGATTCTAATTTTGACAACTCCAGGTTTCTAACTCGTGTTTTAATGTATTCTGACAGCAGACGTTTTTGTGTGTCAGCAGTTCACACTGAAGTGATTTCCTACTAAACTTCCAGCTAATAAAGCTGTGGTAACAATCCGGGATAAGCCTTATAACTTTATCATATGCTCTTGTACTCTCACAGATGGACAAGTACTGATGCAGACGGAGTTTGGGTTTGAGATTGGTTGGAATGATTTTTCTTAATTACATTATCTATAGCCATGCATGTTCTCTTGATGAGGCAAGAGATTCATCTTCTTATCTCAAGAAAACACAGATAAGAAGGTGATTAATCAAAGGAAAACAACTTTTGTTTTCATTACACAACATGATTATGGAGACCTTGGTAGCCACGAAGATGGCCTAGTCCCCTTATCTGGTTACAGATGAAGTTAATAATCACTGAAGAAGGAGACTAACACTTCATTCATGAAACTGTGCCCATTTTCTTCTTTAATGAGGACTAATCTGATTGTTATCTTGCCTTAAAACGTGTTTCCCTGTGTCATTCCTTAATTCAAAAGGCACTTGATTTGACTTGGGCTTATTCTTATTCCTACTTTTAAAAATATCAATGTTAAAAAATTAAAAGTTTTTACAGAGCAAAAGTGAAGCGTCTCCACATGAACACACACACACACACACACACACACACACACACACACACACACACACACACACAGAGAAGTAATCACTGCAGTCTTCTCTGGAAAATGGGAGGGCTGTTTATCTCAGCAGTAATGTCAGCAGTTCACTTTCCTGCTTAAAGAGAAAGAACCTATGGTACTGATCCAGTCATTCTCAGTGTTGTGATTCATACATTAGTACATTACATTTTATACATTCTACAAAGGATAAAGAAAGGAAGCCATGTATTTTTATATTGTCTTTATTTAGGTAAATTCTCGCATTAGTCCACAAATTACATATGAATGTTCACCATATTTTACACAGGATCCATGACAATGAAGATGAAATTTATTAATAATAATTCATTTATTTATTTTTTTCTCTATCCTGTCGCAAACACACCCACTCGTGAACTTTTAATTAAAAATAACCAAACGCAACCACAGTCTTTTCACGCAATGAACACTTTTTTTCACAGCTCTGTATAACAAGTGGTTTCGAGTGTAATTCATCATATCAGTCAAGTGGTGACAATGTGATGACTGTTGTAAGTGCGTCAACTGCGATTGCTCTCTGAGGATAAAAACGAGCACTCCGACCCTGCACTGATGGCCGAAGATGATCCCTCCGAGTTGCCGTAGCGCTGCAAGGCTGTGGCACTCCTCCTTCAATGAACGGTGGAAAGATGGCGACAGCATACGCACAAGCGAGAGTCGACTGTACCGGCGGATAAAAAGTGCTGTAAAGAGACAAAATCCACCTCCTTTGCAGAGATTTAGCGGTGCAAAGTGTGTTTGATATAGCTAAGACATGGTATAGCCCATGCACAGCTTGAAATAAGGAGCCGCCGCTTTGTTATGGAGCCGCCGGATCGGAACAAGCCCAGCAGGTAAGCGATTTCGTTGAACAGACACTTTATCGCCAGGATTTCGCAGTTGCCGAATAGTGAGCTAGCCATGACACTGCAGTCGGAGCGCTTGCGCATCCAGCAGAAATCGACTTCCTGTCAAATAGTGATACCCGTGCAGTTAATGCATTTGCAGAACACTAGTTGTAAACTTTTTGGAGAAACACTTTCCGGGGGAGCTTGCTGCATATAATTTATTCCCAAGCAGTGCTCGGTTGGCCGTGAGAGAGCCAAAAATGCTCACCAAATACTGAGGTAGCGTTATTAACAATTACCAACCGCTATAACAGTGCAACAGTCCCAGCTAGCTAACATCCACATTAGCCGCCGCTAGTCAGTTTATTGTTCAGGCGCAAGTTTGTTGACAGAAACTGAGGAGGCTGAAACTGCGTTAGTTTTGCACTGCAGGGCTCTAAATGGGGACTTGAATATATATTTTTTTATTATTTTGTCTCGCCGAGCTGTGCATTTCCCTTCCAGTAACAGAAAAGCAAAAACTTCGCTACTGTAGCTAGCATGTTGCTTCACTGTTATTGTTAACTCCGTGGGTACATTCGGCGCCGGTGCTGGACGTTGAATCTGCGCTTTCAGACTTGGTGCATTTCATGTTGGCTCACTATTACTGCAGGAATACGAGTGTGGTTGATAACATGTCGCAAACGTGCCGCGCTGCGGATGTTTGGGCGTACTGTATGCACTCAAGTGCAAAGTTAGTGCGCGATATATTTTGTGCAATCGCGCAGAAGACCGCGTTTTAACCAGAGTCTCAGGAGATTTCGATATGGGCGCATCTGGTAATCGAAATGCCGCAGTGTTTGCCCCTGACCGCTGGCGACAGACCCTCAGGAATCTGCTGTTGTGTCTTCCCCTCTCCTCCTCCTCCTCCTCCTCCTCCTCCTTCTCTCATGCAGTTTTTTGGGAGGGGGGGGGGGGCAGAGCGAGAAGCATTTTTCATGTTGGATCAGCTCTTGTCATCTGCCATAATCACATTTTTTGAGTAAATAGCCAGTCTTTTCCTTTTTGGTGGCTATTTCGGTAATGATTGCGTAGCAGCCACTTGTTATTACCTTGCGCTTTTGTGGTCACTCAGTCGAAGTGGATACACAAACAGCTCGCGTGATTGTGCAACATTGGCCCTGAGTTAGTATATTGCTGTCCGACATGACTGCATGAAGAAAATTGATGAGCCAGTGGCCACATTATTGCTGAGAGTATGTTGGTTATGTTGATGTTACGTTTAGTTTGTGCACCAGCAGATGAAAAGGTAACCGTTGCTCTATGGGAGCTCACGCAAACGCTCAGCGGTGTTTTACTAGTTAACAAATGTTTTAAGTGAGTCTAAATCTGTCTCTCCTGCAGGGATTGCTTTCCTGCTGTTTCTATAGTAATGGGACTACTATGAACTGCCAGCAAAACTTGTAAACAGCAGAGTTTACATGTTCCAGGCTGCAAGGTTTGCACAGAAGCGACATTAGTTCAGCGTCTAGCGTGCTCCATGATGCATGGCTCTGCATATACATTTAAACTGCAGACTGAAAAGACAACAACAAATAAGTTTGCTTTTAGTCTTCTCGGCTATCTACCTCTTTGAGCTTATATAAGATTGTTTCGCACCAACAGCTATTTTAAGAAACATCAGTTATGTGCTCGCTCTGCAGTTGAAGGCTATCCCTATCTTTGCAAGTACAGAGGTCCTTTGTCAATAATGTCTCGTTCTCAAAGTCAGTCTGAAGACACTGTGGCTCACAAGCATTCCAGAGATTTCAGGATGTGGTGTGCTATGTGCAGTAGATAGCTGCCTGGAGCCCCGTAGGCGCACATTGGGCAGAACTCATTAATGCTTCGCTTTTGCCAGGAGCACAGGCTGTAGAATACAGATGGATCATCCTCTAGCATTTCCTATCTGCATCCTGTCTTTGCCCACACCTGCTTTAGAGAAAGAAACTAACACTCTCACAGGCTGCCACTCTCATCTGTCATTTCCTTTTAAACAATAGCACTTTTGTAACTGCTGAACTGTGGCAACTGATGTTGCTAATGCAGGAGAGCGACCGTGTAATAAAAATGATTAAGCACCGCTGAATACCATGTTTGTCTATTTTGAATACATGCTTTATAATGTGCACAGCTGCAGAACAGGGTGCAAGTTTGAAACTAAAAGAGGTGTTGCTTATTTCTCTCTGCAGTTTCAGATTACGTTTCAAAGGTGGAGCAGACTGCTGCTTTCACCGCATTTATAATGCATGCGTCATAAGGTGAAAAACATGTCATTACACCATTTAGCATTTAACTCGCGCTCCAGCCGACAGTGTGCAAACAGCGTCTGCTTTAGCTGCCGCTGGTGCAGTCTTTTCTTAGACCAAGACTGTTCCCTGTGGTGAGCAAAGTACAAGTCCAGATATTAATCAAAGCAGTGTTTTAGAAATAAGTTCACTTTTTTTTCTGGAGCTATGAATCAGAGTGCGTTTAGTGACAAAATCAAACTTCTTAGCTGTGCATTAACAGTGTGCTTTGCATAGTTAGTGCATGCAGGAGAAGTTGGGAGGTCACGCTGTTCCAGCAAAGGGTGTGGTGAAGTACATCTTGTTCATTGTTTCTGAATTCTGTCAGCTTACGATGCAAAAACTGATTGCTGCTTCAGCTCTGCCAGTTTATCAGGCGTTAACAGCACGTCAGGAATGCTTAATGTTGCACACACGTGTGCTGCATTTCCACGGAGCCCACCAATTGCTTTTTAATCTTACGCGCTCAGCAGTGAACGATGGTTTGAAATTAGTACCCCGCAGATGCATGCTTTTTACAGTGGGGGGGGGGGGGGGGGGGGGGTAATTCAAAACTGTATTTAGCCTACCAGTTAGGCATCAGTTATGGCAGCATGACCTAATTACAGCAAAGTGTGCTCTTACAAAAACCCGACCACCTTCTCCTCCTTTTCCTCTCTGTGGAAAAAAAACAAAAACAAAAGTCCCCTTTAGTTTGGGCATTGTGAGCAAGTGTGCTCACTAACCAGCTGTGTGGTATTCAGCCGTGGGCCTCACGGGCCACGTGTCAGCGTTATACAATAGAGAGCCCCTTGCTGGTACAATAGTGTGGATGGTTTGTGTCAAAGGTCAGCCCCCCCGCGACTCTGGCAGCCCTTGGTATCTCTGCTTCAGTCGCTATACAGAAAAGACTCTCGATTTTTGTGCCGTTTATTATTCACTTAGTGTTCTGCCTGGGGCTTTAGCATTCCACTGGCCTTTATGGGAGCCCCAATGAGCCATCAGATGAGCCATTGAGAGCAGCCAGACACCATCTGCAGTGATTATTCACTATCAGCAGCCAGGCAGGGACAGCTTGAAGACCACAGTGCTGCTATGGTTAACTGCAGGACACACATGCTGGTAACTTTGTGCAGCCTGTAAGTAGGTTAAGAAATTCACAAGACAAATTTGCGTATCCCTTCCTGCAACGGCACAGCCTGTGCTCGAAGCGTGTCATGGCAACCTAACAAACAACCGGCCCCAGTGGCGTCATTGGTTCCGCTCTCATTCCTGAATGATTGAATCACAATGTTCTGCGTAGAGGAGTACGTTTTTAAAACTTGGTCTCATTCCCTCGCTCACATGTATGTACTATTTCTGTCCTTTTTCTCACATGGACACACACACACATCCAGGCTTTCGAATGTTTACAAATGCGCACACAATGTGATCACTTGTGACACACGCACGCACGCACATGCCGTAGGAGTTTTTGAAGCATAACAGGTTTTTAAATGCGTTCTCGTACTAATGCAGGAGTACGGTGTGTATTTCAGCGTTCAGCAGTTTTTGTAAATCTGCTTTCTTCTTGCAGCTTCCTGATACCTGTCTCAATTATCGCATAACAAAAACCAAACTCATTTGTCTGTTGTTGTGATTAATGCCTTTATTGTAAGGAACACAGTTGCCTACTGTGCATGCACACTGGAAAGTACTGCACGGCGTTTTGTCCGTCTCTTGCAGAACAAGTTCCCTCACAGTACACTCATAGAGTACATTCATAATGAAGTCAGTGTGCTTTCATTTAAGGGTTGATCTGCGATTTGTTCTGTGACTGTTCTGGGTAAACTGGTTGTGCTGTCACGGAGATTAAGATAAGATAAGATAACCTTTATTAGTCCCACACGTGGGAAATTTGTTGGTTGTTAGAGGTATTGACAAAAAATGTCAAATATTTTAAAACAAAAGGGCTTATTTCCAGTGAAGTTACGAGAACATATCTAAAGCATTCAAGTCGGTAGGTCCAACAAGTTAACATCTGAGTTTATAGGCTGTTTCACAAGATGGGAGCTTCTAAGTGCTTAAATAATTCAAGACATTTTCCATGAACAGAAACTTGCTGTTCACTTTGCAGTGACCCTGAGAATGACGGTTGTTTTGTGAGAACAGGTATTCGTGATTGCAGCTAATCTTGCACATGCAGCATTTTCAGCAGGTGTTCTGACCTGTGTCTGCCTGCATGTAGCTCCACAGCTGCTCCCACACACTCTCTCTCTCTGCATGTGTATGTGTGGAGAGTCACATAGGCATTCTGCCGGGGGGGGGCAGATGGGTGAAAGAACTGCAGCCCCGTCCACTCACACTCCCCAGGTGACAGCGACACACCCATCCCCCGGTTTGAAGCTGCCAGCACACAGGCTAACAGGCACGTGTAGGGGAATGCCTTTGAGTCAGATGATCAGCAGAGGCACACATGGTGACTTGCATAAATATAATAGATGTCACCCGTTTTCATTTGCCTCCCCTTCTTCCCCATTGTTTTATTTTGGCTGGGTCAGCCCTTGTAACCTTTCTCTCTAATCCTATTAAAAAAAACCTCTCAGAAAGGCCTTAGGGCACAGAGCTTTGACATTGTAATCTGGAAAGGCGTGGTGCTCTTCCACATTACTACCCCTCCCCTTTTCCCCTTTTTTCCCACAAGGAAGTGTTTCGAGTGTTTGTAATCTTTCCTTTCTGCAGAATTAGCTGCTACAGCCTTTCAGAATTCTGGTAAGCGCCTGTGGTATCCAATATTTATTGTTTCCTCAAGATTTACTGGAATCTCCTGGGGGTGTTATGCTGTTTTGCATAAGAACCATATTTGCATGCAACTGTGCAGTATGACTTAGACAGATTTAATGATGGGTTACTATAACTCCCTTTTTGGTCAAGCTATGTTTACCAAGACACACACAAACAGTTTGATATCCTGCACCTGGATGCCTGTGGTCATGCACAGACTATTGCAGCCAGAGAGATTCCCCCCTCCAGGGCAGACAAGTCGTCACACTGCTGTGCGTAGCAGCAGACGTTCAGTCTAGCTGCAGTTTAGCAGCCTGTCTCCTGTGGCATTCAGGATTTGCTGCACAGTCTGTTATTGGTGCAAACAGACGAGCACTATTTGACCTTGTGCACACATTTCTTAGGTCGTGCTTGTGATATGAATGAAATGGTTTCATAATGCCAAGTCGTTGTGTCTCCAAATCTAGTTTCTGTTCCAGGTAACAGTTCTTATGCATATAGGCCAGTCTAATTTAAATATGCAGATCTTGCTCAGACCAATGGGTTGTCTTTTCTGTTGTCATTCATGCCTGACAGGCAGGCCAAGCCAGTGGAAGATGCATCCCTACGGAGCCAAGAAGTGGCTGAATCCTGTGACTCTCCCAGTGAGGAAGAGGAAGCTCTGTATGGGACATCACCTCCATATAACGCCCGTCAGGTGAAACACATGTCTAGCAAACACCTGAGGAACAGTCAGGGGAGGAGCGCTGGGGGGTCTCCAAACAAATGTAAGTTAGTAAATCGATTTTACAGATAAATGTGTACTTAGAAACCCCACATTACATGCAGGTTTTACACACAGTGTTCTGACTGGAAGTCTGTTTCTTTTCCCAGCTGACGCCAGCTCATCTGCCCTGAAGGACAGTCCCAAGGCAGTGGAGACATCTAAGGAGCACAGCTACAAACAGGGCAAGAAGCTGAGGTCTGCACAGCGCTCCACAGAGAGAGACCACAAGAAGACATTTGAAGGCTCATTTATGCTGGATCCCCTCTCAAAGCCCCTCATGGAAACCAGAAAACATTACTTGAGTTTGGGCTGCAGTCGCAGTCTTCCTGTGTCTATGCCCCATATGTCCCGCACCCACCGGCAGACCTCAAGGACAGATTGTCCTGCTGATCGCCTCAAATTCTTTGAAACTCTGCGGCTGCTGCTCAAGCTCACATCTATGTCCTCCAAGAGGAAAGAGAAGGAGCAGAGAGGCCTGGAGAACATGCCTTACTTGGGTCACAATAATGAGGTTATTTGGCTGGAGCTGCAGGCATGGCACGCACGGCGTTCCACCGGTGACCAAGACCTTTTCCTTTTCACTGCCCGCCAAGCTATCCCTGACATCATTAACGAGGTTCTGCACTTTAAAGTCAACTATGACAGCCTGATAGGGGCTCAGTGTTCAGAGTCTCAAGCAATTCAGGGGGACTATCAGAGAGTCCCTGATCTAGTTTGTGAAGAGAAGAGGGAGCTTACTGTAGCAGAGAGCAACCACTGTGGAGTAGATCCCTGGGGCTTTAGGGCCTGCCCCTCATCAACAATGAATGCAGCAGAGCCTCTTGGCTCTGGCGCTGATTGCAGGGAGCATCTTCAACGTCAGCGGCTGGCATTTGAGCAGGTCAAGCGAGTTATGGAACTGCTGGAGTCTGTGGAAGCTTTGTACCCCTCTTTGCAGGCCTTACAAAGGGACTACGAAAAGTATGCAGCACGAGACTTTCAAGGCAGGGTGCAGGCGCTCTGTCTGTGGCTCAATATCACCCAGGACCTAAACCAGAAGCTGCGCGTTATGGCCACAGTGTTGGGCATCCATGACTTATCCCGTATCGGGTGGCCCGTCTTTGAGATCCCTTCACCTCGCTGTTCTCGCGGAAACGAAGATGAAGAGAATGACGACGACGACGAGAACGACTCGATAACCACTTTTACCACAGAAAGTGACATCGAGGACAATGGAGAAGCGAGTCCTGTCACAGAGGGAGAGTTGTCTCCCACCCTGACTCCTAAATTTGCCCGTTTGTTGTCCGAAGATGAATTTCTTCCAAATGCTACTTCAGGAAATGCAGAAGCATCCGTGGGAGGAGGGGTGTTCTGCCCAACATCCATCTACAGACCATTTGTGGATAAAGCTCTAAAACAGATGGGACTACGTAAACTGATCCTCAGACTGCACAAACTGATGGATCGCTCTCTTCAGAGGTCCAGAGCAGCACTGCTCCGCCACACTCTTGCACTAGAGGTGAGGCTGTTATTCTAAGAAATCTGGTAATAAAAAGGAGTCACATTAGTAAAGCTACATCTGGGTGTGTCATATATCCAGGCCCTGCTGGTTAATGACTTAGTTACTTTTCTATAAATCAATTAACAGCCATATGATGTTTTGTTTTGTTTTTTTTGTTTTTTTACAGATCGAGCTTTTTCTTGTTTACAAAATATTTATAAACAAAATAAAAATAGAACCAAGTTATAGAAATGATTAAACAAATTAAAGCCAAATTAATTTTACCACAAGCTCTGCAACAGAATTATTTGAAGTGTGATCGTCATTGTATGTTAAATATAATTGGTTAATTAAGCTGCTGTGACTGTTTTGGTCATTTGAATCTTTAATATAAAAGAAGAAAAGATTAAAAAGATATAAAAGATTTATCAGTATCATTCTACTGATAGATACTGATACATTGATTTCTAAAATTGGATTGGTAGTTTAAGTTGTCATTGAGAACAGTAATGGCTTGTAAGCACCAAATACTCAAAAGGGGTTCACAAGTCGGCCCAGGTAAAACCCCCTACTCACGCCAAGTCATAAACAATTGGGCTGACTTGTCTTATCTGCATTACCTGGCACGTCGTTAGCATATGTATAGAGTTTTAAGTAGGGGGGTTATGTTTGCGCTGCCCTTAAGGAATGTAGTCTGTGAGATGTGGTTAGCTGCACATCTGCTTGCCAACTTTTTTTCAGATGCTGATGAAAGGCTAATTATTTCCTTTGTTTAATTTATTTAAAGTAAAATACTTTGAGGTTCTGCCAATTAATATAATGGTATATATTACGCATTGTTTGCATGCTGTGGATTGTAACAGACTGTTTCCCAAACATCTGTTCAATCGTAATTTATTGTAAACAGTGAAACAAGATAATCAAATGCATTTTTCAGTAACAACATTCTTTGTAGAAAAAAAGGAAACACTAGGAAATGAAAATTTTGTTTTTAATCAATTATTTACAAGAATTAATTTCAAGGAATCAAAGTTTAATTCATTGCACTCTAGAGCTGAATTGCAACATGACAACTGAGTGGCCTCATAATTCATGCAAAAATGTATTTGTTATTAAGTATGTGTGGTTTTTCTAAGCGGATCTATACCCAGAAAGTTGATTCTGTTCAGTGGGTGAAATATTTTGTCATTCAGCTGAGAAACAGTGAAGTTTCTCCCACTAAAAATGTAACATTCAGATAAACAGAATCAACTTTCTGGGATTTCCTTGCGAGGATGATTAAGCATGCATCAAGACAAATGGGTACGTAGTATAGAGCTTTGCACTAGCAAAAGATCCCTGATTTGACCCCACGCGGAGAAACAATTCCTTTTAGGGTTTCCATCAGTGAGAAAAAAATCAAACATGCAGAGCTGCCTGCTGTTGCAACCCATTGTGAATAACAGAGCAGACAAAAGTAGAATTCAGTGTGTGTGTGTTTTTTTTCCCCAGTTAAAGCAATGATACAGTAAATTAGTTCTAAACAGCTGAATAGCATTTTTGTCCACAGAAGCAGTGTAGCAACTTGTTATATTGTTTGTATGTTAATATAATTTAATTAGTCACTTGAGGAAACCTCATTTCGAGAAGTTCTTACAGGTAGAAGCTTACAAGAAGTCCCCTTCCTCCGAGACTTTCTTAATTAAGTTCACACTCCTCTTCCACTTGTAGTTTGCAGACTTTCCAGACCCAATGCTGTACAGCGATTACCTGCCTGAGCTGTCACGACACGGTCAGTTCAGCGGTCCTGCTGACCCTGAGCTCGGAGCGGACCAGGTGTCCTGGGCAGATCTGCTGGACATGGATCTTCCATCCTTCCGGCCAGCGTTCCTCGTACTGTGTAGAGTCCTCCTCAACGTCATTCATGAATGCCTTAAACTGCGACTTGAACAGAGGCCCGCTGGAGAGCCCTCGCTGCTCAGTATCAAACAGGCAAGCAGCTGTCCAAGTCCTTGCTTTTTTCTCCTCAGTTTTAGTTTATAACTTCTCAACAGTCCTGTGATGCCTGCAAACATGCAGTTTAAACTTTTGGTGAACAATTAGCCTTAACATTTGTTGTACACAAGTGTTCTTACATGCGTTTGCTTGTGCTCTGCAGTTGGTGCGCGAGTGTAAAGAGGTCCTTAAAGGAGGTCTTCTGATGAAGCAGTATTATCAGTTCATGCTGCATGGTGTGGTGACTGACGCTCAGGGCTTGCAAATAAACGCCAATATTGATGAATTTGAAGAAGATCTTCACAAGATGTTGGTGGTAAGTTTCCCAGCCATTCTCCCGCCTCTATTTTCAAACTGTAGTTGGTGATTATTCACCGTGTACTGCTTTTTGTGCAGGTTTACTTTGACTACATGCACAGCTGGATCCAGATGTTGCAGCAGCTGCCTCAGGCCTCTCATAGCTTGAAGAACCTGTTGGAAGAGGAGTGGCACTTCACCAAGGTCATCACTCCTTACATCCGTGGAGGAGAGGCCCAGTCTGGGAAGCTTTTTTGGTGAGTGAACCCGCAGTCGGTCAGAAATGTGCCATTTTTAAAACCGAGTGACCGCATTCTTGTTTTAGTCACGGCGCCTGCTTGCAGAAGTTTATTAATCATTTATATAAAACTGAGCAGTGTTCCGCTCTCTGCAGTGACATTGCTGGGATGCTGCTCAAATCCACTGGAGAGTTCCTTGATGCTGGTCTGAAAAAGAGTGATAATGAATTCTGGGAAAGTGCGGATGACAGCACCGCCTCAGATGAGATCAGGTGAGGATGATTTCAAGATTTCATCAAGTTTTTATTGATGTTTTTGTCCCACTGCATTTTGATTTTAAACTCTGAAGCTTTTAATTTTTGCAGGCGGTCCGTTGTTGAGACTAGTCGGTCTCTTAAAGAGCTGTTCCACGAGGCCAGGGAGCGAGCATCTAAGGCCCTGGGCTTTGCCAAAATGCTTCGTAAGGTGAGAAACTGACATAGGAAAGACTATTCACTTCCTTGACTTAAAAAGAAAAAAAGAAGATGCAACAGTACTGGCTTTGCAGTTTGTCTGTCACCCTGTTTTCTCTGTTTGCCGAAGCACCGGGATTGTGTTTTGACACGTAGTTTGTGTGCACCCTTCTCTGCAGGACTTGGAGGTTGCTGCAGATTTCACTATCACTAACGGTGTTACTTGTCTCCTCGAGGCACTGAAGAAAAGAAACTATGTCAAGGTGTTTATTTTGTTTTGCTTTTATTATATTTTATTTTGCCAGTTTCTGATCTTCCTTCTGCCCTGGGGTTATTTATGTAACTGTTTAACCCCCCCCCCCCCCCAGGTTCAGATTCCGGGCTTGGAAGAGCTTCAGGTTTTTGTCCCCTGTGGCTTGATGAATCAGCGACCCGTCATCCTGCAGCTTCTTAATGCTGCAGCTGGCAAAGACTGTTCTAAAGAGCCAGATGAAATCGCTGAGGACGAGGCCTACCTGCTCATGAGCAAACACAAAGCTGGGGATTCCACCACTGATTCTGACTGGGCTCAGTGGGATGGACAGCTTCTCAAGCTGGTCCCACAGATGGAAACTGTTGACACTTTAAGGGCCATGAAGGTTTGTGGCATTTCTAAATTCAGTCTGTGTGCAAGTGTGTGCGTCTGCCTGTTTGTACCTGACGTTTATGTGTCTCACAATGGTTCGATATGCTTTCAGGTAGAGAACATGCTGTTGATAGTGATGCAGTCAGCTCACCTGGTGGTTCAGAGAAAGGTTTTTCAGCAGTCCATGGAGGATGTGCTTACTCCTAACCGAGAGCAAACATCGAGTCAGCCCCTCATCGCAGGCGCTCTGGAAGAGCTCAAGGTGCTTATATAACCACATGCTTGACATCTAACCCATGGTTTATTCTGTGTTGTTGTGCAGACAGGTGCATGTCGGTGTCCTACTTTCAAATCAGTTTTTATAGCAACTGCTATCAGCTACCCTGAATTTCTGCCCTATTAACATTAGATAAAAAGAAGAAACAGAATCATTTTCAGGTCATATTTTAGAAGTGCTTCCTAAATGGAAGCCACTAAACTTTCAGCAACTTTATCTGTTACTTTCAAAATAAAAATCTCACGTGGCTGCACTTGATAATAAATACATGCATTAATAATCATTTTTATGAAAAAGGTTTTAAACATGTCTCTTTCTTTTCTCGTGTTTCTCTCTCCTTTCACAGAATGAGGCACTGCAGCTATGCATTAAGATAAGGCATGCCATTGACTGCGTAGATAACATGTTTACCACAGAGTTTAAGGCCGAGATCGACGAGTCCGAGTCAGCCACTCTGAATCATTACTACAGGGAGGCGATGACACAAGGCTACAACTTTGCCTTCGAGGTAAAAGACTGGAAAAGTGTGGGCAGATGCTGTGTCTCAATTCCTGTTGCTGCACGCTTGCTATTTTAAGTACATAAATGCACTCAAACTGAGAAGTACAGCTACATACAGTACTGTGCAAAGGCTTTGAGCAGAAGCAGTGATTTATTGAAACATACATGGAAATCCAGCATGTAAGGTAGGGCTGGTATTAAGTTTAACATCCAGGCATCCATGAAAACAGAAGTTATTAAATTTAACGGAGTTAGAAGTTAACAGGAAGTTAGCTCGCTAGTTTACACCTAAACATTTCATACCATGTTCTGACTGAGATTTTTGAAACGAATTAAAACGTACAGCTCTGCTACCACTTCTGACATAAATGAAGACAGAAAACTAAACAGCAGTGGCGTTTGAGGGGTTACTGAAGTTGGACTACCTGGTATATAATGTTGTGCTACATGATTGCTAGCGACACAGCTATGTTAGCACAACATTAGCACAGTGAAGCTGGAGGATGAACGCCAACTTTTCTTCCACTCGATAAAAGTTAACGTGAGGGATTCTGGTAGTCAGGGACAAATGCAATCGCATAGCAGGATGCTATACACGGGCCAAACTTCAGTCAGGAGAACAACTGAGATTTTTCATCCACAATACAAGGTTAGTTATTAATATACTGCAACAACATGGGAACAGAACAGCTGCGAGAGAATTCAACATTATTGAATCAATGTTATGGAAGTGGAGGAAGCACAGTTCTTGGCTTTCCCCATATTTCAAAAGTGCTTCATCTCTTTGCTATGACTGTCGCCCGGCATAATTTGCAGATGATAATGGTTGTAGCCGCTGCAATGCTTTCGACCAAAACAGGTGCAGCTTGATGACATCATCAACATGCGCTATCGCGATAGAGCGGTATAGTCAAAATCCCTAACGTTGGCCAAATTTATATCGTTTCTATCGTATATCGTTTATATCGCCCACCCCTAATGTAAGGCATAGGAATAGTTTTTCAGGCTTTTTGAAGGGCATTCTTTGGATGTTGGCTGCCTTTGTTCCATTCTCAATCAACTTGACTGTACTTTGATAATCTTTCAGTTTTTTATGACTTATTTTATAAATATAACAAAACAAATTTCCTCTGAAAACGGTCAGGCATAAAGACTGGACTGAAAATGGATGAAAAAATGAGCCAGGGCCCAAAGAAAAACTTTGAAAGACCTTCAAAAAGCCAGGAGAACCACTGTAATGTAACTGTAATGTAGTCTGGCTCCCTAGAAGCAAAATACAAAGAAATGAAGGAATGACTCAGGACTTTTGCACAGTTGTTTAGCATCTTATCAGTCTCTTTTTTTGCTTCCAGTATCACAAGGAGGTGGTGCGTCTGATGTCAGGAGAGTTCAGACAGAGGATCGGGGACCGTTACATAGCTTTTGCCCGCAAATGGATGACCTATGTCCTGACCAAATGTGAGAGTGGCAGGGGCACCAAACCCAGGTAAGATGTTCCTATCAGCTGAACACTTATTGTTCACTGTGCTCCTTCCTGAGTATCTGCTCTGCTTGGTAGTCTTCTGGTTTGCAATATGCTACTCAGGGATGCTTTTTGTAGCTAAAGCCAGGCCTACTGGTTGAGTATTAAGCTATAAGATTTTTATTCTGCTGCTGCCATATTTATTCACTGTGGAAAACTCACAATGTTCATTAAAGATGAGCTCTTTGTCAAGAGCTTTTCCTTTGAGCCATGACTCGTTACTATGGCAACCTTGCACTCTTAATGCAGTGAAGAATTTGACAGAAGCATGACATTTTGGATAGTGTCTAATAATAGTGTGACAAATACTCAAACAAAAACAGTCCCGGTTAACTCTGGGTATGAGTCAGTTGTCATATTAGTGCTTCCTGTCTTAAATGCTTAAAAAAACTAAACCACCCCCCCATAAATCATTAACTAAACATTCTGTTGTGGTTTGTTTTTGCATGCACGGATTAACAATGTTTCGCTTCCACAGGTGGGCGACTCAGGGTTTTGACTTTCTTCAAGCTATTGAGCCTGCCTTTATATCAGAATTACCAGAGGATGACTTCCTGGTAAGTATAGTTTCCTACGACATAAACAATAGGCATGCTTGGAATACAATATTTTTATACTAACTGAAAATTTATGTTGTGTTTCTTCAGAACTTACAAGCCTTGATGAATGAATGTATTGGACATGTGATTGGAAAACCCCATAGCCCTGTTACTGGCCTGTACTTTGGTAAGAAGCTTTTCCACAATAGCATCTTCCATATCAGGATTGATTTCAGGTTATACGCTGCAAGTTTACAATCTGGATGCCATGGAGAGGACACTGCTACACAAAGCAGACACAGCAGCAATGACATTACAGTTCAGTTCACATAGAATATTAAAAAAGTGTGTGTGTGTCTTGAAGTTGACTTTAACTTCTTTAACCTCCTAAGTCCTGAACTCTTCCACTACATGCATTTTTAATTTCTCTTTGATATTTGAGCATATTGGGACCCGATGAATGTAAAAACAAAGAATTACCAGATTTCTTTTTTTCTTTTACCTAATTTTTGTTTTTAGGAAAAATAAGAGCCACATATGAGGATATTCATTTAAAATTTTGATAGAACAGTAGCTGCATAATGTCCTCGTAAGTGGATATCAGGCCCTTGTAGAGCAAAATTGAGTATTTTGGTCTAAATAACCCAAAATGTGATGTCCACATATGTGGGCGCCAGGTCCTAGGAGGTTAAAGTAAATGAGTAAAAATATGAAAATCTGAGGAGTCCTGTTATGACATTACTTGTTACATAATGCACGTTAAGTGTTTATGGAAAAATAATTCTACCACCAAATAATGTTTTTATGGAAAAGGTGTTATGTTATTGGAAAATTAGATATGAAGTTGGCAAACTAGTACCAGAATAAAGCAAAATGTTGCTACATCTATGTCTTTGATGGAGTAAAGTACCGTATTTCCCGGACTACAAAGCGCACCTGAATATTAGCCGCACAAGCTAAAATCAGGGGAAAATCCTGTTTTGTACATACATTAGCCGCACCTGACTAAAAGCCGCAGGTGTTTCAATGTTGACTTATCATATGTAAGAGAATATGCACAAAGGGAATTGTCAGGAAAGAGACGGCTGTTTGGAGACACACCCCTTTTATTAATATTTTGAAAAACAAGTTATGGGTACATATTTGCACATGTAGTACATAACAGTAACCTACAGCACACCAGAAAAATAGATTCAGACTACCTTTTAGGCTCAGGTGCAGCGACACGGCTTTAACAAGAAGAAAAGTCAGTCATTCACCATCTTTCTCTTCTTCCTGCGCTCTAAAACCACCAAAGTCCTCTTCTCCAGTGTCGGATACAAACAGGCTCAGGATGGCTTCGTCATCCACTCTCCGCTTCTCTCCTTCGTTATCACTTTCAAAACCAAAGAAATCCTCATTGTCAGTGTCAGAGTCGAACACCCTCAGAAGGGCCGTGGCGGTGTCCTCCTCTCCATCATGCAGCAGTCCAGCCCTTCAAAATCCGTTGGTGATCGTGGATGTTTTCGCACTTTTCCACGCTGTCAGAATCCACCGGTGGAGTTGGGCATAACTTGCTTTTCGCAAGTTTATCGCCGCTCGTCATCCATGCCTCCCGCTGAATGCGTAGCGCTACTTTGAAGTTTGTTTTTCGCGCTACTTCGTACGGCACTACGTTGCCTGGCGGACGGACATGTGACTAACATACCACTCTTGAACCCCGATCCTTCCGCCAGGCAACGTAGTGCCGTACAACAGCGGAACACACAAAACAAATCGTCTTACGATATGACAAAAATCACGGACAATCCATAGAAAAGCCACACCTGACTAAAAGCCGCAGGGTTCAAAGCTTGTGCAAAAAGTAGCGGCTTATAGCCCGACAATTACGGTAGTTCAGCACAGTGGTATATGATTATAGACCATCAATTAAAGTTGGGATGTTGTGTAAAATGTAAAGAAAACCTCTCATAAACCCAGATTTTATTTACAATCAAGCGTAGAAAAAAAGCTAATTTGATGAAATTGATTAACTGACTTTGATGACAGCAACATGAATCAAAAAAGTGGGGACAGGCATAACATCCCCTCTTCCTGTACAAATGCTCCATAAATGTCTGAACTCAGGAGACCGGTTTCTGTACTTTTGGGAGAGACGTGTTGTCCCATTCTTGTCTGATATTGTCCTGTCTGGATTCTAGCTGCTCCTGGGTCTTATTTGTCATATTTTTTGTTTCATGCTGTGCCAAATGCTTTATGCTGGAGAAAGGTCCGGGCAGCAGGGAGGCCAGTTCAGCACCTAGATTCTTCTTTTAGAAAGCTACGCTGTTGTAATAGCTCCAGTATGCGGTTGCTTCAATTCATTTAAAAAGATTTCTGGCCCAAAGAAGACGACAGCATCTCCAGATCACACGTCGATGTTCACGTCTTCATGTTTGCATGTTAGAGCTTTAACCTGCTTTTGTGACTCCTACAGTAAACTGTGTTCACAGCCAGACAGGATCATGTCTGTTTTTGGGCCTCAGGGCCCAAAGTTTACCGGTATCCAGTTGATTTTCAGCTTTGCTCTTTGTGTCCTTCGAATCCTTTGATGATATTATGAACTGCAGATAATGAGATATTCAAAGTTTACATTAAATTACATCATCAGTTAAATTACTTCCAATACATTAACTTAGATTTTTGCTCTATAATTTGTAGACAGTCTTTTGCAGATTGGTGAACCTCTTTCTGTGTTTTATTGAGGATAAAATATGGCTTTATGAGATTAGTAAATCATTGCAATTTAATACAGTGTTCCAACTTTTTTCGTACTGGAGTCATAAAAACATGACTTAGATATCTTGTTACTGCTAACTAATTTCTCATTCCCATGATTTAAACCCAGTGATGATCTGTTTTTTGGGGGGAGGGTTTGGACAATTGAATAAATTTAGCATTTGTTGTTTTTCTTTTCAGGTCCCAGAAATAGTCCTCGTCCTGTAAAGTTGGTGGGTCGTTGCCATAGTGATCCACCAAACCCCCCTCTGATCATCCCTAACGCTGAAGGGTTCAGGTGGGTGACTGCAGTTTTAAGTTTTTCAACACTTTTTCTTTTAATGTTTAAACTCTGTCCTGCATGGCTTTGCTTTTTTACCTTCTAATGTTTTTTCTGGCTAGTTAAGCTTGTGAAACATTTGAGCTTCTTTGTTTGTGCGTGTGTGTGTGGTGTGCTCTGTGTGTGTGAGAGTGAGTGTGCATATCTGTCCGTGAACCAGCCACCCAGTCACACACCTACATATAACTTCACACATCCCATGCAAGCCACCTTACCTCCCAAGGCAGCGCTCCTCAGTTTGTTTTTTCACCACACAGCTCTCGAAGTCTCCCCTGTGATCTCCGGAACCAGCTGTTCCCAAACGGCCCTCGCCCTGTCCCTCAGGGACCGGGGGAACAGAGCCACACCAAAGCACCCGGCAGCACCCCCAATGACGTCAGGTAGCTTTGCCCCCCTCCCAAAGAAGAAACTGTTGTCAGAGTTCAGCTCGGTCAAAAAAAGGGGGAAAAAACCCAAAAGCTGTCAGAAATGTTTTTGTAAGGCTTCTGTAAATGGAGGAAGAAATGCTTCATGTTATTTATTAACTGCAAGATCCAGGACATTTTGTTCTGTACTGAAGAGTTTAAAGCCAAAAAGTATTTTACCTAATTATCAAATCTGGGATGTCCTGCCAGTGTATATCCTTAACGGTAAATTAAAAAAACGTAAAGAATGAAACACTTCTAAGCTTCTGATTGCATATAAACCAACAATATTTGGGAAATTTTGGGAAATATTCGATTGACTGTTGTACAATGAAAGTCACACACAGGCTCCACATCAGGGCATCACAGATGCAGATGATCAGTCTGTTTGATTTAGTTTAATTGCTTACGTTTTTAAGCTATTTGACTTTAGATCAAATGAAATAACAAGGCATTTCCATTTTACCTTAAATGTATGTGTAATTAATTCATAGCATGCCTGTAAGATTACAATTATTCTAGTCTCGAGGCTTGATACACAGTGATTTGCATGGCTATAAAAAAACACAGATTTAAAATGTAGCCTCCTAAAATGTAGTCCTGCAAAAATGTCAACAACTCCAAAAAAAGAAGACTTCCACAGGTCTACTGATTAAGGGAAGAGGCTGTGATTGTTGTGCATGGTGTGAAAACGAACACTACTTCACTGAAGGAGTTGGCTATGAATTCTGCTTTTTAGTGTTATCCACATCTGTCTTGCTTTGATGCTGGTGACTGACTGCTTTTAGAATTCCTGGTGCATTAGTACAGAAATCCGAGCATGCATACTAAAGGTCTTATCTTCAAGTGTGAATGCCACTGATGAATGCTGAGCTGTTAATGGCTTTCATAAGGCCCTCTCTAATTAATCTATATCTTCAACATCTCCTGAATTCAGATTCTTTCCTTCTGAATTTGTAGTAATCTGTTAAATCATGTAATTTACAGTATTAAGTTTCATTATGAACACAAGTCTGGGGAAAAAAGCTTTAATTAAGATGCCTTTAGAAAAAAATGTTACATTTTCCTCCGTTTATTTAAAGATAAAGAAAACATTCAGTGCAAAATGTATCTAGAGTGTACTGTTAAAAAGCTTATAAAGTAAAGTTCCTTCTTGGTAGATGAGATTGCACTAACTTGCGCCAGACCGAAACACTCCATCTGAATAAGTAGTTTTTGATTGAATCACAGCATTGCATCAGTTTCTTCTTTGTCTTTGCAGAGGATCCAGTTTCCATGAGAATGACCGGCTGTCATCAGTTGCAGCAGAGTTGAATTTCAGGTCTCTGAGCCGCCACTCCAGCCCTACAGAGGACAGAGAAGGTGGGAGCTTTCAGCGATCTATGGTGTTTGATCTGCTTTGCATATTAGCCTTCCTTGTCTGAATCTTCTTTTCTTTTCCTTTCTTACTTTAGAACCTTCGTATCCTAAGGGAGACCCTAACAGTTCTTCACGCAGAAGCTGGGAGCTCCGCACCTTCATCAGCCAGTCCAAGGGTGAGATTATTTAGGGATAGGTACCAAAATCTGGTGCTACAAGTCACAGAACTACTATTAACTAAATCACAGCAGAAATGTTTCCAGAGTTTAAATATTAATCCTGTCTCCTTTCTCAGACACAGCAGCGCGGCAAAGCCCCATGGAGGCCGTCCGTCTCTCCATTCGCAAATTCGAAGAGAAACGCTACGCCGTGATGAAGCAACGCAACATCATCGGCCAGGTGTGCCACACACCCAAGTCGTACGACAACGTCATGCAAGTTGGGCTCAGGAAAGTGACCTTCAAGTGGCAGAGGGGCAATAAGATAGGTACGACTTTGGTGTGACTGTTTTTGATTATGATGCAGTTTAACACTCTTGCAAACACAAATGTGATGCCTTTGTGCTTGATCACAGGTGAGGGCCAGTATGGGAAGGTGTATACCTGTATCAATGTTGACACCGGCGAGCTGATGGCTATGAAGGAGGTATGCGCTTCATCTAGTTGGAATTCAATAGTATTAACAGATCATAGTGACTGTTGATGTTAACAGACATTTCTCATTCTCTTTTTTTTTTTTGCCTCCACTAAGATCCGATTCCAACCAAACGATCACAAAACAATCAAGGAGACTGCAGACGAGCTGAAAATATTCGAAGGCATTAAACACCCGAATCTTGTGCGCTACTTCGGAGTCGAGCTTCACCGGGTAAGAAGCATCAATTCAGGAAGCCACCTGTGGCACGTGGAAGTGGTGTGGTATTAATACTTGTGTGCTCACCTGTAGGAGGAGATGTACATCTTCATGGAGTACTGTGACGAGGGCACTCTGGAGGAGGTATCCCGGCTGGGGCTGCAGGAGCACGTCATCAGGCTTTACAGCAAACAGATCACTATAGCCATCAACGTCCTGCATGAACACGGCATTGTCCACCGGGATATTAAGGGTCAGCGCCATGCACTTATTCTATCTCACTGTTACTTTATTTGATCAGCAACCGTTTCCTCATCCTCCTGTTTGTTTTCGTCCCCATCAGGAGCCAACATCTTTCTGACATCATCAGGTCTGATTAAGCTGGGTGACTTTGGCTGCTCAGTAAAGTTGAGAAACAACACTCACACAATGCCAGGAGAGGTGAACAGCACTCTGGGAACAGCAGGTAACACATTAAATAAACCTGCAGTGTCAAAATATGATAATCGGCCCACCACAGATTTCAGTCTGGCTCACTGGACGGCTTTGAAAAATGTGAAAGAGCACTGTTTTCATTCATTTTGTAGCTTTTGCTTCTGATAAAGACCTCCCCCATGACCATCAATACAACACCAAAGTAAAAAAGTAATAGATAAACAATCAAATAACAGAAAGTTCTTGTTTTTTCGCAGTCTCCTGTAGAAATGTGTGATTTTTACAGTTTTGCATAATTTTCACATTTTCATGTGCTGCATTAATATTTCTGTAAAATCATTATTGCATTGTTATTATGCATTATATCATACTATTGCTATTAATATCAGATGTGTTGATATTCTTTCAGCATACATGGCACCTGAAGTTATCACCAGAGCGAAGGGAGAAGGTCACGGGCGGGCAGCAGACATTTGGAGTTTGGGCTGCGTCCTTATTGAGATGGTGACTGGAAAGGTAACAAGCTAAAGAGAGGGTTTTCCTTTTCGCACATTCAAAGCTTCACTCTGGTATTTTTCCAAGTTTTAGTAAGCTACTTCAATAGAAAGGAAATTAAATTTAATGTTGAGCTTGCCCGCAGGGGTCATGTTGTTTTCTAATTTTAACTTTTCTAATTTTAGCTTCGATTTTACAAAATGAGTGTTTTACGTTTCAATTTTTAGAGGTTTTATTAGTTTTATCAATGTTTTAGATCATTGATTGCAACGTTAAAATACACCTTAGAATAAACTAATAAACAAAGCATATAACATATAACACAACAGCTAACACATCTAAACAAATACATTATTACAGTGGAAAAAATGAAAAGTAAAAAAAAACAAAAATCAGAGTTTATCATCTTGTCCACATCCACCATCCCCGACCAGTTGCTCTAACACCTGTTATAATGAAGTGCTTTGAGAAACTGGTCCGACGTCACATCATGTCCTGCCTGCCACCCACACTCGACCCGCTCCAGTTTGCATACAGAGCTAACAGATCAACTGAAGATGCCATTGCTACAACGCTCCACACCACCATCTCTCACCTGGAAGTGCAGGGCCGTTACGCCAGGCTGCTCTTTGTTGACTTTAGCTCTGCTTTCAATACGATACTCCCGGACAGACTAATAGATAAACTGCTGGAAATTGGACTTCCTTCCACCACCTGCCGCTGGATCAGAGACTTCCTCTCAGACCGTGTACAGAGAGTTAGAGTGGGGCCTCATCTTTCCTCAGCCCTCAGCCTCAACACCGGCTCTCCACAAGGCTGTGTACTGAGTCCCCTACTGTACACTCTGTACACACATGACTGTGTTAGTTCCCACCCAGACAACACAGTCATCAAGTTTGCAGATGATACCACTGTGGTGGGGCTCATCTCAGGGGGAGATGAGACTGCATACAGAGCTGAAGTTCAGAGGCTGTCAGATTGGTGTGCAGACAACAACCTGGACCTCAATACCACCAAAACAAAAGAACTGGTAGTTGACTTCAGAAGGAGGAAGTCCGAGCTGCAGCCTGTCAGCATCAACGGGGAGTGCGTGGAAAGGGTCTCCAGTTTCAAGTTTCTGGGTGTGCACATAGACACAGACCTCCAATGGAGCTCTAACACCTCTGCGGTCTTAAAGAAGGCCCAACAGCGTCTCCACTTTCTGAGAATCCTCAGAAAAATGGACCTGAAGAAGGAGCTGCTGACCGTCTTCTACCGCTGCTCCATTGAAAGTGTGCTGACATATTGCATCGGTGTGTGGTTCTCCAGCTGCACCACAGCACACAGAAAGGCACTCCAGAGGGTCATCAACATGGCCCAAAAAATCATTGGACATCCTCTTCCCTCCCTGAAGGACCTGTACAGCACTCGCTGTCTCAAGAGGGCACGCAGCATCCTACGGGACTGCACACACCCAGGACACCGGGTGTTTAAGCTGCTGCCGTCTGGCAGGAGGTTCAGGCTGCTGAGGTCCCGAACAAATAGACTCAAGGACAGCTTTTACAACAGGGCAATAGCCCTGATCAATGTAAATAGCTGACCTGACTGGATACCTCCCTGGACTTTTTAGGGGGAGGTAACAATGTTTAAAACGATAACAATAATATTTATATTTATAACAAGGTGCAATAATAATTAATGTGCAATAATAACAGTGTGCAATACACATACACTTATTCTTCTTTTTTATACTAAGTTAATATACTGTGTTGTGTTGTTTGTTACGTTGTGATGTGTCATATCGTGTCGTGTTGTGTTATATGTAGTGCCGACGTAGGACAGTTTTTCCAATTTCATTGTACTACTGTACTATGTATGACTGTGCAATGACAATAAAGACTTATCTTATCTTACCACATCTGCCACCAAACATGCAACCTCATGCAGCCTCCACACTGCTCCACCTTTCCCCTGCTCTGTGGATTTTACTCTTTATTTGCTCAGATTTGTTCTCCACACTGTGGACTCAGCTACGGTTCCCCCGCTGTTCAGAAAAGCCAGCAACTCGCCCGGTTCTCCACATGTTGAGTCACACACTCCTCCGCTTTGACCTGCTCTGCTCTGGCTCAAAATCCCATCCTCAGCCTGGCAGCAATTATTCATCTTTTATCTAACTACAGTCCTCTTCATATTTATTTATCAATCACATGTAGCTGTAGCTCATGTTATGGCAGCACATCATGTCTGTAAACAGTCTGTAAACCTGCATGCCGCAGTAGTGGTTTTACATTATTTTCTACGGCATCCATGGTTTGAGGTAAAGGTCATAATTTCTTATTTTTTTAAGTCTAAAGTCTAAAATTCAGTATTTGATGAATAATCCTATTTTAGGAAAAGTTACACAATTTTTAAACTGCGTAAGGGGGTCAAAATGACCCCCTTTGGCAGCTCTAGTGTTTAGCTATAGGGTGCTGTTTCAGTCTGAGCTGTGACCACTTGTGCAAAAACCACTTCCAGAGTGAAGGGAGCATGGTTACTGTTGCTAATGACATGTTTGTCCCCAAACTGCAAAACATATTGCTTGTTAAGCATGATTTAACCTTTTTTTTTTTTTTTTTGTAAACCACTTCAGGAAACTCACTTAACAAAATTCAAAACCACAAGTAAAAAAAGCAACTCGTATTCGTACGTTTCTATCTGCAGAGGCCCTGGCATGAGTACGAGCACAACTTTCAGATCATGTACAAAGTGGGCATGGGCCACAAACCTCCCATCCCCGAGAAGCTGAGCACAGAAGGGAAGGACTTCCTCGGTCACTGTCTGGAGAGTGAACCCAAACGACGCTGGACAGCTAGCATGCTGCTTGACCACCCATTTGTTAAGGTGAGATGCTGGGAAGGTTAAACATTTCTAAGTTGTAATTGAATATTTCCATGGAATTCACATTATATCCCCGACCTCGCATCTGTTTCAGGTCTGCACGGATGAAGAATAAACGAAACCTCCTGTGTGGCTTTAAAGTTTACAAGTTAAAGCACTACTGTACATGTTCAAATAAGAAAAGAGAACTGTGGACACGGAGAAGCAGGAGGTTACTGCTGAAGGCACATGGATTTAAACTGAGGAAGTAATACAGTATCATTTCAGAGGACAACTGGATCTATATAGTATTGATTTGTTGTGTCTTTATCTATGGACTGAGAGAGGACGGGTGGGACTGTATATACTGTAAAAACAGAAAAAAGAATTAGTTTTAATTCCTGTATAAACAATATTGTAAAGTTAAATACCTATTGCCACATTTGTTTGGTCTCACTGGTGAAGAGATCTCTGAAAAGGCATTGAAGAATACTTGTTTTTTTCCTTTCATTTTTTTTATCAAAGGGGAATGGACAGGTGGTTGGGGGTGGGGCAAAACCTATAGCACTTTTAAACTGTTTACCCATGGGGACAGTGGAGTTACTGCTTGTCTGTCCCTCTGAGACTGAAAAGGTGTGGTAGGCCTCAAAATGGAAGGAGAGGCTGCTTTACCTTTATGAAATGAACCATCCAAATGTAATCAACAAATCGTATTGCTTGCTATTTGGCAAGCGTGGGCACTGGGAAGGATGTTTTTTTTTTTTTGTTATTCTATTTTTCTTTGCCTTTGCTGAGGAGAAAATTTCAAGTTGGAGCAATGTTCAAGTCTACTGGCCGCCAGTGAAGAGCTGTTCATGTGACTAAGGCGTTACAAAGAAAAGGAGAAACAGGGCCTGCTCTTCCTCCCTGCTGCTGAACATAAAACATTCTCACGGCCGAACACAGACACTGACACACAACTTCTGGTTCTCTGCTGCTCTCACAGTGTTTGCCATGTACAAACAATATTAATAAATGAACTCTCTTTTTTTAAAGAATGTGTTCCGTCTGTCTCTCGCCGTGAAATTTTAACTTATTATGTGTTATCCACTCACCAGTAACTATTACTGGGTCAGACCCACTTAGTCTTCAGAAATACCTCAATTCTTTGTGGCCTAGATTCAACAAGGTGATGGAAACTTTCCTCAGACATTTTGGCTCTATAACCATGACATGACTCTCCCCTCCTACCACACCCAAATGTGCGCTATTGGATTGAGATCTGACTACAGTGAACTCTTTGTCATGTTCAAAGGAAACAGACATAATTTAGGCTTTGTGACGTGTTTGAAGTAGCCATAAGAAGATTGATGCGCTTTCATTATAAGGATAGAAATGGGGAACGACAATACTCAGGTAGGCTGTGTGCTTAGAAAATATCCCCCACCTTATGTTGTTTAGGACTAATTCTGGGCCTACCATCTGAATGTCGCAGCAGATATTGAGACTCATTAAACCAGGCAATATTTTCCCAACTTTTGTTGTCTAGATTTGGTGAGCCCATGTGAATTAGAGCCTCAGTTTCCTGCTCTTAGCTGACAGGAGTGGTTGGGGTGTGGTCTTCTGCTGCTGTTGTAAATGGCCTGTATTTATATAGCGCTTTACTAGTCCCTAAGGATCCCAAAGCGCTTTACATATCCAGTCATCCACCCATTCACACACTGGGTTGTAGCCCATCTGCTTCAAGGTTTGATGTGTTGTGCATTCAGAGATACTTTACCTCATACCTTGTTTGCAACAAGGGGTTGTTAGAGTTGCTGTTGCCTTTCTATCAACTATAAACCCTAGAGATGGCTGGGCAGGAAAATCCTAGTAGATGAGCTGTTTCTGAAATACTCAGACCAGCAAATCTGTCACCAACAACCAACCGTGCCACATTAAAAGTCACTGAAATCACCTTTCTTGCTTATTGTGATGTTCGGTCATCTTGACCTGCATGGCAAATTGCACTGAGCTGTTACCATGTGACTGGTGAACAAGCACTGGAACCGTGAGTGTATTTCATAATGCAATCTTTGATCCATAGCAAAACAGCTCTGTGCTTTTTCTTCTTCTTACATTTTCAACATCTGAAGACCAGTGCCAAGAAAAACACAAGTGGTGAAACTGGTAGCTGTTAATGTAAAATCATCTGAGTTGGAGGAAAGTGTTGAACTTTGTATTACCAAAGCGTCTCTGCCAGTCTCAGTCAAACTTCCAGGGGAGCTGAGAGTATATTTAGAATTTCACATGCGCAAATCAGAATGAAGGGAGGACAGTTTTGCGCGGGACGTTTCCCACAGTAAATTTCTTTTATGTGAATTTTTCCTTCAATACATGAAGAAAATATAGCGTCAAGACCCCGGTTATGTCTGTGCCTGTATCAACTCTTAATAATCCATCAGTTTAATGTGTCCTTGACCTTGCATTTACAATAAATACTCTGTTTCCTCAAGCTAATGACATTAGAAAACTACATTTCACGTGAATAAATAAGATAAACAGATAAGAATAGACCTTAATTCGCTAGTCTTATTTTCTGTATGATAGTGTTTGCTGTATTTTACCCCAATAAGCCATCTTTTGATCCAGAAGTTTAGCACGCAATTGCAAACAGCTGTAGCCACACAAGCGAAGACAGCAGCAGGTACAGAAGTGGTCAGAAGTTTACATATACTCATCATGGGAATGTCGTAATTTTGGATTTTTAATGGTTTCTTTGAACTGTTCTTTTCCAGGGTGGAATGATAGATCTTTAATGACTTTAGAAAATGAGAATTGCGTGCATTATTTTAGGTTGGCCATAATCTACACAGGGTCAAATATATACATAGACCCGCACAGAAGTGTGGTTAAAATGTCCCATACTAAGTTGGATCTCAACCAACTTAGTATGGCTTTTGGGAAGCAATCAACAAGCTTCTAACATGATTTTGGTTGCATATTTGACCACTCCTTTTGGCAGAATCCCTAAATTTTATTTAAACTTGTTGGTTTCCTGGCACGGGCCCAACTTTGAAGTTAGTTCATAGTCAAAAGAATTTTCAATAGGATTTTAGGGCTTTGGGAGTCCACTCCTGAAGCTTAATGTTAGCATGCTTTCTCCACTCCAAAACCAGTTTTGATGTGTGTTTGGGATAATTGCCCAGCTGGAACACTCAACTGTGTCCCAGTTTTAGTTATCTGGCTGTTGATTTGAGGTGAAATTGGAGGCACTCCTCTTTCTTTATTATTTCATCCACTTCACCAGTACCAGCAAAACAGTCCCGGAGCATGATGCTACCACCACCACCATGCTTGACATCTGGCACATTGTTCTTAGGTTTGATAGCCTCACTCCAAACATGCCTCATCATTGTGGCCAAACAGCTCAATCTTTGTCTCATCTCACCATAAAACGGTTCTCCAGCAAACATTTGGTTTGTCCATGTGGGTAGCTGCAAATTTCAGTTGCGCTTGAATCTGTCTATTTTGGAGCAGGGGTTTCTATCTTGAAACACCCTCTCAGACCACAGTTATGTAAAACTTGCTTCATTTTGGACAGTGACTGCTGCCATTCTACACGTTTCTATTTCATGGCGCGCTTCTCTAAGGGTAACAGTTTCTTCCAGACCATGACAAAGTTGTGACACATCTGTATAACTTTTACTTATGCAGGATTATTTGAACTGATAATTTTGGAATCTGCAGTTGTTTAGAAATGTCTCTGAAAGAGCTTCCTGACTTCTGGAAACATAAAAGTTCAACGAAATCATTAAAACCCCCAAATTACCATGACATTCATGCCCATGACAAGTGCACATAAATTCCTGACCACAACTGGAAGTACCATTTGTTAAATTAATTTGATTTACATATACAGCTAGCATTTTCTGCTCAAAGGCCTGTGACCATATTCACAGGAATTTCCATAAACAATCTGGGAATAGTGAACATTCTGAAATGAACCACCACTAAGCCTGCTATCACTTTAAAGGTTTTATTTTAGAGTACTGCTGTTAAAGTCGTTTAACTGTTAACTGTTATGCAAACTGATGTCTTTGGATGCAAAACTGTTTTTGAACGTGTTTACTGCAACAAGGTAAAATTACACAAGTCTTCCTTTAAGCAACAACACCTAACATCCAAGTGTGATCTGTGTAGCTGAGAATGGCATTAGTGTACACAGCTTGTGATGCAATAGGCCATTCTGATGCTGATTATACTGCACAGGAAGAGGGATTTTAGCAGCTGCAGTAGGTCTATTGTGCTGTACTGCACGAATCAAAGCTGTAAAACACAGCCACGTCTTCATGTCACACGCCTGAATTGATGGGCGAGGCACAGCATTATCAGCTTTCATAAGGTGTGACAGCACCTCAGGCCACTATGACATAAAGATACAGATTAAACTCGAAGAAAGGACAAATGTGACACCATTTTTGTTGTGAGTCACTACTCATTTCTTTTTGTTTTGGTTGCAAGAAGCCAGGCTTTCTTTTTTTTTTCCAAAGTGGTTTTGAGCAATAGTTCTCCAGGTTTCCAAATGTCCAAAGTTTCTCTTCGGACATTGGCTTCTTTTTCACTCATTTTCAGTCCAGTTCCTGGTCCTGACCATTTCCACAAGAATGCTTTTGTTTGCTTGCTTGTTTATTAAGCCATTTCACACTGGCATATCATGCACTGGGAATTGGAGAACAAAAGAAGACATTATAGTTCTGAAATAAATTATCTGCTGCAGATGGACAGTTTCTGATAGTCATGTCCTTTAAAATGAGACAGAAATTCAATAATTTACAATTTACGGTTTCTCAAAAGAAAAAATTAATATGGTTGTTGTGTCAAGTTACACAACAGCAGTTCTTGTGTAATACTGTAATTGTGAAAGTCAGTGGTGAACGGACCGTAGTATTAATGAACCGGTGTGCGATGGTCTTAACACATAACTGAACAAAAGGCAGAAACATCCAAAGATGAACTTCAAGAAACCTGGAGAACTATTCCTGAAGACTGCTAAAGAAATGAGAAGAAAGCTTGCATAAGACAGTTCAGGCCGTGTTTAAGAATAAAGGCAGTAATGCCGAATATTGACTTTCCTGCTTGCTGGAATTGTACAAACTCTGTTTTTGCCTTTTATACTGTGTTTCCACAAATGTTGGAAAATGATTCAGTACAGTGCTGCACACAGTCCTAATGTTTTTTAGTTAAATATACAGAAATGAGGAGTTCTCTAAGGCTTTTAACTTTGTGTGAGAGACTTCTGTTTTATGCACTTGACCAGGGTTTCATATCTTATCTTTTGATTAAGAGTTAATCAGAAAACAACCTATATCTATGCTGTGAAATTTTCTGAGAATTTCCTCCAGGTTAAGGTAAGATTTTAATAGTTTAACTACATGGTTTATATTGTGTAAATGGAAAATGGGTTTACATTATGATGACTCACTACTGGACTGTGGGCACGTTTGTTTGCATTGGAAAATGTTCTATAAACACTTGAGAGGCCTGACCTGCAAATGTGTGAACTTTAAAAGACCTGTGATGCATACAGAGCTCATGTGTTAATGTGCTTCAAGTGGCTCAAATTTAGTAATTTTTTTTAGAGATTTTTTACTCATCTTTTGTTTTGATTTTTAGTCACCATTTCCTGTGTAAAATTATTCATACTGATTTATTAATTTAACCACTGCCTACACATGTAGGTGACTTTTCCCAAAATAAAGTTGATGGAGCTGTGCAGAGATGCCATCTTTCATAACATCAGCTAATATGAGGCTTGAGCTTTGAGTTTGTATCCAAACTTATTGATCCAATTCTTTCTCATATATGTCTAAATCGAGGCGTTCAGCATCAGCCTCCCTATTAATATTTTTAATTCTGTTATTGAAGATATTGATTCACTGTTTACTTATTTACTAATGTAAACCAGCACCTGAGGACATCAGGATCAGCAGGTAAGAAATTTTAGCTTGTGTCCTGCTGGCGTGTTACCACCAGGTGTCTCTGTGGTTTGGCATTTTCTCTTTTTCCTTCTTGTTGCATGATTACTTTTCCTCACTGGATGCTTGCATCACTGTTTAACAGTTTATTTTTTTTTACCATTTTCTCATTCTTTATCAGCATACGCGGAACAAAAGGTTGATGGTCGTGGGCAAACAGGAGACACATGGAGTTTGAGCTTTGTCCTCTCAGACCATGCAAATCGCACCAACTTCAATTACTTTGTCACACAGCCGTAGATGGAAAGACTGCAACAGTGAATGTCAACAAAAAGTTACTGGAACTTTTGTTTTTACTGCCAACATATAAACGGACGGACTATATTTATGGAACCGTGCGGCACATCGGTTCACTTACTGATTTATTTAGAAAAAAAAGAAAGCCACACGTGTAGATTAGATGTAATTTAGCTGGTCAATCTTCCTTATTACCTGAAGAATATAAACTGACTACGAGTTTCTACATTACGCCCAGTGTAGTCGCAGTTGAGACGCTGCTTTAGCATCTATTCAATGTCTTAATGCTCCAAAATATTCTCATACTGGGAGTTAAGTCATCCTTGCCTTAGCAGACGAGGAAATATCAACTGGAAGGCTCAGGTTTTTTTTTTTTTTAAACAATAAACTATTTGCTGGTGAAGTCCTGTTCTTTTGTCTGGATTGTAGCCAAATTTGAGCAGAAAAAAAGGCCCTGATCTTCGTCATACCATTCATTCACTACTTTTTTTTTTTTTTTTTTTTTTTTTTAAGTACAAACAACAACAAAGGCCACTTTTTTTGTGCAAAATTTTTATTTTCTCTCACCTCCTAAATGTCATCTGTGCATTACAGTGCAACCATTGAGGTAGTCCACTTGCCTTTTGGTTGAATTAAATTTGTTTCTATAGCAAATGTTGGTCTTGGCTGTTCTCAAACATACTCTGATTTTAATCCTGTGTTTAACCTGCTTACCAAGTCCCCAGTCTTCTGCAGCATAGCGTTAGTGTAAAACTATCCTGTCTGCGCTTGCTTTGAAGCAGGTCTGCACTTGCAAATGGCAGTCTGGCAGGACTGTTTTGGCACAAGTTTTCCTGACGGCAGTTTGCAGATTAGTAGCTCTGCAATAAAAAGACGCCGTTTCCAGAATACACTAGTTGTTGTTTAGAGAAACCTCCTTATTCCCATAGTTTGAGGCTCTTTTTATCTCAGTCTGGCCAATCATCCAGCGAACTCCCAGTGAAGCTGTGGGAAGAAAAGACAAAAAAAAAAAAAATCACCACAGGATTCAGAGAAGCTACAGCATTGTTTGAGTGAGTCACAAAGAAGTGCTGACAGGCTTTGAAATGGGACATTTTTATTTCCACAGTAAATTTGACTTTGAATGTGGTGCATATGCCCTTTAATTATCAAGCGTTTTTATTATGACAATTTAGTGACGTGGCTGAATACGTCACTTTGAAATGAGAAGCAATGTTGCACATTAACTGGCTCTTTTAAATAACTGATAACACCTAAGCCATCTCCTCCAAGTCTGTATCAAGGCCTCTTATTTATTGTGGAAACTGCAACATGCTCTTGAAAAACCCGTGCTGTTAGAGTGATTAATTCCATTTAACAGTGAAACCAGTGAAATAATAATAATAATAATAATAAAAAGAATCAGGTGGATGACTTGATATCTAACTTTGATATTTTAAGCACATGCCTGAATGCTGTTATGGACATGCTCCCAATACTGATGAATTAATAAAATAAAAGAGGGAGACTTACATTTGAGGTGTCAAATCTGCTGCTTTATGTAACATTTGGACAAAAAGGAGCTGGTTAAAGTGAGGGATGGGCCGTATTAAACCATATTATGGTGGCTTGACCTTGCCTGTGAATGGATGACACAAACCTGCAGAGCAGACAGCCACGGAAGCTACGATGGTAAATACTGATCCAGAGCTGATCAGCTGAGTGAGCAGCAGGCCTAGAGGGTACAGGAGCAGGCAGGACCAGAATAGCCAGTTGATCAAGGACCATGGTCGACGAGGAGGACTCATTATGGGGCCCGGGAAGCGCCCAGTCTTTGCGTAGTGCTCTTGAAAGCTATCCTGTTAACAAATTAATGCAACGGCAGCTCAACACCAAAACCCACAACAGGGAAGCACGGCTAAAGTTGGTTCTTTTAAAGCCACGTGGCTGCTGTGTGTCTTAAAAAAAAACCCAGTAAGAGCTAAAATGGAACCAAGTGTGTACAAAGTTTAACATTCCCAAGTTCAGATTCAAGAGTTCAGTTATAAAGTGCATGGATTGAAAAGTAATTAAAAAGGTGGCATGGCAGTCAGCCAAAACCACAGATAAGCTCACCACACCTTCAAAACTGTGTATATAATAGGTCAATTTGTTAAATGACATTGACTCTATCTCCATAAAAAGGTCCGCGAGCCAAACTGTTCCTACCCTCAAAGTTAATTTTTACCACTAATGCCATTTGTGGTGAGCAATAAATATTTCCTCACACTAATCTTCCACTCAAGTGCAAAAGCTTCCAGCTTTTTAATATTGTTTGTGTTCTCTGCTGGAGCTGCTTTCTTTAAATTACACCAAAATCTTTATGTTTTCATGTGGAATTCAAATCCGAGAGAATTCCAGATCCAGGTTTTGGCTGTCTGGGCACATCTGTAAGATCAGTGGCTGGATCAAAAAATTTCAAAGACACTGTTTACCAGTTCCTGTAGCACCAAAAATACCCCTACAAGAGGATGGAGCCACCCATTTATTTATAGTACTACTATTCAGTGTGAAACAGTGCATCAGCCTTCAGGGGGAAAAAAAGAAAAGAAGAGGCACTTATTTTAGGCTACATATCTAATCAGTATGGCTTCTATTTCAGTAATAAGAAACTGGGTGATTTAGTACCTCTACCTAATGCGTCTCTTTTGAAAATCATGCATCCATCAGAATATTTAAGACTCTCACCTTCTCCTGGTAAAGTTTGTGGAGCCACTCAGCACATTCCTTCTCATCTTCTGGGATCAACTCTAGAGGAATTCTCCTGCATGTCACAGAGATGAAGGTTACACCAGCACACAGGAAATGAAAAGCAACAAGTGTGTGAAACATCAGTTCCTACCTCACATATAAGTCTGCGTGATATTTTTTCCCGTTAAGAAGCCCCAGCAAAGTCGGCATTTCATTGTTTCTGAAGTTCAGCGTGGAATCGTAAACAGCCGCAGCTGCACAACACGGAACATGCGGCGGTTAGTCAGCGCCACCTTTCATTTGATTTGCAAATCCACCCCCTCGCCCCATAAAACTGATCGGGTACTTTCTGGTGGCCACATTTAAATACATAGACAAAGACAAACTCACCCGTCCCTCTGAGGCTCTGAACTGTTACCCAGAATCCTTTGGTTCTGGGCAAAAGATGATACTTTAGTTTGGACAACCCTTTGCTTTCAGCCACCTGCATGCTGACCTGGTGCTTCTTTGGTGTGAAGCGTGTCCCTTCGCAATAAAGCAAGAACTTTTGCCAAAAAAGAAAAAAAAAAAAAAGTTGGGTGTTATATAATTATATTATAATTATGGCCACAAAAATATCACTCTCACTTCTCTTGATTCTAAAATTACCACAGACTGAAACCCACCCAGAAGTTTTCTGGGTAATCCCGCAGTTTCTCAAGACTCTCATTCACCGTCCTTCGATCTTCCTCCCATTTCCTTTTGCAGAAAACTATCTCCAAGAAGTACCACATCCAGCCGATGATCGGTACATAAGCCAGCTGTTTTTTGGCTAACACTTTTGAGCTCTGGAAGTTGAGAACACATTGAAAGAACTGGAGGGAAGCATTGAATTGAGGGGTGGGTGAAGTTTTCTGGCTTACTTTCACTTACCCCAAGAACTCCAAATCTCTCACAGAAGGTCCAACCACACAGGAAGTCTATCTCAAAAGCGTGGTTGAGGACCACAATGGCATTCTCTTTTCCATACAGTGGATAACTCTTTGGGTCAGTGTAGAGTGTGCACTCTGTCCCAGACCACCACTCCAAGATAGCAACCATCTCTAAGGACAAAGACGCAAACAGGTACATGTGAGTAAAGGACACCTGGATTGCTTTTGTGAAATGATGCCATGCAGTACAGAGTTCTGGGAACTCGTGCAGCAGAGGGTTGTCATAACATCACACCAACAGCACCACTGAAACCACTGAAACTAAAGGTTTCTTCTCCCAGAAGCAGAAGAAAAAACTTTTCTGCTTCTGGGAAACAGCCAGGTTGTAATGGTACAGCTAAGGTTATACATACGGCTGGAGATGCAGTAGGCCAGTCTGATGTTGATTCTGCGGGCCAGCTGCTTACTGACCAGCCACACAGGTAAAGTACAAAGCTGCAACAGGTTGATAATAAGGCCGCTGACCAGGAAGACATAGCAGATGATCAGGTGGCACAAGAACTGGGATTTTAGCAGCTGAAGAAGCCCCATGTTCTGTAAAAGTTCATAAGAAGACATTTAATTACATCAGGTAACAACAATAAAATAAAATAGTCTCATTTTTTGTTGGCTTCTGATTGCTTGTGACTCAAAGGTAGAGAAACTATGTCCAGTACTGTACTGTCCTAAAGTCTGGAACAACCTCATTTTTTTTTTTTTTTTTTTTTTTTAATACTTTGCAAGTAGCCCGACCTTTTTATATTTGAAAAAGAAGCTTTGAGCAACAATTCACCAGGCTTTTCAGTCCTTGTACATGACCACTTTAAAAGAAGTGTTTTTGTTTTTCATTTTTTTGCTTGTCAAGCCACTAAAAAAAGGATCCAACTCTAGAACCAGTGCCGTGTCTCTCTGATTCAAGCAGCCTGTTGCAAACACACATAATTATAATTGTTCCCATTTCTTTTGTTGAGACTATGAAACATGTCAAATATAACACTGTTTGACAGGGATAAAAACAGTATCTTTGCACCATCAAGGAGGGGAAAAAAAGAATCAACAAACAAATGAGGAAACTGGACGAGTGTAGGACAAAAGAAGTAATGACAGGACTAAAAAACTATTTATAGCAAACAGTGACAGTACTTGAAAATTGTGTCTCTGAGAAATATTTAAAAAACAAAAAACAAAAGATAAATGACCAGACACAGGACCTGAGAGATGCATGTGGGCCTTCCTCAACTGACAACGATTTGAACCAAAAATGTCAAATCTGGTTTCATCACTCCATCAGGCCAGTTGCCATATTTCTTTCAGTCCAATCCACATTATAGTCCTTTTCTTCTCTCTTTTTGTCTCATATACTGTCATCCCATACATAGACACAAGATTCAGTATATTAGCCTATTTCCCAACTGTTTCTTTCTAATAGTTCCTGTTTTTAAATGTTTGAAAAACAATAATAAAGAAAATAATATATACATTCTCCACCTTTGAGGCACAAGCAACCAGGATATAAAATACAAAGAAGCAAAATATGTTATATACTATTATTAATTTGTTCCACGCAAAGCCAGGCTGTGATCAAAACTGTTCTCAGAGTTTCTAAAACATGAATCGAGTCTGACATAAAGGATTTCTTTGAACGTTTTTACTCCCCCCCCTCTGAATAGTGTCTTTGAGATGCATTCCAGAGCCAAACAGCCAATCAGAGGGCAATTGTTTGCTGTTTGCTCCTAACAACACATGACCTTTTCAGGAACAGGGAAAACCATATCACCAATTATTCATAGTCAATCCCACAACGGCCTTCTCTGTGTTTACTGAGTTTTCCTTACGCAAACTGTTAGGTTAGCAGCTGTTTCAGAGCACAGAGAAACACGACTGGAAAATGACCAAACTGCTTAAACACAAAACCCATGTACACACCTGCAAACACGTGACACTTACCTTGATTCTGTATTAGTGCCCAGTGTTCCTGCCTCAGACACCTTTCTACCTTTCCAAACAGTGTAAATGAACAAATTTAAAAGACAACCAAACACCACTATCCCACTACACGTCCATGCCACCTCCAGTTCGCGATGTCCCTCGTCCTTCAGCTGTTAGTGCGCAGGCCTAGAACTATGCACCACCCGGCCATCTGGTGAAACGTCCTTCATCATGAGGAACCACACCCATCCGCCTGCCAAACCTGGATCGCGGGATGAAGACATGTGTGAACCTGCGCCACCTTCGAGAAACTCTGCAGACAGCCTCGCGCGAAGATCGTCTACTCTTTGTTGGCCCAATCAAAACACAGGATTTTCTCTACATAATGAAGTGGAACATATGACTAATACAACGACAACAAATATGACGTTGTAATAATAGACTTTTTCTTCTCATATAGTTATTATGTCCGATATAATCTTTAAAAAACAAAATGTTTTTAACAGAAAGTTATACTATATCCCAACATTTCCTGGTGCGGTTACACTCTTTTTTGTTGTTGGTCTCACAAACTCGGGCTGAGTGAGACCTCTTCTTTTCCCTTCCAGATCCGATGCCAAATTTGGTCACAGGAAAAGCGGGAAGCGCGTGGGAGGCATGGGCGGCGCAACGTTTTCGTCATACACGTGATAAATTCTTCTGAAACCCAAGAAACGTCGTAAGTCGCTTCCTTGTTTCGATTTGAGTGGGTAAGAGTAGTAACGACGGCCTCGTGTCTTTTAATGTAGCATTTAGCAGCACACTGAGTGGGCGTCCCTTGAATTGGCTGAAATCACTTTCGTTGCCACTAGCTAATGGAGTGCATGCGGCCAGCTCCCCCTGCTGGTAATGTAGTGTATGTACGTAGAAGAAAAATGTTTAAAGGAGCAATCGATCTCAAAATAAATGCAGTGAATACAAATCTGGACTCATTAACTGTTAAATTTAAGGGATTCCATTAGTTTTAGAAATTATTTATATCATTTAATTACAGGTCACAAAGGTAAAATATATATTTTTATGAACAAAACAAAACAACTGTTTAGAATGTATGTCAACAATGATGACAACATAATAAATACATTTTAATGACTTTAATTAAATATTATATTTTAGTAAATTTATTATCGTAAAGTAGCACATGTGGTTCTGGGTTTGCATTCAACTTTAACAGTTATTAAACTATATTGCAATTTATCTCCTTTTTTAAACTGCAAGTTATATCTGCAAAGTTAGACTTTGTCAGTGTCTGTTTTATCCAGTAAGATAAAGTTATCTCACTTTATTTTTCTGTTGCAAAATGAGACTGTCAGGCATACCAACATTGTACTTAAAACCTGCCATAAATTTTTCCTATCAGACGAAGTAAGTCTGCGATCAATCTGATATACATAGGCAGTTTAAGCTCAGGTTGGCTGCGACGGATTGGAGACCTGTCCATGGTGAACCTTGCCCTGTCACCTGTGGCAGCAGGGCTCCAGCCCCCTTACAAAACTGAATTTGAGTAGAAGAAGAAAGTTTAACATCTTGTCCACACCTGCCTCAACTCCACCAGTCCACCCAACCACTACTGCTGCTCTGTCTCAGCTCTGCTCCTCTGCCTTAAACCAATTTGATTCAGCTGATATACTTTAGATTTCACTCTTTCACTCTGCTTCTATTAGTTCTCCAAACTCTGGACTCTCTGCTCAGTTCACCTACAGTTCCCCTGTTGCTCTGCACAGCACATAAATTTTTAGATTAAACTCAAAGCACTATTTGAGAATAAAGTCAAAATGTAGCAATTAAAGTTGTCGTTTTAAGTGAAACAACTGCCTCCAACAACTGCCACAGCTCCTGCACCCTCTACAAAATCCTTTGTGTAGATGAGTTAGTGAAACATCTTGTGATACAGTGTACATCCTCCTTAAATGGGTGTAACCATCAGTATCCTTGCATCTGTTGATTAGCTGGAATGTGGAAACGGCAAAAAGAATACGTCATACACGTACATACGTAATACCACTTGCTGACACCAGAGGGTAATAAAGATTCACTAAACACGACTCCATTAGAAAAGAAAAGTGTCTCAGGATAGATAGTCCTGTCATTCCCTATGGTATAAATACCAAATCTGTGTTCTATTTAATCTGCAAAAGTGTGATATGCCATCCTTAATGGACCCATCAAGCCAACAAACATATATTTCTTTTTTCTACTTTTTCTTTTGTAACCCAAAGCTTTGGTAAGAAGACTGATGGTGTTTTATGACAGTCCAATCTAGTGGGTTGATGAGGTGTTTCTGGCTCTCATTTTAAGGTCGTATAAGTTTAAACAAATATTAAAGTGGCTCAGGTAGTCCCTTATCATCAAATGCTAAACACAAGCAGAGCAAAGGGGCTGTAGGGAAGTCTAGGATACGCAGGCCACTTTGTAACCACAGAAATTACGAGGCAAAGCATCTCAGAATCTTTGTCTGCACTACTACATATTTAAAATACTCCTAGGCAACAATTTTGAGAGATTTTTCCCACTTTCTTGAAATGCTTTTCTCAGGTTTCAACATAAGCAGCACATTGGACTAATTTCCAGTCATTTTGTGTTTCCATAAAAATCCTTCTTCCATATGTGTGTTAAACTCGGGTTTAAGCTCTGCAGAGAGAGTTTGAGAAAAAATCATTATGTTCGGTGAAGGTGAAACATGGCAGCGAAGTAAAAATAAACAAAACATATTTCTGAGTTTATGGGGACTTAATAACAGCACACTTCAACTAGTTATTTCACAGTGACAGACATTTTGGATGCCTCGGTCGAATCAAAATAAACTAAAATAACGGTTCACCCGTCTTAGCAGAAACACTGCAGGATAAAGCCAAATCAGCTTGCAAGAGGCGAATACATGAGAATCACTCTGCATTGGGGTGAAAACGTGCCTTGAAATTTGCTGCTAAACCAAAAAACGCTATCTATCAGAGTGCATCTCATCCAAAGTAGGCAGCCAGGAAGTGTGTATCTGTGTGAGAGTGTTGGTGTGTGTGTCTTCCCATTTCTCAGAAGAAAAGTGAACTGATATGTGGTTACTGGTTTTGAAGAAGTGATGCAGGGCTACCGAACCACAACAAGTTTGCCCATTCCAAGAGATGTCAGCTTTCATTCACTGAGTTATATGTTGCTGTAAAACGTTGCCCTCCTTTGGCCCCTTCTTGGTACATCAGGCAACTGGAGACCATACAAGAGCAATGTTGTGAGTTTGAGTGCAGCTCTTGACGTTTTTTGCATGACATCTCCTTTCTCTTATTTATTGCCCACTGTTAAATCAAGCAGAGAGGCTATAAAAATAATTTTTTAGGGGGGAAAAAAGCTTCCCTACAAGATTAAACCAAAGAGCAGATGTAATGAAGCTGGACTACATGCGTCTTTGACATGTGAGAAAGCTGGCCAACTTACCACAACACATCAACTTTAATCTTGAAAATCTCTGTTGTCACCCTATTAGGAATGCGGAATAATTTTTAAATAGCCTGCAACTTTATTTCCCCTTTTTATGTTTATTTGGGGAAACTAATTGATTACTCTCGAAAAAAATCAGACGCAGCTGAAATATTTCAGTCAAGAGTGAATCAGGTTGATGCAGCTGGCCAAAGCCAAAAGTTTGTAGCCAGGACGATCTTTACTTTTGGCAGCGTGGGGCGATTTGGATGCTGTATGCTGTATGAAGAATGCAGCGAGGATTAGGTGAAATCGCTGCGATTGTGTGATTTATGAACCGTTTTGCGTCAACAGGCTGTGACTGGCTTCGACAAATTGACGCTCATTCAACCACTTTGCGTAACTCTTTAAGGTAATAGTTCTATCAGCATATGTTTCTCATTCGTCCAGGGGTGTTGGGTCTTGGTATGAGAAACCGCTTCCTCCTTTTAATGCAGTGAATTTATTTATGATTGTGCGATGCGTGGCTTGGTAACTTGATGTGCACGTGATGGTACAAACTGCTTTGAAAGTCGAAGGAAAACAGTGTAGCGCTTTTCCGAGCACAGTAAACAGCTGCGTGACGAGTCAAAAGAGTTGCCCCGGCAAAACAATCATGAAAAACCTTGACTTGGAAAATGCTGCGGACATTTAGTAAATAAGGTGCTAAATTTGATGAGCAGCTGTGGATGTCTACATGTTGGAATCTCATGAAAAAAGATAATGGGATCAGGTTTTCTAAATGAATGTTTTAAGCTCTTGAATATATAGAGGGGAAAAAATACAGTTCAGATAAAGTGACAACATAGCCTGAGGTCTAAGCCCTATTTGACACAGCGTATATGCACAGTAAGCCAGTAATGAGATCCTGATGCATGCAGTGTCAGTTTCTCAAGGGGCTTGGCTTCTAGCATGGGTCAAAGTAACTGTGGGCCCCACCTGACACATCCACACATCTGACTGTCAGTGAAACACTGGGAGGTTTTCTGGAGACACCTGTTCTGGTTCTCTCAGGGGTCCTGAAAAGAGTGCCAAAAAGATCGGTCGGAGGGAAGTTATTTGATGTAACGCCACTGAAGAGGGCTAAAATGCTGCGTAGTTATACAATTACATATCCTCTTTTTCAACTTCTACTCTTGCTTCCTCTGGCAGATTTGGGATTTGAATGTGCAGGAATGAGAAAGTGATTGAACACAAAATCACACGTGCAGAACTCTGGATGCTGGTTGGAGCACATGTGCGAGAGCAACAGTAATGCGCCCAAATGGAAATATGTGTTTCTGCTTCAGTAAGCAGTCAAGGATTTCTCTTTGTTGAAGGGATCAATATTGTGCAGGAAAAAAAAGAGACAACATGGAGATGCAGTATGTGCTTGTGGAATAAAATGGATGTTTCCAGGATTTTCCTGTCTCCAGCTTCCGATGGGTTTGAAACTAGTTTGCTCCAGTTACATTCAGTGGAAAGAGAAGTGTAGAGCTCGTGCTGCACTTTCTAAATATCATCTGCCTTTAAAGTGACACGAGGTGCTGTTTCATTTTTCTTTACTAAATTGTGTATCCACTGTTAATGCTTACTTTGCAGAATCAACATTTATACAGCATTTTATCCATCTTACTTGCAAATATGAATTTTTATAGATGAAACTAAAACGGAGCATTACACTGCTGCCTACGTATGGATAATTTTATAAACAGATATAAGAATACAGACTGTATTTAAAAGCCAATTTGGCCACCATGAAGCTAAGTGAAGTCTTATCTGGAACCCCAAGCTGACCATACCCATCTTTATTGTTCTTTTGTTTACTGTAAAGGGAGCATAACTTAAAAATGAACATGGTCTACTCAGTAAGACATGAAAATATTGATTTATGCCATGAATTTAGTAAGAAAGTGCTAAATGAAGTCATAGATCAGGGCATCTGCAAGGTTGTTCACCTATAGACCTTTATACAGTCACACTGCTTTTTGCAACCAGAGGAGTTCACCTTTGCAACATAAAAGCTATGCTCACAGTTTGATGATATGAAAATGGGATGGGACCGTGGTGCAGTGATTAGTGCTTATTAGAGGGCTCTGGGTTTGACTCCACCATCTGGGACCTTTCTTTCTGTAGTGCACATGTTCTACCTGTGCTTGCATGTATGCATGTTAGATTAAATGGGAATTCTAAACTGGCCATAGTTGTGATTTGTGAACTTCTCTGTTGGCTCCATGACAGGCTTGTGTACCCTACCTCTTGGTTCTATGATGATATGACAGCTGGGATAGGCTCCAGCCTCCTCCCAGTAGGACATGCCCATAACATCTCACCTGAGAGGAGATACCCAGGAGCCACCCTAATTAAATGCCCCAACAATTTCAGTTTACTTCTTGGTGGAGGAGCTGCGGCAGTCCCTCCAAAATTGAGCTTCTCACCGAGTTTCTAAAGCTGAGTCCAGACACCTTTGTTTCTTTTTGGATATAGGGGTTTATCCAAAATCTAATTCATTTGGTCATTACCCAAAGCTTGTGACTTTAGATGTTTTTATTCTCAGCTCTCTCTTCACCACATCAGAGTGGTAGAGTGTCAACATCAGATGCTGCACCAGTCTGTTGATCTAATCTCCCGCTCCCCTATACCCTCACTTGTGAACAAGTCCCCAAGGTACCTAAACTGCTCCACTTGACTCAAAGTGGGCATTCCACCCTTTTACTGCGGAGAACTTTGTCCTCTGACTTGAAGGCGCTAATACTCATTCTCACCAATTCTCACTTGGCTGCAAAACCCTGCAGTGCTGGAGGCCACCAGCTGATGAAGCCAATAGAACCACATTATCTGTAAAAGGCAGATATGAGATTCTGAGGCCACCAAAGTGGAAGCCTGGCAACAGAGGGCATTGCTGTCAAACATTGCTGTCAAACACAGAAACCGGGTATGAGTCCGACTTATTGCCAGCAATGCAGACAAAGCTGTTGTTGTGGTTGTACAGAGACCCAATGGCACATGACAACAACACACCCTGAGAGGCCAAATGCTTTTTTTAGTCCACAAAACATTAAAAAAAAAAAAAACATCTATTGTCCTCTCATATTATTAAAGTATTTTTTCACTTTATTCTTTGATGCCTTGTTATTGCAAAAATATCAGGATACACTATAAAGGGCACACTTCATAAAGGGCCTTTTCAAATAAGGGAACTACACTCAACAAAAATATAAACGCAACACCTTTGTTACTGCTCCCATTCCCCATGGGATGGACGTAGAAACCTAAAATTCATTCCAGATACACAATATAACCATCCCTCCCAAACAGTGGTCACAAATCAGTCCAAATGTGTGGTAGTGGGCACATCTGCTATATTGAGATAATCCATCCCACCTCACAGGTGTGCCACATCAGGATGCTGATCTGACATCATGAGTAGTGCACAGGTGTACCTCAGACTGCCCACAACAAAAGGCCACCCTGGAATGTGCAGTTTTTTGTGCTATTGGGGGTCTGGGGACCCAGAACCGGTCAGTATCTGGTGTGACCACCATTTGCCTCATGCAGTGCAACACATCGTTGCATGGAGTCTATCAGATTGTCAATTGTGGCCTGTGGAATGTTGGTCCACTCCACTTCAATGGCTGTGCGAGGTTGTTGGATATTCGTGGGAACTGGTACACGCTGTCGTATACGCCGGTCAAGCACATCCCGAACATGCTCAATGGGTGACATGTCCGGTGAGTATGCTGGCCATGCAAGAACTGGGACATTCTCAGCTGCCATCTGCCCTGAACAATGTGAACCATGATTCATCCGTGAAGCGCACACCTCTCCAACGTGCCAGACGCCATCGAATGTGAGCATTTGCCCACACAAGTCTGTTACGGCGACGAGCTGGAGTCAGGTCAAGACCCCGATGAGGACGACGGGCATGCAGTTGAGCGTCCCTGAGACGGTTTCTGACAGTTTGTGCAGAAATTGTTTGGTTGTGCAAACCAATTGTTCCAGCAGCTGTCTGGGTGGCTGGTCTCAGACGATCTTGGAGGTGAACCTGCTGGATGTGGAGGTCCTGGGCTGGTGTGGTTACACGAGGTCTGCGGTTGTGAGGCCAGTTGGATGTGCTGCCATATTCTCTGAAACGCCTGTGGAGACGGCTTATGGTTGAGAAATGAATATTCAATGCACGGGCGACAGATCTGGTTGACATTCCTGCTGTCAGCATGCCAATTGCACGCTCCCTCATTGCTTGTGGCATCTGTGGCATTTTGCTGTGAGACAAAACTGCACATTCCAGGGTGGCCTTTTGTTGTGGGCAGTCTGAGGTACACCTGTGCACTACTCATGATGTCAGATCAGCATCCTGATGTGGCACACCTGTGAGGTGGGATGGATTATCTCAATATAGCAGATGTGCCCACTACCACACATTTGGACTGATTTGTGACCTCTGTTTGGGAGGGATGGTTATATTGTGTATCTGGAATGAATTTTAGGTCTCTACGTCCATCCCATGGGGAATGGGAGCAGTAACAACGGTGTTGCGTTTATATTTTTGTTGAGTGTATTTGGCAAAATCCACACATGCCAACAGTGTGAAGAAGTAAATATTTGTGAAGCACATAATTTTCCCCCTTCGAAATGCCTATAATATGATAAGAATTTATAATCCATCCATCAATTTTCTTAACAGCTTATCCAATTCAGGGTTGCAAAGGGGCTGGAGCCTCTCCCAGCTGTCAATTTGTATTCCATCTTGTGTATTTAATTGACACAATGCACTTTAAAAACTGAATTGTTTGCCGAGACAATAATAAGATGTGCCACTTGCATAATTAAACATTCCACACATGTTAGCATAATCGCTACGTGTGAGCTCATGTCTAGAAGTGAAACACAGAAGAAGAAATCTAACGAAGCAAAAGTTATCATACCTAAATAAACATGATGTGCGTTACAATGATGATAAGTTTACGAGGCAAAATCAAATAAAAAAAAAAAAAATTAATAATAATAAATTTTACGTCTGCAGACACATGGGTGAGTTCACATATTTGTGTGTCAGCATTCTTACAAATGACTGAAGTTATCAGGAACATTTTTACTGCTCCAACAAGCATGAAAAGGCCATCATTTTTTCCAAACAGCTCGTGGATACTTTTCCAACTCTTCGGGAGAGAAAGGATTGCCTAGAAAGATTTTCATCTTACACACTCGCAGACGTTCTGACACCGCTTTCAGACAATGTCAGCAAAATCTGCTTCTCAATGTGTGGAGCCAGCCGGAAGGCAGTTAACATATAAAAACTTGACTCTGCTTTCCAGCCGCTCTACTCAGACTACATAGCAGAACCAGCTAAATCAGGAGCAACGGAGGTTGGACTTTTCCTAAGTATAGTTTTTTTAAAAAGTTTGTTATAGTAGGTAATTAAAACACATGGAACATGTTATTAATACAAATTAAATCTGTCTGTGTGTCAGAATTAATATCTCAGTATAAGCTGTTTTCTTTAAAGGGGTTGCAAAATAAGGGTTTGGCAAATCTTTTTAGTTTAAAAGTCCCCAGTTTGGTGAAAATGTGTCATACCTTCAAATATTATTAAAGTTGTTTGGTGTCGAGAGTGGAAAACTGACACTTTCAAGCAGTTGTGCAACAAGAACGTAACTTAACAAAAGAAAAAAAAGAAGATAGGAAGGAGAGAAGCGAGAACGGCTGATATCTTTAAACAGCTCGCCATGTGTATTTTCGCGAGTGGATGTTCCATTACAGCAGCACACAACATGGCTGAAAAAGCCATCAGAGATGTAAGAGGATATGGTGTGATCGCTTGTTTCCACTGCTGAAAAAGGGAGGGGAACTTGCAGCATTGTAGTGCTGTTAATAAAGAGCAGGCGAGGAATTGCTGTCGTCTCCTTCTGTGTTGAAGCATCGGTCTATGGGGCCTCTTCTCTCTGCGCACTTAACAGACAGCACAGTTGCCTCCGCACACGCAAAAAGGAAATGCAACTTTTTTTTTTAACTCTTGAAGCGTTAATGAGTTTTCCTTGTATTTTATTATTGTGTGAATTTTTCAGAGACAGAAAAACTCAAATTTGCAAGAAATATGATAAAATAAATACTAAGCATCCATAACTGGGGTAGGAACAGATAACCCTTGCGTGTCTAAACGATTATGGTTGTGCTTGAAACTTTGAGCAGTAAAAAAAGTCTCCGGACAAACAGACTTATTTGGCCTCACTGTTATTTCCTGTGCAGTGTGAGCGTAACATAATGTCTGGACTGGGTACACATGAACAATGTGTACTAAAATCTTTGACACCCCACTTCCACATGTCTCAAATGGACAGAGCTCTAATCATTCATATTTCCAGCTCAGGGTTTAAGCAGCGCTAGGACTACTCTAAAAAGTTATAGTTCATGTCATTCATCCGAGAGTGAAGTTCCTCTGGTGACAATGGCCACGATGGTGTGGATCTAGCATCGCCATACGCAGCCAACAGAGCTTTCTGATTATTTAAAGAATTTCACGGATATTTGCGCTTTTGGATAGTACCAATTGCAGAAAGATGATTTCTCTCAAAGCAAAGGAAGGGGATATCCAGACTGCCTGTTTTCCAAAAGATATGAGGCCTGTGTTTGATCAGAGTTTATTTGTGTAAGTCAGATAAATCAGACTTCAGAGGGCCTCCAGCTATCAGCACTGTCTGGTTTTGTTGTGCGTGAGATTACAGGCAGGCCAAGACTTCACAACGTGATTAAATTAGACCCAGTGCATCTGCTTCTGGTTTCACACCAGTGCCATCAAGAAACGAGTTAAAGGACGTCTTGTTTGTCATCTTGGATGCTTGTTTGTTGATTTTGGGGCTCATCCATACTTTGTTTCAGCCTGGATTTGAGCAAATGTCCAAATATGTACTTAGACTTAAATGGAAAAAAGATCATTAATTTACCCATTTAAAAAAAAGATGGTGTCTATCATTTCAAATACCTATAGTGAAGCATCCTAGACCCACCACATGTATCAAAGAGCAGGGTTCAGGCAGACAGCTCGGAGCCCTTTGCTGCAGGACTTCAGCTTGCAGCCCAACACGTCTGGCACCTCTGTTTTCTGGGAGCAATGAGTGTGCGCCCCCATGCTTGGCAAAGAAAAGGAGTATGGATATTTTCCCAATGACGAGAGGAACTCGTGCCCTGAAATAAATGACTTACTTTATTTCAAGTGACAGACCCACTTCTTTGCTAGAACACTTGCCCTTGGCAAACCCTTAGTCACTTTGCTCAGCAACAACATAGGTTCACTCTTTAGACGAGCCAGTGGGAAAACTAAATGCTGACTTAACTTGGATTCTGGGGAATGGAAACAAATGCATGCTTCCCAGGAGTTAAATCGATTATTGCCCTTTGATGTTAAATGTGTTTTTATGGAGCACTGGACCGGAGGGTTGGGGTTAAAGTATAAGATGAGGTGAAAGGTTGAGGTGGGGTTTTTTTCCCTGATGAGAAAGTGACATATCAAAGTTAATTTATTTGTCTCAAGTAGTACTACGCTTGTAAAAGCAGTTGCAGCTGATATTATAGTGAAGATTCTTAGAAATGTTTCTACCTTCTTTAAAAGAATGCAAATCCGGAATAAATTCTCTGCTCTCTCAGTGAAGGTCTTAGGAAAGATATTACTAAGTTGCTATTAAGTATTTCAGGAAGTTCCACATTTGCTTCCTTGCTTAGATCAAAGCTAATGGGATAACCCTCCCATATCGGCTAAAGATTAGCATTTAGATTAAGGCAAGGTTTTTCCAAAGAGGTAAATAGCCCTGATAATTTTATTGCCATTGGATCTGTCCAGTGCTGACAAAATCTGCCTAGACATCTTGGTATCGTGTTTTGCACGTCATTTAACGCCACAATCTGACACGCTAACAGCATGAAGTACGTATGAATGACACTGAAGTGATGTGCTATTCATGCCCAGTCTTATGACATGTTGTTGTACCCACTGTTTTTATTCGGTTTGTCAACTTTGAGCTATAACAGAGTGCAAAAAATAAATATGTAATGGTAATAAAATAAATTATGATGATGCTTTTCGGTGCTATATAGTGGAGTTAGCTTTGGACAAAGCAAAAGTCTCGCTGTACTAAGCTTTCCAATTTCTGTCTCTAGCTTCTTAGAGACATGAGTTACTCTTCTCATCTAATCATTAATTTAATACAGTGACTGTTTTCCATCCATCCATCCATTTTCTTTCCACTTATCCAATTCAGGTCGCTGAGGGGCTGGATCCTGTCCCAGCTGTCATGGGGCAAAAAGCAGGCTGCACCCCGGACAGGTCACCAGTGTACAGCATGGCTAACACATAACGACAGACAATCATTCACGCACATGTTCACACCTACAGCCAATTTAACATCACCAATTAACTTAACATGTATGTCTTTGGAGTGTGGGAGGAAGCCAGATTACCTGGAGAGAACTCACGCAAAGACAGGGAGAACAAGCAAACTCTACACAGAAAGAATAAACAATCTAACAAACAATAAATCTGCAGAAAAAGACATCTGTTTGCAATACAGATTTGCACAAGAAAACAGACAAAACTAGGACACTTGGAAAGTTCATCCTCTGCTAGTGCCAATGCTCACACAGACATTAGTGCCCTATTTTGAAATGTTAAAGAAAGGGATCCAGACGTGTGCCAGAAAAGTAATGCTCCTTTTCTCTGCCATGGTTCATGATATTTTTGTGTAATCTTACTAACAGACTGAGACAGGTCTTTGAAGAAAAGAAAAAAGAGAATATTTCTATCTGTCAGCAGTGAATGTTATCTATGAGTTCTCTGTTTGACTTAGACATGATTGTGTTCTAATTTCTTAAATTGCCGTAAGTTTCCAGGCCGGTCTCACTGAGAGTGGGAGGCAAGTAGAGCCAGCAGATTATGGAAAAATTCACTGAGATGAATGTTGTCTATATTTGCAGTAGCCAAGCATCAGACAGGGTGGTATTTAACACCAAAGTGACTGAAGTGGAGCATCACACGCAGAGAAGAGTTCTTCTTTTCATCCTGTGTTTGAATAAGAGGCTTCTCTCCCTCTTACTGTTAAAACTGGTAATCTGGTGATGAGCTGCACACCAACGCATCGATTATAAATACACATCAACACCAAACTGTCCAATGTCTAAATCACTCAGCAGTGACGGGATTACAAGCTCAGCATTTGAGACTCCTAATGGCCAGTGAAAGTGAACTTTCCTTGATGTTCTTTCAGTTAATTGCTAGCATTTATTCATCCTTTTAAAATGCCTGCTGGTTGCTAACTACTTGCCTCTGCAGAAACTGCTGGTTTACTGTGTCACACATTGACATCCTCTGGCAAAACTTTAAGAACCACCCTGGAACGTGCTCTGGACTTGAAACCAGCCACCAGTGCCAGACCCATATAGCAGTCTTTGGTGTGTGCCACGTGGACTATTCCAAGAACCTCAACCCAAATACCTCTGACACAGAGCTACAAGAGCAAGGTTTTGACTTCCCTATTTTCCCTAATAGCGCATTTCTTTCCTGGCCTCGCCATCATTTACTTAACCCCTTCCCTTCCTGGTTTCTGCACTGATAGACAGAGTTTTGGTGCAAAACCACATAAAAAAACCCCCCTTCAATCGTGCTAACCAAAGGATTTTGCAAAGTCTGTGACTTTGCCTTTTCATTTTAAAGCACTATTAAACATTTGAAGCAGTGACAGTTAGGGATGGGTATCGTTTAGGTTTTATCCGATACCGGTGCCAAATCGGTACTTTTGAAACGGTGCCGGTGCTCAAACGGTGCTCAAACCGGTGCTTAAAGAATGGAGAACACAAAATTGGTCCAAAAACCTCTCATGTTCAGCTGGTTTTTGTAAAAAGATAACAATGTTAGCCTTTTCTGCAGCTATGGGGCATATATGGTATCACTCTTGGCTGGAAGCAGTGCTTAAACAATGGAAAAAACACAAACTTTGTCCTAAACCTCTCATGTTTAACTGTTTTCCACTTTTTCTTTGGTCATTTTAGCCTTTTTAGCCAGGGTGAAGGGAGTATCTGCCATCAAACAAGAAGACAGCCGCATGTAGCTATGATGATGTTTGCTAGTTCACCTTACATGCATTAATGTAATAACGTGGTTAGCCTACTCAACGTAAATTAGCTACTCACGCAGAGAAGAACGGCTGCTGCCACCATCATCCGTCATCATTTCTGCTACACTGGCAGGGCTAGGGGCCAGGACTCTCCTCTTCGTGTTTTTGGGGGATGTTGCATAACAGGCAACCCACCCGCAGTAGATGTGCTCGGTGTGAGGTCTCGCGGCAAGCTATCAAATACGGCGCATTTCTGGGCTTTTAAAAAAAACGCTATGCGTCGCCAGGTGTTTCATCGGATTTCAGGTGTTACCTCCTTTGACAGTATCACAGTATCAGCTTAAAGCACTTGTTGCAGGCTGCTGAGTTTGCATATTTTGCTATGAAGTACAGCCAGACTTTTGACCGCTTCGCCTTGGACATTTTTAATCTGTAGCTCTGCTCTAACTGAACGTACGTACCTGGCCCCGCCTACTATCCTCGGAAACGTAAAATGATTGGCTAGAATCTAAAGTGTATCACAGCTCAGGAAAAAAAAAGCACCGAAATAAAGCACCGAAATGTGCACTGCTTTTCGGTCTGGTTACTACCGTTTATGTCAGAACCGGTGCCATGGACACCGGTACCCATCCCTAGTGACAGTAGACCATACTTTGTAACTGACACTCTAAATAGCACATGAATGTTGGAAACAGTGCCCATCCCACACACGTAACATACAGTTCTGGTATCTGTGATGGGCCCTTTTATATAACATACTAACAGAAGGCCTGTTTTTTTTCTTACAAATAATTTAGCGCTAAGATGAACAAAACAATGGACTTCAAAATTATGTCTTATGTGAGTTAATAAATCTGGTGATGTGTTTTATTTTTCCTGTTGTCAATAAGTTACATGAAAACACTAAAACTAGCCATGAATTCACTGTATTTACACCGTTTTACGCCTATCCAAGGATTGATATATTTTGGGGCAAAACTGGACAGGTAGTCAGGCTCGAGCTGATACCATCGTGTTGATGTTGTTACTGGATGAACAAAACTAATTTTTGTCCAGGTAAAGGCCTTAACCCTAACTATAGCCCCATAACCCTAACCCTGACCATAATCACATCCTAACCTCCAATCCTAACCGCCCACTTTTTTCCAGAGTGGACATTGACAGGTTTTTTTTCCAAGTTACCAAGCTATGACATCATAACAACGTGATTGGTCAAATGCAATGTTGATCCGAGAACAACACCAATACAAGGATATTAGATAGACCAGGTACCAGGTTTTCCCATAAACAAATCCCATGTTTAAGAGCAAAAAAGGAGACAGGTAAAAATTTGAATTGACAATAATTCAAATGGATGTTTCTTTCTTTCTATTTTTATTTAGAAATAAAAATAGAAAGAAAGAAAAATCAATTTGAATCATTTTTATTATTTATTTATTTATTGCTAATATTATTACATGCTATTATTATTACATTATATATAATTACATTCATGTATGTTATTATTATTATATTTTTATTCTTTATTTTTATTTAATTAGAAATAAAAATACAGTTCTGGAGAAAAAAACTCAACAGATCTCTCCCACAGGGTCTTGTTGTGGTCCTGGTATTCTGTTGGTTTTGTTGTGTCACTTTGACTTTTAGTTTCTTTATGTTTAGTGTTAGTTCTCATGTTTCAGTTTTACTTTGACGGTTTGTTTTTCTGGATTCCTGTTTGGTTTTTCCTTTTGGAAGAGCAAGGCTCACTTTTCATTATTTCATCTGCCTCCATTTACTACATTGGGGTCGTCCTCTCCCCACGACCCTAATACAGCTTTATAAACTGTTTTTTGCTTAGACTTCTTCTTGCAATAGGAAGAAAAAGTTCTTTCCTAACTACACTTATAGATACATGGTCAAAACGAGTTGGCATGACAACCGTGCCCTGCTCGGCCAGCTTCCAGATGTATTTCTTTCTGATTCTGATATTTTTCTTTGGTATGATTCAAAACCACATGAATAAACCACACTGTTGTACTGGGTAATATGTTTCTTCATTAACACACACACAGGCATCGGCAATGTCACAAACACCTGCTGCCATGAATTTCCACTAGAGCAACAAACGTCTTATTCTGTTGCACAAAAATAATTCCCAAGAAATGACCAATTCCTCACAACAATGCCCAGCTATGACAGTATTTCTAATCCTGTCAATTGTCATGATAAACAACATGGTGTAAAAGTGTTTTATTAAGAAACAGAACAATCTTACACTATTGTTTGTAGAAAACGTATATCTAACAACACAAGTATACAAAAAAAAAACACATTTACAGTTTGTGCATTGCAAATAAAAAAAATGAACAGGATGGAAACCAAACATGGAGAACATGAATGCTGTTCAGACTGACGACAGCGAAGTTGTATGCAAACACATCCTTAATCCACACAATCACGCAGTCACACTTTTAGAGACCTTCATCTGGATTCCTTTTCAATCAACACTATGATGTTTCACAAGATCCATAAGCGATATTTATGACTAATGTAGAAATGAAAATGTAGTTTGTACAAAATGCTTTCACTGTAGTTGATCTTCACGAATCAACCGTTCAAAGTGGCTTATTTCCAGATCTCCAACTCTCAAATGTTAATGTTACACATTTGATTTAATATCAGTCATTTCATTACAATATTTTTGAGCAATGTCACTATTTCAGTCTACTTTCTTTGCTTTGTGTTGCGCATAAAAGTTTCCAAATCGAGTCAGAAAGGCGTTTCTGCGATGGTGCCAGTAGCCTAATTAGCAGCTGCTTAGTTAGTGTATTGTCTGTCTTGTCTTAATGTTGGTTTAAAATGGAGCACTGTAACAAAAAATAATTTCCCTCAGGGATCAATAAAGTATTCTGATTCTGATTCTGATGATTCTGATTTTTGGTGAGAGACTATTTAAAAGATAAAAAATTTGCAGTAATGTGTTAAATCCATTTGAGGACAGCGAGGCTGTCTAGACAGCTAAGTAAATAAACTACCAGAATTAACTCTCTTTGGCAGCTACCGTGACCTACATAAACATCTGCTTCGTTTTTATTTTCGTGATTATTGAAAAGCAGCTGGTGTTTATCTTTATGCTACAGTTACTTAACTGACACACTTGAAAAAAAAAATCAATGACTGACAAATTTGAAAAACTAACAAGTACAGGAAGTGCATGAAGACACTAAAAAAATCTGGCAACGCTAATATGTTTTATCTTGACGTCTGTGGTATTCAATTATACGTTTTGTCAGTGTAAACAAATAAATAATTATTTACAAAACTAGGAAAAAAAATGCCAACGAACAAAACAAGCAGAGCATAAATAATTTACAAAAGGAATTATAGTACAGACTTAGTATAAACATCTTTGGCACTTACTCGTCGTTCACTCAAGTTGTACATGAAAAGCACATTTAGGATGAAAAGAATAAGGAGAAGCTATAATGGAGTTAAGGCGGGTAAATGATTATGATTTGATTACAGTTTATGTTTGTCAAACACTGTATGATCAGTTCAGCAAAAAAAAAAGAAGAATAAAGGCAGAGAACAGCCGAGTCACTCACATCAAGCTGTAGGAAATCACAAACAGCATCTAAGAGGTTGTACAATGAATTTAAAGATGTAGAATAGGTACAATAGTTTTAATTAGATATTCGGTAGAGGCTTTTTTAAAAACAAATAAACAAAAAAAACACATGTTGATCAGTTTTTTTTCCTTTCTCAGCTTCGGCAAAACTGAAATGTGCCACTGTTTCTCCTCCAGTGGATGAATCAAGGCGAAAACATGGAAGTATGCGAAGTCTGATTTACATTGACATGGATTCAGCGATGACGTGATGTTTACTCGGAGAGATTCTTGTCTTTTGCCATCAGATGTTTTCTTTTTTTCTGTTTCTACTTGATTCAGTTATCTGTAGAAAGATGGAAAAATATCTTCCATTACTGCCACATTTACAATTAAAACTCAATGAGCCCCTGAGTCAAAGTGCCAGAGTGCAGCAACAACATTAGCATTGTGTGCGTCAAAAAAGCGTGTCTCCAGTAAATGTGGCTGTGATTGTGAGAAGAAGAAAAAAAGCTGCAGACTCATTTTCCACAGTTTAGCGCTAAGTAGAAGATCTGAAGTCCTTGGATGAACACACAAGGATTTTCACAATGCTTCTGGGGCATTGTTCATGGGCAGGGTGGCAAGCAGAAATATAGCGTGACAGCAAACAACACAGCACAGAAACCCTCTCACCATTACCTTGTGAGCACGGTTGGCAACTCCGGCTTATCTGAGGTTTGAAACAAGATGTGGTTGGTTGAAAGAGTTCTACATTTTTAACTCTTCAGTTGCATTTATGTTATTCAAATGACCACACTGCTATAATAAACTATGTAATTTTTATGTAGGCGTTTGGTGTTTAACACCTAAGCCAATGTTATTAATACAAAATTTCTACAATTTAACATGATCTGTTAAATACGTTTTAGGGACAGAACACATTAAAGCTTAAAATCAGTGGCATCCTAGGACTGTCAAATAACACATTGTCATTGGCAATGGAGCACAAATTTCAAAATTTGTAAAAAACTTTTTTAGAAATTAAAATGATATTGTTTTTCATTAGGTAAATAACAAACTCATGTTTTTAGACCCAAATTGGACTTAAATCAGCCACCAAATAACAGTCATATTTGTAATCTTAATCAAAAAATGATAAAGTGCTTTACTATTTTTTTCTTTTTTGTAAAAAAAAAAAGAAAAAAAAAGGAAATGTAAAACTTCACGAACAAAAAACAATAATTATATTTTGGCTTTAAAAATATAATTTCGATTAAAGAGCTTGTACGTACTGGTGGATTACCAATATATTGAAAAAGTGATTTGGGTAATAACCAGTATTGTTAATTTAGGGCAGCTGTGGCATAAACTTTAGATAGAGTTGTGAGCTAATAAATAAATCTAATAAACAGATTCAGTTATCTTAGCTTATTTTGTTTAAAACAAACTTAAATATTACAAATTTTCTCCATTTAATGTTTGCTTACTTTAGTTTATGTAATTATTTACAGTGAAATGGGGAAGGGCCCCACTTCTGGCACCCTTGCTTTCCACTCTTAATATCAATATAGCTGCTATTTTCACTCAACTAGCATTCTTGATGAACTGATTTCAGCTTTATGCAACACTTGAGTTGCTCACACATATCCATGGGTAATTTATAACAAAACAGAAACATTTGTGGTTATAATTTTAAGTAATTGTGCTTACCTCTGCATTCATACTTGAGGTCAGAGAAGAACACCAGCTCTTGTGAGAAGACAAACAAGCCTAATCTTCCTCCGGCAAAGGTCTTATCATAAATCGGTCCCGAGTCAGCCATAATCTGTTTGCCTTCATAGACCACTACCCTGGAAAACACAAGAAAAACTTCCATGTTTTAATGTCTTGAGACTAAAAAGCTGCATGTCATCAAGTGACTTAAAGGAGGCCTGTAATCAGAGACAGAAAAACATGGGCTTTCCTGTTGTGATCAGCTGTACTTCATACCTTATAAACCCGGTCTTTGGTCTGTGGATGAGATGCCACCTGTAAGCTGTGTAATCCTTCCAACCAATGTTTTTGGGGTCATGCCACAGGGTCCGCACCTTAAAATAGTTAACAACACTAAAATCAATACTGATACAGGCATTGTAACACACCACTTTGCATTTAGATCGCAGCCCACCTGTCCTGGAGTGTTGCCCGTGTGCCACAAAGCATTCCTGAGGTATTCTCCAGTGCCAGTGGTCGAGTTCACAACTTTGAGTGAAACCCCAGAGATGCCAAATGCCTTGGATGGTTTGTCCTCCCAATAGGTCTGTGTGATCTGCTTCCACATCACAACGTAAAAGCGCCCACTCGACTGGTAACCAAAAACAAAGCCTGCATAGTCGTCATCTCTGTCGGTGTTCACGTACATCGTTCCACTGAAATCCACAGCGCTGAACTCATCAAAACCTGTGATGAGGTGAGCAAGTGTTACACTCACAGAGCTCTGCACACTTAAATGGAGTTTCAAATATTTTAAAAAGCAAAGGGAAACATATGTGCACTGCTCACCTACTGCAATGCCTGGGTCAGAGTTAGCAGTCTGAACTAACTCCTTGCCCTGATGTCTGACCACCCAGTTGGGATCAATTTGTGTGGTTCCTTTAGGATCCAGATGCACCATCTGGAATTTCCTGAAGTCTGTCACACTGATGGCATTGTTCTCAGGACACACATCGAGGATATCTGGGATACTGTCGTTGTCAAAGTCATCTTTGCATGCATCCCCTCTTCCATCACCTAATAAAGGAGAAGAATATAAAATTATATTAAAATCATTTTAAAATGTTTCACCTAATTTAAATCATATCTGAAACAAACTATTGAATAGGTTGGAAAAATATCTACGGCAGCTAATGCGAGGATCATAACACTCCCACTGCAGTGACTGTTGAGGAGGTCCTCCAACTAAATATTAAAAATGAATGGAAGTATAGCAGTTCTTCCCAGAAAACTGTCCCAAGTACCACTGCCAAGTCTGATGAAGCAAATCAGCCATCTTCTCATGCTGTGACAACTTCCACTGAAACTTCTTAGTATCTGAAGCCTGAAGTCTATTAGAGCCAGGCTGCAGGCTGGGAACTCATGAGGGAAAGGATGCCAGTGGCTAATGAGGGCCACTGCATGGAAGTAGCTTGCCGTCTTCTGTCATCATCTTTGCTATTGAGCAAGAAGCTCAAACGATTCTATCAAATAAACACTATTTGACAAATGGCAAAGGCTGTGAAAGCATCAGGGGCTTTCTCCTCTGCAGTCTGTTTTCAGTTACAGACAGCTGCACAAACTCCAGGTAACCCTGCTTAAATTGGGCACTGTGGACTAATCACAGGCTAAGGCTAAATGGAATAAAAACTTCACAGTCTGATGGTGCCCTCCAAGGCAGCTCACTGAAGTCATGGAGAATGACATCATCCGTGCCAAGCCGGTCACTGACTCTTTCCACAACCACCAAATTTCACACCTGCTGCAGTGAAAGTAACCGCTAACTCTAAAAGCAGCTGGTAGAGGGCATAGGGAAGAAGAAATGTGAAATAAGTCTGAGCGCATAGAGATACTATTTAAGCAAGTAGTCTCAAAATTTTAACAGACTTTTGTTAATATAAATCTTAAGAATGCTACTAAAAGAAGTACACCATTGAATATTTATGCTATAAATCCATGCTAAAAATAGTTGATATCACTCATGTTTCAACTTCTTGTATGGATGTGACACTGCTGCCTTTAAGACTAATACATGCACCATCCTCACCATCAGAGTCCTCCTGGTCTTCGTTGGGTGTTAGCCTGCAGTTGTCTCTGTCGTCAGGTATACCGTCGTTATCGTCATCGTAGTCGCATGCGTCTCCTTTGCCGTCCTTATCGTGGTCAGCCTGGTTTGAGTTGGCCACATAAGGACAGTTGTCTAGATTGTTCTGATGCCCGTCTTCGTCAATGTCCTGGCTGTTGTCGCACTGATCTCCAACCAGGTCATTGTCTAGGTCTGTCTGTTGGATGAATACAAGGATCAGAATGTTAATGCAACATCTATTGACTGTATTGGAAAAAGCCATAATTTACAGTGTGTATAGTTTACCTGGTCAGGATTGTGTAGCAAAGGGCAATTGTCACACTGGTCGCCGACACCATCCATATCAGTGTCCTTCTGGTCAGTGTTGTACACATAGGGGCAGTTATCATTCTCATTAAGAATTCCTGAGAAAAAAAAACAAATTTAAAGTTGCTATAGTTAATTATAGTAGACTGAATACAACATGTCGTCTACATTTTTAGCTATTTTACCATCTCCATCGATGTCCACTGCACAGGCATCCCCTTCTCCATTGTGGTCGGTGTCAATTTGAGCAGGGTTGTGTTCATAGGGGCAGTTGTCACAGCGGTCACCAACTTCGTCCTTGTCAAAGTCAAACTGGCGAGGATTGTAAAGCAGGGGACAGTTGTCCTGTCGAAGAAAGCACATGCTAGCTAAGTAATGTTTTGACAGTCATGAGCCGAATCATAATGAGTGCACTGATGAGAACGTATTTGGATTTGCATAAAGTTCGTTTCTGATTTGGTCAGTAACATTAGTTCTCATCTCACTGCATCTCTGCTGGGTTGAGATGTCATAACATATGAATCACATCATTTTCACTTATTCATCAAGCCAGTAAGTAACCCTTTTTGGCTTATAGAAAATATTTCATCATGAGATAATGCTGACCACTCAAAAGGTTGCAGTGACAAACCCTTATGTTAGCAAAGTGGCTGAACTTTCAGGTGCTCCTTACTTCCACAGCAGATGGTTCTACATACTTTGGCACAGTTTTTTTTTTTTACACCAAATGTCCTTCATGACACAAACCCCACACTTATCCAGCCTTGTGACCAGCAAAAGGAGCAGACAAGCTGCTCAAACTGGGTGTGTGTCTCCTCCTGGTCTCAAAGCCAGTTAACTATGCTACTAGCAAACTATGCTAGCAAAAGTCCCCTTGCTATAGGATTTGGTGGTTTGTAGCTTTTCTTTATGTTTTCAAATTTATCCGTAGAATATGTTTCCTATAATGTTTATGGATTTCTACAAAGGCTGTATATGTTGTTTGCGCAATGGAAATGGCGTAACACATTAATTAACTAGCAAACTGCACATTTATTAGGTAGAACTTGGCCATATTTTTATTTTCAGACTTTAATGAGACGTGTTGCCTTATGTCAAGGCCAACCAGACACTCACTATAAATCTGATTCATATTAAGTCTCATTTTTATTTGGAGAGGAAACAAAAAAGTGGTTTGACAATACTCTAATTAGTATTTGAGTTCAACTCAATATTGTATGTAACCTAGAGTTATTTAGTATTGCCCAAGGTTATTGGGTATTCTGACTGTTGCACTAATAGTATTTCAAAGTTTATTATTTTTAAATATTTAATTTTTTTATGTTTAGAATAGACGACTGTCTTTATATTGTTCTAGTCTCTAAAAGTATGCCTTAAAGATTTGCTTTGAAGAAATTTGTTACTTTAAAAATAGTGATATAAAACCTCTAGACTTTTCCTTTTTAATGCACTGATGAAAAAAATAACATTATAGGCTCTTCACTTATGTCCAGTTTAATTAGTCCAATAATTTCACTAAGGTTTACTTTGCTATTAAGCATCAAATCTCCAGTCTGTCCTGTAAGTTATATGCTTATTACTGAATTGTGTTCATCCTTATGTTTGAACATGATGTCCGTTGTGGGCTGCAGTTGGCACAAAAGTTCAATAACAGGATATCACTCGAGTGGTACGACATTCCCCCCAATCATGCTCTCCGTGGGTGGATGGATGGATTGGGTTTACCATGTCGAAAAAAATTTGTTTGTTTTAGACAAATCATATCCAATTATTGATTTTTTAAAGTCTCTCCACTTTTTTAGGATGCTGCTCACCAGTTTGTAAAAATGAAAAGATCTCATACCCTTTCATCCAGAATTCCATCATTATCATCATCCTTGTCACAAGCATCTCCTTGACCGTCTCTGTCAAAGTCTTCTTGTCCAGAGTTGGGGAGGCTAGGGCAGTTATCCTGAAATAGTGGCAGTAAACGGTTGACTTTTGCAGTTCAGTTTGGCATCACTGGATTGAATGTGGCAATATTCAGTGAAATACCTTCTTGCAATGGTAAGTGGCATTAGCACCACACACAAGGTTCTGATTGGGCCAGCCATCCAAATCAGAGTCTTCACCACAAATGAAGCCATCTCCAGCGTAACCCGTCCTACACTCACACTTGTACATTGGATCACTGAAGTGGCTGATGTAGATGCATTCGGCATATTTGTGACAGTTGTGTGTCCTGTCCTTACATGGGTTCTCAGGCTCACATACCTAGATTAAGAAAAACAGAGAAGTTAGATGGAATTTCTTACAAGACACAGTTTTCTTACATATTTTCCATTTTGCTGTTTTTTAAATGTGAAGAGTATTTATTTTACCACTATTCCTGGCAGCTTGTTTTGGGGACTAGCCCTCCAAACAGGGACACCTCAAACTGAGGTGACTGGTTAAAGAAAAACATTTTTCAAAAAAGTGTGGAGCACTTGTGATTTTATGACATGGGTACAGCATATATTCCAAAACAACCTACTGTTCTCCATTTTTTCTTCACAAACTATTCACAGCTGCCACTTATTACCAGATGATGAACCTAAAGTTTGAATGCCACTGCATGAGCTCATAGAGCCAAAAGAGACAGGGAGGCCTTTGATCAGAACTGTGAAATGGAGCCTCTTAATGCCAGCAATGAGACAATTCCCCTTTTCCCAAATCAATTACTGTCAATTGGGGCATCAAATCAAAGACAGGCAGCTACAGAGGCCAAGAAGTGACAAACTGCCCCATGAGGGATGTTATGCAAGTAGTGGTCAAAGTGACACGTTTTTCAGTTTTCCAGGGACTCATTGATCAGAAAAGAGATGAAAACCGTTGTGTTCCAATAAAGTAGTTAATGTGGCATATTTAACAAGTCATATTAAAACTTTTAGTAGTTTTGACAGGGTTGGAAAGAGAGAGATGTGGGCCACAGAGACAAAAGAAAAACATAGCTTTATGACAGTGAACTGATACAGTACAAGGAAGGAAAAATAACCATTCATATCCACCTCTCATTTTAAAAGTTTAAAGCTACTCACGCTGTCATTTTACTTACAAATAGTGGGTCAAGGTCAACCCCATTCATTCATTCCTATATACACAAACTCTCTCTAAAAATAAGGCTTTTAAATCCCCTGAAGTGCTGCTCCAGTCATTTATAAATGTGACATCCAGAAATCCACACATATGCTTATCCAAATCAACTCACTTGTTTGTTCTTCTTGGCAGCCTCCACACCCATACCAAAAGGCTGGGTGCCCTTGTAGCGCTTTGGACAGGGCAAGCAATGGAAACCTGGATCAGTGTTGACACAACGCTGCATTCCATTCACTTTGTAGCAAACATCAGACACCATGTCACACTAGAGGAGAGAAAAAAAATCATCAGCAAAATACAAGCAGGTCTTTTTATGAATAAAGTGCAGCTAGCTTATGAAAAATAGTAACTTTTACCTCATTAATGTCTTCACAGTGGGTACCATTTCCACGAAATCCAGCAGGGCACGGGCCACACTCCCACGAGCCATCGGCAGAGCTGCTGCAGTCCACTCCCGCAAAACATGGGTTGGACAGACAGCCATCTGCAAGAGGTTTAGATAATGAGAATGGATACATACAAGGGAAAACTTTTAATTTTTACTTTTAATTTGTAATGCTTATCTTAAGTTAATGCTTAATCACCTTTCCAAAATCTACAGTAGCAACACAGACAGTATAAAAATTGGAAGTAGCAACCGTGACATCATCCATTGGTTTCTGAAGGCATGGGCGTGTCTAACTATGATATAATAAGCCATTAACTAATCATCTATGGTTAATCATCATATTTGAACTATAATAATATCACGATTTACAAAATAAGAGTCAATTTTTTTTAATATGACCCAAAGTGAGACCATAAACTCACCAGGAAAGTTTTCACTGAGGTCAATCTTCCCATATACGTCTATTGGATCAGAAGTTTCTTTTGCAACCACAGCTACTGCCATCTGGTGGCTTTCAGGTAGAATGGAGGTTCAAAGCGCTTCCACATTGGCTTCATTTTTCTGAACTGGAAACTATATTCTGGTTTTATGCAGGTTTTGAAACCAACTCACAAAAACTTTCCTTTTATATTAAAATAAGGGAAAGGTTTTTGAGGTTTTTTTGCCAGATTTTTCACTTTAATGCAGCCGAGGTAATCAGCGTGGTGCTGGTTATTGTTAACACAGAATTATTACTAGTAAGGTAATCTTTTTTTCCCCCAGTGTAGCTGGCAGAACCCAGATTTCCTCTTCCATCTGCCAGTCATTGTTTACAGGTGAAGTCACATCGTTAAACAAGCTCAGAAAAAAAATCTATCTAATTATAAAGACACATATGGCAGCACAAGAAAATGGCTGTGCAAAACAGATGTTTGGATGTTTTTTCCATCATAAAGACTAAAACAATCAAGCTGATCATTACAGTCAACAGCTGACAGCAACTTGCACAGTACACATTAGTACACATTCCAAGTACCTCAGCTGACTGTTTGCATTACAGGAGAAATCCTAAAATCACTACAAATCCCAGAACATATGTCAGTGCAATCCCTCTGCTACATAAAAATGTTTCAGCGTGGGCCAGTGGATCTGTGAACCCAGTCACCTAAGTAGCTAAAACCATAATGCAGAGTGACTAATGCTCACCAATAGGGCAGTCATTCTTGTTACAGCTGTCTCTGTCGACCGCTTCTCCAAAACATTTCTTGCCGCCGTATTGAGGTTCAGGGCTGTTGCACTCACGGGAACGACTTTTGTGCCCCCCTCCGCAGGTCGCTGAACAGGTTGCCCATGGAGACCACGGTCCCCAGCCACCATCAACTAAAAAAACAGGGGAGACAGATGCATAGCAGCAAGTCACTTTGACATAAAGTGTTTTATTCATGCCACATTTTTATTCTGTTGTTTCTAAACAAGAAATAAAAAGTTCATAAGCCTGGAACTTAATACTGCATGAGCGAACATACTGAACCGATCTGGACCAACGTTTGCACCAAGACTGACATGATGACAGTCTGAAACACATGGGGAATGTTGCCTTAGGGGAACCACAAGGCACGAGGGAAGTCCGGCTGCTGGGCACATATGCTAGCCACTGTAACGGAGATGCTGCTTTTGAGTGTTTCCCTTCACAAGATGAAATACTCACTGGGACATGGCTTGGCAGTGCAGCCCTGGGTCTCTCTTCCACTGCCCTCACAGTCTCTGCCTCCCAGCTGTGGCACAGGAGCATTGCAGTGTCGTATTCTCGTGATCTGCCCCTCGCCACAGGTCACCGAGCACGACGACCACGGGGACCACAAACTCCACCCTCCGTCCTGGCGAACTGGGCATCAACAATCAGACATGTCACGCAGCAGTCAAACACATATGTGTTGCGTTATCCTCCAGATTTCCATTATAGTACTTACAGACATGTATAATTTGCCAGAGTTAGGAAAAAAGGAGAGAAAAGAGCACCATATTTTCTACAAGTAAACATTATGCGATGCTGGCGATGATGGCTCACTTTCAAAGATGTTCTAAGACGCTTGAGCCAGTATTTTTGTCATTGTGGGTAAACTATCTTCCAGTGGTTAGGCTGATTCAGTCACTCACACAGATGGAGTGTACTGCTAGCTTCAAGCAATGACACATGCTGATTCTATAACTTCTCAAAAAAAAACCCCACAACACAAAAAAACCCGTTCAGCAGTTTTTGTTTCCAGCACAAATCTACCAAAATCACCACACCTCACTTAATAGGACATTAATTATCAGATTCATTAATATTTTATAATATTGCATGGAAAGCTGCGGTGAGTCACTGCACTGTGGAACACCCTTTTAGCCAGTGATTTATTTGGAGTTAACTGTGACTGGGCACACCCTGCAGCCCAACCGTGAGATCCAGCTCTTCACTTAGATTCATCCACTCAAAGACGGATCCAGATTTATGAAGGAGAAAACTTTTGCAATTCTGAGGCTCTCATCTCATATTTAACTCACTGCTCGGTTTTTCCACAGTTTCATCACCCCCCCCCCCCCCACTCCTCTCACTTATCATAACGCTATTTGTTTTAGATTACTGCCAGTGGTGCATACTGTGGTTGAGATAATATCGGTGCAACAGTTACTACTGGATGCCACAGTTCAAATAAAAACTGAGTGAGTCAAGACAAAGCGTTGAAAAAAGAAGAAAGAACAAATCCTCACCACGGCTGTCGCATTTGCCCAGACTGCACTTGCGGGTCTGGATAGAAGGTCCCGTGCAAGGATTGCTGGTTGCGTCGCAAGAACGGCCCCTCTGTTGAGTTCCTATCCCACAGGTCACTGTGCACTCTGTCCACTCTGACCACGGGGACCATCCATCGTCACTGTCCATAGCTGGAACATGTAAATGCAACATTTTTATGCTCCATCTTTTTGCACAGAACAGTAGAAAAGACTGTGAAAAGTTCATAACTGTAGCTTTTATTCTTTATATCAACTCGTTTATCACATGACATCATCTGAAGAACCCACACTAGACATTTTGAGTGTCTGCTAATAAATATGTGGTTCGCCTCCAAAGACATACTGGCTGCAATAGTCCTGTAGTATTAAACTTTAATATGCATGAAATGCTGTGTTTATAGCACATTGCACCATTAATTTAGAATAGCGTGTATAAAATTGCGTGTTTATGTTGTGAAAGGTCCTGCCTACTTACGCAAACAGGCGGGGCAACACTCGCCATCGATAAAGGACGGGCTGGCACAGGCCACCGGAGGACAGGTGATTTGGTGGCACACGATCTTGGATTCCTGCCACAATTGAACATTAATGATATGTCAGGCTCTTAAACATCCGCAGTAAATCTGCATATAATTCCAGATGACTTGGCACTACCTGACAGGTGCATTTGGTGCAGCTGTCTACAACCCAGTCTTCCTTATCGTCAAACAGGCGGCCATCCTGCCAGCACATGTTTTTCTCTGAGGAGTTCTTCATCCTCCCAAGGGCCTCTTTCATCACTGAGTTTTCTTCTGTCTGAATATACAACAAGTGAGAAAAGAACAGTCAGAAATCTTTAAGGCACACTCAAGATCAAAGGTGCAAAGCCACTGACTGGGGGAAAGATAGTCCTGCTGATGAGCTGATTCATTGAAAATAGCGTGTTTGAGGTTAGTTTCACCAGGTGGGAAGAAGAAACGCGTGTGTTGCTTTTGCAAATGTTATTCTAATAAAAAAAGATGACATTTGTTTAAAATCAAGCTTGATCAGAACCATTTCTTTTTGAGATAAAACAACACTGCGCTAATAAAAACAAAATCAGCACCAAATGTAGCAACCTTGTAACTTTTCTTGGAATCCTTTGTACCAAGCTATTTCCCCGTCCAGCTCAGCTCATGCTTAGATGCTTTACTTTACTTCAACTAGTCATTGAAAAAAAATCTGATAACTTAAATGGATGAGAAACAACAGAAAAAGACTAAAAAGTTACACCCACTTAAAGAATCTACTCAATTTTTCCCTTGTTGCTGCAGATTATAAAACTCTGAACTTCTTTACATGCTCACTACTTCTTTGAAAACAGCTTACTGAAAAGTGCTGCTTAGTTACGCACATTACCTCCTATCCAATTGGAGACCAGGCTGAGCTCCTCAACACTTGGGAACTATCAGTGGATAAAGTACTGCCAAAGATTTTCGGGGGGATATGAGTGCGTATGTGTGTGTTCATCCTCCTCTTGGAAAAGGGGAGTAAGCAGTGTGTAGCACTAGAATCTAAGACACCACTCGGTCTGGAAGAGCCTCGGGGACCCTTCTCATACCAGCCGTTTCTTTTTTCCCCCTCAAGGTTCATGCCCAGACTCTCTTATTGCTGGGAGGCTCCCAGAGGAAACACATGAGCTGTTTAAACAAAGCCAGACATTAGACCGGACCCCATCACTGCCAGGGGAACACTTCCTATATCCACATGTAACATGTCATAAAATCTGTCTGACTCACGCTGCCTCAGATAGGAGGAGTCATATGGGTTCAGCTGTCACAGGCGACTCTATAAACACTCCTGTGGCTACTCACTGTTTACTTTAAAACCAATGTGGGTTACCTAGTAACCTAATTCAGGCCTCTTTACCTTCAGGCTAACACGCGGAGGGCTGAGTCATCTGTTTTCCTAAAATGTTGTTTTTTTTAAAGAGTTAAATATTTCTTCCATCACACCAGAGCCACCAATTTTACATTTACTGGCCTGTAAAGTTCAACAAAACAGACAGTAACCCTCTCTAAGACAAATGAAAGTGTTGGCTAGGGTTGATTTATGTGATTTAACTCACCACTTTTTGCAATCCGTCAATAAGGTTGCTGACGACAATGCGCAGGCCTTTGAGCTCCTGGAACATGGTGCTGAGCTCCTCACAGGAGCGTTCACACATTTCTGCGCCCACATCATCCGTCTTCTGACCTATAACGTTTGTAGTGATGGAAGGACTCACGTCCACAATTTCCCCGCTCTCACTCACAATATTGGCATCATCTGGAAGAGCAAATAGCAGATACCAGGGCAAATGGAGGAAAAATAACGCAGGCTGTTGATGGAAAACATGTTTGAGAGATATCACGGTTGAAACGCAAGGACTCAAACGATTTCCTGTTTTTCTGTAGCTGGCCAAAAGATCACAACAATGGCGTAATTGAAATGTTTATTATGTTCCTAAAACCAGATGTCCAGTCAGTGTCGTTCAATTTGGAAAACAAAAAAAATAAAGTGTGTCTGTTTGAAATGGTGATGGTAAATGTGTCAGCCCGAGATGACGGCAGAGCTGGCTGTGGGAGAACAGGACAGGATGGCACTGCAGAGCAGAAATCTCTGGAGTTCCCCGTGTGATGCAAAAACCATATTGTGGACCATAAACCTCGCTAACCTTTCAAATATGTAACCACTTGTGATATGTACTTAAGAGGCTGGGGGTGGCCACACAGATTTATACTTGTTATACTCTTGTCTTGATATCAGCACAAAAGAATTATGTGAAGAAGTATGTGGGCTGCAGCATTTATCAGTCATTATTAAGGCTGAGGACTTTGTAATAAAACCAAGTGTATGTTGAGATATTGAGAAAGGGACCTAACTTTAAACTGCAGTGCTATTAGAAGAACATAATGAGGCCAAATGTGAAGTTCTTTTGCAGTCTACATCTGACTGCTGTGATCTCGGTAGTCAGAAAACCCTACTGAACTTTAATCACATCACAGCTAGCTATACGAATATTCGATGCCCAAAACAAACACACGAGAGACAAATGGAAGCTCCGCAGAACGCCTGTCCTTCAGCCAAGGCGCAACGCGTATCTGCAACTGGTTTGGATCACGCTATGTAAATTGGCGAAGATTAATAGCAGAGCGGGGACTCTAAATCAAGAAGTCATCCAAATTACCCGGTGGTGTCCTACTGTAGCCAACGCAATGTTTTCTTTCCTCTTCAGTCTGCTGGATTCATTCAAATCTCAGGAGGGCTTCACACTGTGTGCGCGTGAGAATGCGTGAAAGCTCGTCTGTGAAAGCAGTTACACATTCTTCTCTCCCCGATGGAGGCTCTCGATTTTGTCAGAGTAGAAAGAGGAAATCGGTTTAAAAAAAACAAAAAACGAAGAGCAAAAACTGGGGCAATTTTAATACTGTCCAAGTTATAGGGTTGCCTGGATTTATGGGTGACTTTCTGCATGAATTTTCCTAATGGTGCCGAACCCTCTCTGGTACCAGCCAACCAGCGGAAAACTTCCAGGCGCTGGTGACATTTGTTAAACAAATAAACTCATTCAGCTGGAATTCAACAGTGCATGTGGTGACAGAAAAGCATCAACTGCATACCGCATGGTGATTTTCTCTGTCACAGCAAAACCAAAAGGCTCAGTTTCCAGATCTGGTGGTTCTTCGGGATCTCTATCTTTTGAGCTGAAGCCAGTCTTTTGTGTGAGCTCCACTGAGGATTGCGAGGTCCTTCAGCTGAGAAAAGCAACCCAATCAGCCAATTCGTGACTTCATCCTGTATGTTTGTGTGTACGTCTGTGTGTGTGCAGCTGGAGGTGGAAGCTCCCCACTTTGCAGTATAACATTCACTTTGTCTTTTCTGTTTTCTTTCCCAGGGTATTATCCCAAATCCACTGCCAATGGAAACAAATGTAAGCATCTGTATCTCCTTTTGTTCACCCTGCACGCTGCTCAACCTCAAGCCACTGCAGTGAAAAGCCTGTTGCTGTAAACATGAAGTAATACTGGGATATCTTGCCACATTTCAGATCTGTAAGCTTTTTGATCCATTAAAAAGGAGATGAATTCATGCAAATGGAGTTGACAGAGAATCCTAAACTGTTTGCCGTGGTCGAAGCTTAACAAAATACAGATACTGGGTGCAGGAGAGTTGCATGTGAAAGAGCTTTTAGATCACATCTGCTAGGTATCAGGCATCAAACACTTTGCAAATATAATTATTTTGACTCATCTGTTGGGTTATGAAAAAAAAATCACACAAAAGAGAAAGGGTTTGTCATTCATCCTGGATAGCAGGGCCTTTATAGACCTTAAAAACTAAAACAGACACATTCTTACCTTGCTTGGTAATCTCACAGTCTCTACTCAGCAGGATGTCTTCTATTGAGGTGTCAAAGATGAAGCGCACACTCTGGAGAAGGCCCTGTTTGGTGAGAAAATATGTGTCTCAATCACTTTGACATATTTCAGGCAGGACATTTTCTATACCTAGTGCAAGCATGAGATGGGAATTGGAGCAAACATTTCATGGAAACTCGCTTTTTACCTAATAACATACGTTCCCCCTCATTTCTACACACAAGGGGTAAATTTAAAGTCTAAATTTAGAGTCCTTTCCACACAGAGAAACCAGGGCAACACAGGGAATATGTCAGTCTGTATTTTTGGAAACAGTTGTTTAAACTTTTATTGCAGGGTTAGTGAAGACCACAATTTTGTTTCTTGGACACTGCGAGGGTTGACAAATGCTGGACAAGTAAGGAGTTCCTAGATCTTGGGAAATCGTTCGAATCCACATCCGCTGTCTTACCCTAAAGTGGTTCTCTCGAATGGATCCCTTTGCCACATACATGCGGCTCCCCTCGGCCTTCAGGTGCTCGTAAAATGGCTCATCCAGGATGAAGCTGTCTATGAGGCTGCAGCCGACAAACAGGTTGGCGTTCTCCCCATGAACGTGAAGGGTGATGTTCTTCCACTGCGAGTCGGACAGGTCCACGTCCTCGAATGAAACCACGTTCTGCGAGCCGTCTGCCCAGTAGACCAGGTCCAGAGTGTTGGCGCGTCCGTTGGACACGATCTCAAACTGGCGCCGGCCATCGGGACCCTCCAAACCAATCAGGGTGCCTCGTGAGGAACGGTCCTGGCGTATGCTGGCCACAAACACAAAGCCCTCATTGTTTTGGATCTGATGCAGCATTTGCTTCAGTATGGGTGGGCTAACTGGGGGCAGGTGGTCGAAGCGGATGAAGCGGTAGGCAGGGGCATCTAAGTTCTGGCCCCTGAACTGTTTGGCCCCCAGTGTCCTGCGTGTGATGTCGCTGATTTCAAACAAGTCGAATGATGTCTCATCCTCCTGCTCGCCATCTATACATCAGACAAGAGGAAATGTAACTGGAAAGCTAGAAGAAGAGTTCATGAACTTAAAAGCAGAATGGGAGCAACTGGCAGAGTTTTCGCTAAAACAAAAAACAAAACACTGGAATTGGTGACTCAAATGGAATAATAATAATTATTAGACAGCAATACCACAATCAATCCATTTACAACTCACCTTCAGTTAAAGCTTGAAGGTAATTAAATGACAACAGCAACAAGAAGAGACTTCTCCTGAGTATCATATCTGCTTCAAAAACAAAGACATAGTTTTTGTTAGATTTGTGCCTCTTTTGTCTTTTTTCCCCATCCTTGGTCTCAAATGCTGCACTCAAGTCTCTCAGTCACAGAATGACTGGAAAAAAAGAAGAGAAAAAGCCACATGCAAATACAGGAATAAAATGATAATAACAATAACTCCGGCCAACGAGTTGTTACACAGTTTACAGCTTATTAAACTTTGCAACATTGCACATCAAATTTTATACCCTGTTATGCAGGAAAGAGTCTTTCAGCAATCCAGCAAGTTTTTCACATTTATTTATCTGTTTGCACTCTGCAGGTAATGAATCACTTACAGCAGCCCTGGTAAATTTGCCCTGTACTGATTTCTCCTCACATAACATTTCAACGATAAGCAGTGTATGCATTCCTAACCTACTTACTTACCTGACGAATTCAGTATCTTAAAAAAAAGAAACCCGTCAGAGATCCAGCGACAAGAGTAAAAACAAAAAGAGCCGAGGGTAAAAATGAATGAGCAGTGGTATCTCCTGTAAATGCCCGTAAAGAAAAAAAAAGAAAAAAAAGAAAACAAAAGTGTACAGTCCACTTTGGTTCACTACATCCACAGTCTGGAGGACCTGAGGCACAACAGTAACCGAGGCGCCCTCCTCCCTCCTCTTATATAGGGGCTCGCACAAAGTCTGTCAATCAAGTGTTTCGGGTCTGAGCAAGTTTGAGGTCGGCTGTTTAAGAGACACAATTACATACGCAATTACGCAATCTTCCGATTGCGTAATTTTCTTAGCCGCGATCACACGCGGAGGCTGCTAGGGGGATTCGTGACCCCTCCCCTCCCGTTTTTCGCAGAGATGCCCGCGAGCCCCTCCCTCCCTAACAAACCCACCTTCCCACTGTGTCCGGTGCGGGCTTTCTCAGGGTAACACACGCAGGGATGTGGGCTGTTTTCCTCTAGAGGGACGAGACACCAAAGCTTCATTAAATGGCTGCACTAACAGCAGGTGGACTTGATAAGTGTATTAATGTGCAGTTAAGGAGAGCAGAATTGGAATTCAGTCGTGAGGTGGAAAGCCGTTGCGCACTTTCCTCAATAATACTGATCTGTGGTAGATTTTAAAACACCTTTTCATCCACACTCATAAACTTAAAGGTATGCCTCATTTCTGCCTTTCAAGTGTGAAAACCTCAACGCTTGCCAAATGTCAATAATTCAAATTGAGAATCCCAGCTATGTCTGCAATGTGAGACAAAAAGAAAATGAAAATGACCCTTTAATACAACAGATTCCCTGGAAGCTTCAATTTTAGCTGGCGAGCAATGGCTTGCGTCTGGAAATTATCTGGTATTGCCAAAGCTTCCCCCTCTGTGTCCGGGAGAGAAACGCTGATACAACGGCTCATTCCTGGAGGCTTTAGAGGGGCCTTGTGGGTAGACCTTTGTGTACCAAAAAGACACAACTGGGGCATTTGGTTTTGGAGTTGGAGACATTCCGTTCAGGGCTGAAGAACACAAAGTTTCATACCACATGGAATCACTGCCTTTCAACAACATGGATTCACTTGACCTGAAAGATATTAGAAACTGCAGCTCCGAGTCAGACACTCAAGAGCATGGTAAGGATGGTGGATGAAGTGACCAGAAGAAACCTCTTAGGAGCAGAAAATACACCACAGACTTATTAATTGTGGTTCAAAAATTTTTTAGTGTCTTCTGTGGAGAAATATATAGTTAGTTCTACTGAAGCTGTATCTAAATTGCTAAACATTTTATTCCATTTACTTTTCTAAGTGATACCACCTTTAATTTCTAAAACCTGGATTCCCTCTTTTATTGGTAGTAGGCTTAAAAGTAATGAGGTTTTACTAGGGTGGTGGGAAATGGCACAAAAACAGTTTACTGGCATTCTAGGCATCTCTTTAATAAGTACGGAGCTACTGCAGGGCAGATTTAAACAGCGGAAATTAAATTTCAAAATTCTGTATTCACAAGGGAGAAGAGAAGAATAGGTAGCGTGTCTGTATCCATGCCATATTTGTTTGGACGAAATTGGCATGAAGAAAGAAACGAAGAAAAAGAAGGGTGAGAGGTTTTTCATCAGTGGTTCTTTTTTCAACATTTTTGCATCATTTTCTGGGTCAGTTGGACCGCATTAACATCCAGTGCTTACCTAGTAAACAACAGAGATCAAACGTTAATGCAGATTCGTCTATTAAGGCTATAAACACCAAAGATCTGGAAGGAAAGAAGAAATGAAGGTGATGGATGTCAGTTAGGCTGATAAACAACAATAGTTTCCAGTTCTCTTCTCCAAGCTGTGACTTCACCGTGGAGGTTTTAAAAAAAGAAAGAAAGAAAGAAAAAAGTTCAGTGTGACTCAGGATCGTAGTCTTAAAAGGAAATCTGGCACCCAAAATGTTTAAAGTACTGAGAACTGGAGAGAGTGACACATGTGACATGCAAATCTCAAAATTTCTGTAAAATACAACAGTTTTAGGAATGCTGAAGGTAGATTGCGCCCTTTTATTCTTCATAAGATTTACTTTAAATATCCCCTTTAGCACAATCGCGCCAAAAAGCTGAGTAATCCCAATGAAACACATTTGGCCGGAATGACTGGCATTGTAAAATAAGGTTGCATAATCTCCCAAATGCAATGAGGGCTCTGTTTGCATGACAGTTGCACTATAATGTATAGTGTGTCTTTCATGCTACTATCATTATTATGCATTTAATGTGCACTTCACAGATTTCTATAGTTGGGGCTGCTCACATCTCCAGTAAGGTATGCCTGATCTAGAGCTGCATTTCAGCTGCAGACTCTTGAATGAAACTTTATACTTAAATATAGAATCAAGCAGATTTAGTGCAGGACAGATAGCACGCGCCCTTCTTAGTGAAACAAGCTGGAAAACCACATTTACCTTAAAATGAAGCGAGTTCAGGCAGAGCTTGGAAGTTGCGCTTTTATAGGCTAATTAGCTTTATCTGGCTCAGTCACAACTGAGTGGCAAGCATGATCCAGTCATAAATATGCAGGTGTACACAATTATACTGTCTGACTGCACTGTCTGACTACACTGTCTGCTGACTGCACTTCAGGAAGAGGCTGTAGTTTAAGATCAGGATATAAGTGGTGTGACTGGGAGGATGTTAGTATTTAGCCAAAAGCTCTAATATCGCTGCTCAAAGCAATTCAGCGGCACAGCGTAAATGTGCAGTTGCGTTTGTTGTCTTCAAGTGTTCACACAATAGCAGTTTCCAGTCTTGCTTTCTGTGCCAAACACGGTTCAGTGACTGTCACTGACTTCATTTGTTTTTTGCCCGTATAAACATTTGTGAGCTCTGCTTTATTTTCTTTCCTTACACTTTAGACAAAACGTGTCTTCCTACTTGACCTGATGAAAAGCTTTACGGTTTACACCGTTGGCGACGTATAGGGCCACAACACAGCAACCCACCAATCAAACATCTGGGCAACAGAAAAGCTATGGAAAATGCAGGTCTTGTACAGAAATAGATCCTAACTCTTAAAAATGATAAACTTTTGGGTTTCTAAAAATGTCCTCGCTTCAGATCTCATCCCTAAAGGAAAAGAAAAAAGTTTTTTCTCACACTGAGATGAATTTTAACATGTAGTAATTTACAACGTTTGAGTTGCCCAACAGGGATTTGGGCAACAAAACAGAGCTCTATGAATTGTTCTCATAGGTTTTGTGAAGCAATTGAGAAGTCAACAGGAGAGCAAGAAGACTGTGGAAAACACTCAAAGACGTGTGTGCACACCATTAATCACTGTATTATAACGTCACAAGACTTCCAGTTTTGACTTTTGGGCTTTGAGGGAAATTCGAACTGTGCAGTGACATGCTAATGCTGCCTGCTGGTCACCCTGTATCTCTGAGCAAACAGGGACTGATACTATAACGAGCATGGCTTATGCAGTCATCGCTTGAAAGGCCAGCAGCTGCAAAGAATCTGACATGACAAGACAAAAACAGAGTTGGTTTCATTACGTGACACCACAAGTTTGCTTTCAAAGCATTTTAATAGCCAGTTTTCAAGTAAGAATGGCTCACATACCTTGGCTTAGAGCAGACATTGCATCAAAGTGAGATAGCCAGTGTTTGACTTGTTCTCCTCCCAAAGGTTTACGTGTGACCTGTGTGGGTGGGATTTGTTGACACACGATTTGTAAATCCTGCACAACAGAATGTTTCCTGCATGATATTATGCTTGGGATCATAAGTGGATCCGGGCAACTTTTAAATTGTATTGAAACAATAAGAGCAAAATCAGATGGTTCTGGCCTTTGTTTGTGTGCTCAGCCAACATCCTAAGCGGAAGGATGAACAGAGGGAATCTTGTTTACTTCCTTTGTTGCCTGCAGGACCGTTGAAGGATGGCAGGCTGTGACGGCCCCATTAATCGCCTGTTGGTTGCTCATGTTTAGCGAGCGCCCAGCGCTGCCAGCTTTATGCAGCGTTGCTTGTCGCAGTGATGTAACCCGGCCTCGGTCAACTCAGCGGGTTAAGACTTATTCCCAGATGTGTATTTGAACCATTGGACTCGAACGCAGGCAAAACGTCCCCAAATTGCAGGTCTCAAATACAAGTTTGGCATTGAGTACTGAACTTCAAATATACATGACATCCTTTCAAAGAATGAAAGAAAAAAGGGGGGGAAAAGAGAAAGTAATAGCAGTGTTTCCCTAAATTTACTTTGACTCACACTTCCCTACATTTAGGTTAATAATCGAGTGATTACAAGAACAATCCCCATTTTGCTTTCACTCTCTTTTCTCACAAATGCATTTTCATTACTTAGATGCAATCATTTGGTAATGACTTCCAGATTCCCATTTTCCTCTTTGAGCTGATGGGATGTGTGGAGTTATAGCAGAACAGTAAGATCTCTTACTGGAAATTTATGAGAGCCTAAGAACTGTGAGAATTATGAGTTCTTTTTACAGAAGACTTGTGCAAGAGTGACTAAGAAATCTACAGGGAGCAGCAATGTAAAACCTACAACAACAAAAAAGATTGTAGGTATGGACAGCTAATGCAAGAACTAAGAGGAGTTTTGTGTGAGAGAGTGAACAAAGTGAGAGTGAGATCTCTTCAGCGGAGAGGAAAGGAGGAGGAGCTTTGGCCTTGGGTCCCTGGGCACAGAAGGTGCTGCAGCATAGCTGAAGCTTCAGTGCCGATACAAACTCATCCTGCATTTTAGTTGCTCAGGGACGTAAAATGTAAGTAAAGGTTTGAGTTTTTGAGTACTGTAAAGTACATACATCACAACAAGGCATCCTGTAGAAGTGTTGGAGAGTAGATAGCACAATATTTCATGGCTTCCATTTTTCATTTATATCGCTCCATGGTTTTACTTCCTTACAGTTTAAAAGTTTCATATTATACTTTTCATTTTGATGCTTTGACAGTTACAGTTTCATGACACAAAAAAGAAACCTGCTTTTATGTACCCACGGAACATTTAATAACTACAATTTAAAAAAAATCCACCCCTTGACCAGTAATTTAAAAGTTTGAGTAATCAAAAACTGGACTACACGATATTTTTGCAAAGGAGGATGGTAAACATGCCACACAGAAAAACAGGAACATGAGCACCACACAGGGTTTTATTGTCTTTTTTGGTTGTTACAGTACAGGTCACTGCTCACCACTGTTCTTCTTTCAGTAGCCATTTTCACACATGCACAGCAGCCTTGAACCTCTCTAGACTTCAGGCTATATCCAAAAAGATGCGTTCATCTTCCAGATCTGACAATTGAAGCCAACCGGAGACATTATAACCAGAATTCTGAATGTAAATCTACAGAAAAAAATCCCCAAATGCTAAAAACTGACGATTGTCACACTCCTGTCACCAAGGAGCAAATAAACTGCTGGAACAGGAAACTTATTAGTCGACCATGTTGTTTGCACTAATACGTGCATGCAGCAGAGATTTGCAGAGACTTCAGAAGTTGTAACTGTACTTCATACCTTCTCTTGGCATACCATATACATAGGGTGAATTAGGATGGCAGTCTTTAAGTGCTCTGCTGGAATGAGCCAAACATATTGATTGTGGTTGCACTCCTAACTGGCCTGTGTGTACCTTTGCGCATGTGTAGTAGAAGTAGTGTACTTGTGGAGGAAATATGAGCCTTTTAAAGCTTACTTTGGCCCACGTTGCCAAACTTGATGGATTTGAGAAGCAGTTCATGCAGTTTCTATCCATTTATTTAGATAGTGGTTTTATAATACAGACAACAAAGTGGTTCACAGGAGGCCTCCTTGTGACAGTCTTATGAGCATTAATTGTCCTTGGTTTTTCATCAAGAGGGCAGCACTGAAAATGCTCCAGTCAAGTCATCTTTTACAAACAGTCAGTTTTTTCGGACATTACGGGAACATGCTTTATGTGACCGGGCAAAATGTAGGAACATCAACAGCGCTGTGAGTCCTGACTCCTGCACGCTGTGATGAGGCAGCATCCTCACCTAAACCAGAGGGACTACTTCCAGGAATGAAACTGTATCTCATGCTATTACCTGTTGTGTGCTGCGTGTAAAAATGAGGAATTGCGAGCAATGTCAAGGCCCGAGTTCACCAACAAAGATGTTTGAAAGGTATGGAAAACTTGCATATATTGTGAATTGCTTTATGAGCCACAGGTAATAAATCTATTTGGTATTTGAGCGAAGAAACACGGAGATAAATTCGATTTATGAAAAAGGCAACAAACGTATGTGGTTTTAAACAATAACTTCATTGTTTTAACACCTAATTTGAAAGCAACAAATCCGTCAAGTGGAGGGGAGAATGTGCTGCATGCTGGTTTTTGATATAACAGAAAAAAGAAAAATCACTGAATCATACACCGAGGGTCGGTGCAGTTAGAAGGAATGTTCCAGAAGAGAATTTCCTGCTCATTATTGACTCCAGGTTTCATCGCTGGCAACCTGACTCTGTCTGTACACCGAAAGCTTTAAACATTTGAGGTGAGTTAGTGTGACGCAGCTACAGTTTCCTTCAAAAACCATCTAAAATTCAGTTCTGAGATGTTTTCACTTCTGCTGAACCAGAGTTCATTCGAGGGTATGAAAACTTGCACCTTATGAAATGGAAATTCTGCCATATACTTACTTTCTTCCACAGATTTAAGTTACCCGGACAGGTGAAAGCCACGGCTAGTTGGCAACCACATAAGCTTAAAACTAGGCTCGCAAGGATGACACATGATGTATGTATGTGTGTTTTTTAATATCTCTTACTTTGATGTGTTTTCAAACACTGCCGGCACACTAAATTGGAGCAGAAATATTGATCACATCTTCCTCTTCAAAGCTTTCCCATTGTTTGTTTTATGGCAAGAGTAAAACTCTAAGAACCAGAGCATAATGTTATGTAACAATAGTAATATTTAAAAAAATGACAGATTAACAGGCTACATAGAGACACATGCACTGAAATGGAGCTCAAGCACATGTGCTGGTAATTTCCCAGCTTACTTAAACATGATTAAAGAGGAAAACATAAAATTGCCTCTTTAAGGAAATAAATTCAGCCATAAAAACAAAGGAATTCACTAATGGTAGAGGTTAATGTTCAAATGCTATCTTTGTTCAGCGAAAGGTTAGAGTTTAGTTTGATGAACCTGAGAAATGGGCAGAAACTTGATGGTTTATACTTACTTGCCAAACTATCATCTTATCTCACCCTTGCGCCTCGGCTTAATGGAGTTGACGAAGTGCCTTAACCTTATAAATACTGTGCGCTCAGCGAGGAGGTTCTTGTTTTAAGGCCATTATGACACCTCTGGATTTCATGTTATGTTTACCTTTTTGAACGATCAACAGTATTTGAATGCATTTTACCTCAACAGGGTTTGTTCACGGATCTGGAATCCTGTGTTACGTGCTCCTGTTTTTCCCATTTATCCCGCTAACTCCGCAAGGGTCTCGTGTTGATTTATCAGAGTGTTAAGGGTTTCAATGTTTATGCCTCGCACCTTGGATGACACCATCTGGTAATAATCTGTATTTCCGTTGTTGTCTGCACAACGCAGCCCAGAGCTGCTCAGGACAGAGTCAAGTACAGTAAAGACGCTAATTGCTTGTCTGTCTTCCTGTGTGGCTCCATCGGGATATTTCACCAATATTTATTAGTGACTTTAAACCTTATCTTTCATGGTCGTTATTTACAGTTACCTTGAATGTTGCAGTCAGAAGGGGTTAGGCTGGGACATGCGCTGCACCGTTCAAAATAGAATCTGTAATTTGTGGACCACAAAAGAAGAAGCAGAGCGCAGCGACTACACAGCATGTTATATCTGATGCATGAACTAATGTATGTACTCAGGGCCTCATACTAGATGGTTTTCAGGAAGGGTGTTGTCAAAGTCAAAAATGTTCTTGACTTGGCTGAGTGACAGATTTAATGTGAACTGGACTCCGAACAGCCATAGCTTGTTGTTTTACACAAACGACGTAAAGTACCGTACACGGGTGATCAAAAACAAGCCTTCTAGCATTGACACCATTAGCAATAATCTTCCCTCTTTTCCCTCCCCCATGTTAATGAGCATTGATTGGTTCACTTTGATAAGACTTCAGAGTTTGTCAATGTGGTGGGGTGACTCACAAATAGGTTACGCCGTGCTAGTCTGAGGTCTCCCTTAGAGGAAGGATGAGAAGTTTGGCCATTTTGGAGAGTGTCAGATCAGAGCTGCAACTCCTCCACAAGGAAAGGAGCCAGTTGAGATGGTTTGGGCATCTGTCAGATGACTCCTGGGCACCTTGTGTTTCAAGTGTTTCAATTATGTCCTAGCAGAAGGAGACCAAGGACACGCTGGTGAAGTTACGACTGTTGACTAGCTTGGGAACACCTTGGTGTTCTGGGTGTCCCACCAGAACTGCTGGTGAGATAGCCGGGAGGAGTGAGGTCTAGGCATTTCTGCTTAGGCTGTTGCCATGGTGATCTGGACCCACATAAGTAGGAAAAATGGATGTATGGATGTTGTCCCCACAGGCTAAAAAGCAATGGAAGTAACATGCTGGTCCAAGTATAGTCAATCCATAAGTGTCACGAACCTGCTTGTCCTTATAATGGTCAACAGCAGGTGAAAAAGAGGTCTACTTGAAAAGAATTGTATGAGAAACTGACCCTACTTCTTGCTTGATTTATCTCCTCAGTAAATATTTTCCCAGTGAGTTGTTGATCTAAATTGCGAGTTTGCGCGTCTTATTTAATAGAGAATTATGTTCATTTTGTAAATTATAATCACACAGAGTAAACTACAAGATAAATTGGGTTATGTTTCCAGACGTAGCTATTTGTGATTCCCAAATTGCTTCCGTATGAGAATCCTCTGTTGCTGGCTTCTCAGTCTGAGCCACCTCTGGTTTCAAGAAGATGCCAAAATGCCATTATCAGGTGGAACAAACTAAGATGGAAGTAGCTAACATAATGCATAAAGGTCACGTTAGCTACTTCCATCTTTTATGTACAGCTTATGGTTGTATCGTTGCTTCCACTGTAGCACACTGATGCTCGATGACTGATACCATCATTAGTGTCTGAACATTTGAAGACTCTCATTAAATAGATTGCGTATGAGCTGAATCTCAGTTATTTTTCCTGTAATTTACGTATAGAATATAAATCATTACAGATATCATCAGTTTGGATTTCTTTGGCACAATTTATAGAACATTATACGTTGTTCCGTTAGCTTTGCTTATACTGGAATGAACTGAGAGAGCAGAACAGCAGTTTTTGACACGTGTCCACTCCCTTAGCTTTGAACTCTTGAGAACAAAAGAGCAGAAATCCTCACGAGTCTGTAGATCATCAGTAAAGTTCACGTGCCTCATTATGACCCAAGGGAAATGTGTTCAGAGTGCTGATGAGACTGTGACCAGCGAGCCAAAAGACCACCAAACCACATAGCGGGGAACGACACCTACACATTTGTATATTATTCTGAGGGCTCTGCATATCTTCCTCCAGCGTTACACCATGTTCAGTGCTGTCATATCCAGCATCTAATAATTCCAAAGCTGGAGACAAAGTTCTTCTTTCTGTCAGTTTCAATGACAAAAGACTGTGAGAGATTGAATGTTGGACACTCATAATGTTTGGGTGTGGATATTATTGAAGTCCTTTTTATTTTCAAGTGTACTTCATTCTTTAGTGGTGAGCTCGATGAAGGGAGTGGACCCAAAATGACCTCACACAGACAAAGGATTTGCACATATGGCAATATATTACTTTGTTTTGAGAGCACATGCTCACTGAATTCAGGTTAATTAATTCAAGGAAAGACACTGAATACACACATTCCAGGACGAAAATAGAGAAAGAACATGGCTGCGTAAATTTACCCCAAAGACAATTTATCGTTCTGCTCCGATAAAAAGTGTCTCCTACTTGCAGGAACACTAAAGCTCACCGTGACAGGGAAAATGCAGCGTTGCCAGTACATACCTATCTTTGTGGCATAAACACACGCACCTACACACACACACACACACACACAGTACATACATAATGTAATGCATGACAAAGCAAGAGGTACCACCCTATAAATCCTATCCATATCTGGCAGCTGATACTGTGCAACTTCAAAGCTATACTTCATGATCTAGCTGAGGATCGCACTGCACATCCTCACAGACAGCCTGCCTTGGTATCAATTAAAGTAAGCAGCCAAAAAAGGGCAGAGTAAATCAAATACAGAATACTGGACAGGGGACAAGACACAGATGAGCAGTTTTTGGAAAACAGTCTGAGGAAGTTAAGACTGAGCATACTATCAGTGGATTTAGCGCCATCACATAATGCGTCAACTCTGATATCTTTTCCTAATGGACAGGGGATGAGTGATGCTTGAAATTATGTCCCCCTGCAGATGGGGGATGAGCATTCCTCCTTTCTGTCTGAAGACTGAGTTAAGGCTTATAATATGGTGGAGGTGACAGGAGCAGCAGAGCAGGAGACTGTTTTTCCAAAGAAAATTAAACATCACCAGGAAACGTTACTTAGCAATAAACTGTGGTATTAAACTTGAGATAGAAAGAATATCTTAATGTTGAACCTAAGAGGACATGCGATATAGGATTGATGACTTTGTGACTTCAAAAATTATTTTTGATTTTATTTCCAAATCAATGTAAGAGAAAACATATTAATCTGTCACCTTGTTTGGAGATATAAGAATGACACAAAAGAATAGAGACTTAGTGGGGTCTGGCTGGGCCATTTAAGGACATTCACAGAGTGGTCCTGAAGCCACTACTTTGTTATATTGACTGTGTGCTTAGGTTTGTTGTCCTGTTTGGAGCTGAACCTTCAGCCAAGTCTGAGGTCCAGAGCGCTCTGGAGCAGGTTATCATCAAGGATGTCTCTGTACATTGCTGCATTCATCGTTCCCTTGATCTTGACTGGTCTCCCAGTTCCTGCTGCTGAAAAACATCCCCACAGCATGATGCTGCCACCACCATGCTCTGCTGTAGGGATGGTATTGGCCAAGGGATCAGTAGTGGCTGGTTTCCTCCCGACATGATGTTTGGCATTCAAGCCGAAGGGTTTAATCTTTGTTTCAGAGAATTTTGTTTCTCTGATCTGAGAGTCCTTAGGGTGCTTTTGGGCAGACTTTTTGGCTGTCATGTGCCTTTTACCGAGGTGGGGCTTTTGTTTGGCTGTTCTGCCACACAGGTCTGATTACTGGAGTGCTGCAGAAATGGTTGTCCTTCTGGACCTTCTCCTCTGTCTACAGAAAATTCCTTAAACGTCATGGCTTGGTTAGTGCTCTGACATGCACTGTCAACTATGGGACCTTATGTAGACAGGTGCGTACCTTCATGTTGAATCAAATTAATTTACCACAGGTGGACTCCAATCAAGCTGATCAGCAGAAACAGGATGCCCCTGAGTTCAGTTCAGAGTGTCATGGCAAAGGCTCAGAATATACATGTTATATTTTAATATATTTTTAATAGATTTAAATTGTTTTGTAGAATTTTGAGGTGAAGAATGAATTGAATCTATTTTGGCACAAGACTGTAACATCACAAATGTGTTTTTAAAAAGCTCACAGAAAATAAACTGGAATCTTGCATCAAATGGGAAACCTTAGAAATTTAAGCTTGCCAGCTTTTTTGTAAATAGTGTTGTTGCAAACCAATTTTTCAACAAATTCAACAATTTTTGAACAAATTTCACATTGAGCCTTTATATCCTCTACTATGTATTAGAGTACCTGACAGTTTGTTGTGACTAAGGTAGAAAGGACTAAACATCCAGCACAAACAATGGAGATGGGTGCATCAGTATGAACAGTAGGAGCATCTGTGTGTCTGGCAGCCAAAGTGGTTGCACCCAGTTGATGTCATAGCTCTACGTGCTGATCTGCTAAGTGGAGGTCACAGCCAGCGATATAAGAAGTACATCTTGTTAGGTTTTGTATTGTTGATTGTCATTTATGCTTAGAAATATTTAACCATAGATGCTTAGAGGTGTATAATCAATTGTGTAGTGATAAGTTGTGTGATCTTTAACAGGCTACAGAGGCTTGGTGTGCATTCCACACCTACATCCTGGGAGCATGAGAGAGGTCATACCTTCTCTTATTGTTTTATGGTAGGATTAACGTAGTTACGTCTGTTTTAGTCTAAGTGCTTTTTGTGTATAAATGAACTGCTGGACTTCCTTACTGTGTTATCTAGGATGAGGGGGGGTCTACCCTCTTCCTGACCAAGGATGTTGGCTTGTGTGCTTTTATGACCCTTTGATCAGCAGTACCCCCCCCCCCCCCCACACACACACACACACAGGCAAGGTACTCTTTGTGTGTATGTAGACGTCACATGTTAATGAACCTATGCATATTCATGTAACCTCAATAAAAGGACAGTGGTACGGGAGAACGGACGAGAGCAACTGGGGTCAAGTGGAGGAACGGCGCTCTGTCCGGTCTCTCCCGTGCACGAGTAACATGAAGAACTTTGCCTATTTGTGTCTTGCTTAGCAGTGTAATTATATTGTCTTCAACGTTCCAGCGGATGGGTTCAAGCTACAAACCTATCACATCTGTTCCACATACTGAACAAACTAAACGTTATGCTTGACCATTCAGAATGTGCAACAGATGTGAAAAACTGCTAATAATAATTGTTTTTGGCAAATTTAGCGATATTATGTTTAATTGACTAAATCGTGCATCACAAAAATGCAGCTAAATGAGTTCAAAGAAAGCAGCGTGCTCCCTTTAAATAAGAAATGCGCTGGAAGCATGGGCAGGAAGTTTAACAAAGACGAATGATCTGAAATGGCTGGTTTCTACTGACAATTTTAAGCACCGAGGAAGAACACACAAGAGCACATTTTTATATAACTCTACCTGTTTTTCATTAAACCAAGAGCAAAAAAAGAAAACGTTTAAATTCTTCTTTCCCAATGAAAATCCCACTTGGAACTGCATTAATAAAACCTGCATGGGCTCTGCAGGGGCCAGCTGTAATTACACAGTCTTGTTGAGGACACTGTGCACGGCAGCGCTGGTGTCACAGGACAAAGAAGAGCCACTGCTAGACTTAAACAGCCTGAGCTTCCCATCCAGGGTCCCAGTTAGCAGCTGTGAAGAAAAGAGAAAAAGCATGACATCATATTACGCTTTTATTTTTGCACACTTTTTTTCTAAAACCGTGTCAGACATCACTCTTCTTTTTACCACCTCTCTATTTAGAATACAGAGTTTCATAACGGCACACCTAGATCCCCGAAGAAGAAGAGCACCATTGAGGTCAAGACCATTCTGTGTTCCCCACCAAAATTCTTGATTTTCCATACTTGCCATTTACCCCCCCCAAAAAAAACAAAACATCATGTTGCCAGGCCTTAACTCTGTTATATAACTTTGTTTATTCAAACAAGGAGATTGAGGTTCCTGCCAGCAATACTCTCAGTGAGTCAAACATTTGGAGATTAATAAGGCACCTACACAACAACACAACAATAAACTAGCATTAATTCACACCCTGTAGGCAAACACACACGCACACACTACACACTTAATGACATGTGCAGGCTGCACACAGACAAGCACAAATACAGACGATCAATGCTTGACTACAATTTTTAGTGAGACGTACACAGTGAATCATATGTCTCTATCAGCCAAGAGAGCAGATGAGGCTGAGGAAGCATTACCTCAGCACTCTGACAGTCTGTCAGAAGCAGTGGGAAACCCTCTATGTGGGCTTTGCAGTGAGACCTATAGCACATTTTTACATGTGCAATTGTTCAGAATTTAAAAGTATACCATATTATGGAAAAATAACTCAAGATAACTCACAAACAGCTGTTATAACCTCTATTTCATGCCACTTCAACCCAAGTTTATTTTTACCACCCAGTCTTAAAGGACAAGTGAGCATAGTCTTTATATAAAGTCACGGCCTCCGGGGCCTGAAAAGTGAAAGTGAATGCTACGGTGCCTGACGCCTCTGGCTTGACAAAAAGAAAAGAAAAGAAAGAGATCTTGTTGTATAGAAGTCAGGGGTAAAACAAACCTTAGGCTCACATTGACCTTTCACCCTCAGTAAACATCTACATGATGAGTTGATGTTCTTAATTGTTCAGTTCTCTTTCATTTTTTAGTTCAGTTCTTTCTGACCTTGGTGTTAATTTAGTAAATTATGGTGTCCTCTAGAGTCTTAAAGGGCAACAAGATAATAATGACTCATATGTGATTGACAAATAGCGACCAGTGAGTGTGTCCAGTAAGATCCACCAGTTACTTTCCATGTTTCAAAAACCTCAATGATGACACTAAAAACATTGGTTAGGTCCATCCCTAACCAATGGATGATGTCACAGTATGTCCATCTTCTATATGACACCTTTGTAGGTAAGTGGAGAAAA